>NC_092741.1:91728141-92031891 GCF_047496795.1 Chiloscyllium punctatum | reverse complement strand
GTCAAGTTTTGTGATTGTTGATGGAGCTGCACTCATCCAGGCAAGCGGGGTGTAATCCATCATAGTCCTGACTTATGCATTGGAGATTCAGAGAGACAGAAGATGAGTTCATTGCTGCAGGATTTCTAGCCTCTTCTTCCTCATCTGTCTTGATAGCCACAGTACTTATGTGGTAAGTCCATTTCAGTTTTTGATTAATGGTAATCCTTAAGATATTGATAGTGGAGGATTTGGAAATGTATTGCCATTGAATGTCAAAGACCAATGGTTAGATTCTCTCTTGTTGGAATAGTCATTTCCGGGCACTTATGTAGCACAAATGCAACTTGCTATTTGTAAGCACAAGGCTGGATATTATCCAGAGCTTGTTGCATTTGGAGATGGACTACTTTAGTATCTGAAAATCCACAAATGGTGCTGAATATTGTGCCCATTTCTGACTTTATGACAGAGAGATTGATGACACGGCTGAAGATGGGTGGGTCTAGGGCATTACTCTGAGGAAGTCTTGTGAGGATGCCCTGGGGGAGAAATGACTGACCAACAACCGCAACCATTTTCTTTTGTTCTAGACATGACTGTAAAAATTGGACATTTTTCCACCCCAATTCCCATTGGGCCTGTTAATTCGGGTAAAACTCCTTGTTATCATAATCTGTCAAATGTTGCTTTCTTACAAAGGGCAGTCACTCGCACCTCACCACAAGATGTTAAAAAGAACTGTAACAAGACAGTCATTTATTCAGCAAAGATCAAAGAGTCAAGAGCTGTCAATTACAAATGTTTCAATGTTTCAGAAGTCTAATGGACCTCTGGACTTTCAGCCAAGCCTCATTTTGCATTCTTAAAAGGTGGCACCTTAAAAACATCCGGTGAAAATTAGAAAGCTCAGGATCATGGTCAGGAAGTCTGGAATTGTGGCCTACCTACTAACTTTAAGGCTACCAGCCATCATGACTTGTTGAAAACCCAGGTCAACCTGTCCCAAGTGGCCCCAAATTTAGATAATTAATTTGTAGCGTGCCATTTCATAAAGCAAATTATTTGCAATAATGTATTATTTCTACAAATAGATTTTCACTGCCTGTGTTTATTTATACAAGACTAAGATGTCTGAAATCATGAATGAAAAGCTTTTGACATTGCTAATATGAAAGGCTGTGGCTGATCAAGATGTTGCATGAAGTTATTTTCCATGTTATCTTTTAAAAGTCTCTGCTTACTGTGTCAGTTTTAGGATCATTTCAAAACTTTGCCAGACTTCGCAATGGCTTAATGACCTCATGTCTTGTGAAGATTGGGACTGTAGGTAAAGAACACATACAGACATACAACTGGCATATGGATATAAAAGGGACTGGAGGGGACAAGGAAGGGGAAGCATAGAGGAGTTATGAAGAAGGAGAAGAGCATGTGGGTGAGCATGGGGCAAATGATCAGGTTCTTGGGACCTGACACCCATTATTAAGGCCAATGTTTCAAAAAAACAGGTTCAGAGGGGGGTCATTCTGCAGTGTTGGCATCCGTCCACCCACTTATCCACTTCAGGATTGCCTCCAGAGGCTGTTGCTTTGATTCCATCCTGTTCATAATTCCCCAGAGGGATAATACTGCATGGAGACTGGTTTGCAAAGTCAATAACTTGCTTGATTCTCGATAGCCAAATTCTCCCAAAAACCTAACCTAATGCAATCAACTGTGTATTCCCAAATTTTTAGGACATGTTCTACATGACTCCTTAAATTGGATGATTTAGAAATCAGTTCAAGACATTTCCTGCCCAACAAAAAAAGGGAAGGAAATTGTGTACCATTTGAAACACCAGATAATAATCCAATTTTTCACATAGTACAAGGTCAAGCACTGACTGTTTGAGACTTCCTGAATAGCCTTGTACTCTTGTTGTTAATGGCATAAAACTACAGCACAAAACAAGACAGTGGCTATGTTGATACTAGCTCCTTAATTGGAGGAACCTACTCAATGTCACTCCCCCACACTGCACTGTATTATTTTATAACCAGGTTTTCAAGCACTTATCTAATCACCTTCTCACTGATATTAAATGTGTGGCATCAGCAGGGTATGGTTTATAGATGAGGGCTAGATGAGGAGATCACAGTTATGGTAAGGAGGAAGTGGAGAGGGAGGGGAATGGAGGGTGACTGCCAAACATTTCCTTGAGGGCTTAGCCAGAGAAGTTACCCTCCTTCCCGCCTACAAGGATAATTGCAAAATAAAGAGCCAACATCTTTCTCCTTTATCTCAGCACCGAGTTGCCCAAACCTTGCAAAATTTGTCTTCCAATGGTAAAATTTAAATCAGACTCTCAATCATACTGTGGAAGCCTGATTAAAATTTGTTAATGCAATGTTCAGCCTTTCAAAAGAGGGACATGACATATCACAGTATCCAGCATTTATTAAAAAGGCAACTATCATATTACCATTTAACAAATCTTAATCTGACTCAAATCCCTCCTATTCATTGTGAAGGTGTTACTATTGTGGTCAAAGTTTTATAGCTTATCTTCTCAAAATCTTTCAATATCTTTAATCCTTTCAACCTTCTCTATTCTAATTGCAAAACCCTAATTCTGGAATATCAGAAGAAAATTAATTCAACTAATTACTGCAGCTAAGGTACAACTATGGCTGGAACAAGGCAAAACTTCACAGCAATTGAAAATTATTTTCTACTATGTTACTTACAGAAAGATTTTTAACAACTCCTTCTGAATCAACTGAAAAAGAAAGAAACCAAAGTAGTCATTTCCACAGAAACTTGGTTATTATAGAATCATAGAGTCCCTACAGCCTCCTCTCCCTTGTAACATCCACCATGCCCTCACTCAGCAATGGTCCCACAACATTTCAGAGCCTCTGGTGGGTGCAGACCCATAAGCAGTCACTGCTTTCACTGGCACTGTCAATGATGAGTAACTGATGGCTTCTCAATAGCCAGTACTTTTGTCGTTGGTAGGATATCCACGGCTGGGATCCTCAATGTCAAGCCCTTTGCCCCAACAAGTTCACACCGACCCTCCAAAGAGTAACCCACACGAACCCTTTCCCCTACCCTATTATCCTATATTTACCCCTGTCTAATGCACCTAATCTACACATCCCTGAACACTATGGGCAATTTAGCATGGCCAATTCATCTAACCTACACATCTTTGGATTGTGGGAGGAAACTGGAGCACTTGGAGGAAAAACCCATGCAGACATGGAGTGAATGTGCAAACTCCACACAGACAGTCACCCGAGGCTGGCATCAAATGGGGTCCCTGGTGCTGTGAGGTAGCAGTGCTAACCACTGAGCCCATGAGGTCTGTTTATTGCGTATTCGTTTGATCTTTTCCTTTGCCCTCTGCTTCTTGGATTTGAGTTAATGCAGAGAAACCCATGATGAATGGACCCACTTCGATGTGGGAATAACTCACGCCAGTCTGCCAGTGGTGGGAGAACCTCTCCTGATTAAGTGGGAGGGGAGAAGGGAGTTATGCATGATACTTGTCGATTGACATAGTGGTGTCAATTAGCTTCATTAATCATCGAACTTACATCCATTATGCATGAGGCCACTGCAATTTTGTGCTGCCACAGAGATTTAATGGGGGCTCTACTGTTTTGTCTTGGCCTTGAACAGCTGACTAGCAATCATCAGATTTCTTGGGGTGGTGGCTGGAGGGTGCTGGTTAACAGGCATATTGTACCAGCTTCAGAAAGTTGGGGGTGGTGGCAGAGGAGACTGGTAGGGGTGAGTGGCTTCGATATTGAAGCCTACCCTCGACACTTGCCTCCGACTTCAACAACCTCCCTTCAAACCTTGAGGCCTCCCTCTCCCTTGTAACATCCACCAGGTCCTCACTCAACAATGGTCCCACACCATTTCAGGGCCTCTGGCGGGTGCAGAGCCATAAATAGTCATTGCGTTCACTGACACTGTCAATGACAAGTAGCTGCTGGCCTCTAAATGGCCAGTAATTTTTTCGTGGATAGGGTATTCACTACTGGGATCCTCAAATGCCAGGGAGGCCTGATGATGGTATCCAATTATTATTCCAGCAGGACTGCCCAGCATAACACACAGGGGTTCCCAACCAATTCTCCAACTGGTAGGCCCCCAAATTCCTGCATCTTCTGAAGGTGCAGTCACATCCTGGGTCTAATTTCAAATGCTTGCTAGCCTCCACTTCTGCATTCTACATGTACAAGTCTAGACTATAAATGTTCATACACAATGTTTATGTGTATGGAGTGCAGGTTGAATCTTCACTCGTTGAAAATTTAATAGCAAATAGATCAAGATGAGAAGCCCTCACAAATTTGACATTTCAAAAAATAGGAACAATGAGGTCAATTGTGGTCTCTTAATTGTGGTTCCTTCTAGGATCAGATCATTCATTAGACTACAGGCTCCCTCTGTTTGGTTCACAAGGTAGTCCATGGTCCAAGAATGCTGTTGGAGGATCATACCATTGTATTTCTATGTTATTAGATTAGTTTTCAGTAGCCAAACAGCCAAATAATAAGTCATCACCATTTCTTTGCCTATTGGTAGCAAGTTTCAGTGGCTGCAGATATTGTCATGGAATGGTGTGGTGTAAACTGACTTCCCCAACTGAGCGCTCTCATTACTGGCCTCACTGTTGTGGGAAGACAATAATTACAGATCAGATATTGCAGATGAAAGGGAATCTTAGAAAGCACCCACTAGGATTGTCATTATAGCCATCGTAATGGCCACATAAGATTAATATTTCAGAAATCTAGGAGGAGGGAAGCCATCTTTCTGCCTGGCAGTATGACATAGTCATGACTGAACAAAGGAATAAGTTGAAAACTTACAAGAAAAAAAAGTTGCAGAAAAGGAAATGCAAAAATAGGGAAATAATAAATGCTATTGTGAAATTTTGTCAATATTCTTCTTGTCTTCCCTCATAAGCTCAAACGGAAACCCTTCAAATGTGTGGGGAAGACCAGAAGAGCTCCTGCAGAGGCATTCTTCACAGAGCAAAACCTGTGGTTAATATCTTAGAAAAAGGTTAATTATCAGTTAATTTATAAAACAGGCAATCAATTTGACCAGTTTGAATTAATCTTTTGGAGTATTTGAAATTGTAATTTTAAATGCTCTATCCATCTCACTCAAATGGTATTTACATTAATGTTTATATTGAACATCAAACAATGATTTGTAACAGATCCTTTTGTATTTTACATTAATGGTACTTGCATGTCAAATAGTCCTTGGGAACATTTTTCGCTCGAATGCGAGCAGCTGGACCACTGTATACATATAAATCATCCACTGTTTTAAAATATTTAGTCATATATTCAATTTGGTCACAGAAAGTTTTTTCCATTCCTGGAAGAGAAAGAAATTTAGGAAAACAACTGTAAGATAAGTAACACCATTCAAATTTTGACAATGCATTAAGCCCTTCAAAATTGCATTTGTATTTAGTGCAGAATGTAAATATTGGACCTTCTTTAATTTAAATTCCCATTGAGACCATTTTTGTTAATATCAGTCTAGCTTATGTTTAATCACTAGTAATTATGTTTAATCAAAGAATCAGCTATAGCAGATCCTTTCATGAGTTCAATGTTCTCAGTCATTTTGGACAACCCTCAAAATGGCTGGATATGCATAGAATTCATTTGTCAAACATGGGAACGACAATAGAGAAACTGCGCCCTTCTTTTGTAATACACAGACTCCTGGAAGTGATAATGTGTAATCATTTACCAGCAGGGAATTTGAATAATTCCTAAAGTCAAATTGTATTTGTCATGTAAGAACAGCTCCAGCTCTATGCAAATATACGTTTATAATGTTGCACATCTAGCACAGAGCTTTGTTCAGGAGCACAGCTCAGGAGATATGCAAGCCCAACAGTATTTTCAAACCAATATGAACACAAAATCCTATGTGGCCCACTACTCTCCAGACCATTATACTGTCTGCATTTGATGGGGTTTCTCTACTGGACCCACTTTAAAATATGCTGCATTTTATGGCACTATGCAAAAATTTGAAACACCATCAAGATGAGACAGGCACACTTTGAGTTCTTAGAAAAGAGCTGAATATGATGATGAATGCCCACACTGAAGACATCCTTCAGGACATCATCTGGTCAGCTGAGATTCTTTTGTTTTATTTTGTCATCAGCTTTTCAGTCAAGTGGACAAGACTATTTACTTTGCTGTGCTGTGTATAATGGTACATCTAGTATGGCTCATAGACTTGCAGGAGCAATCAGGTAAATGTGCCTAAGTGGTGAGATGTAGAAAATTTACACGATTGCCACTATGTTGAATTCTTTTCAAGCTTGTGTTCTTTTAACATTTTGTGCTTTGAGTGCATCTTGACAAACAACATTAAGAAGATATACCATGATCAGCCACAATAATGAGGTTAACACATTTGTGTAGGTTTTTCTGTTTGAGTCCATCCATCAGCATTCCTATTATCTGATCAACTGACTGTAATGCTTCAATCACCTGCAAAATAACAAGAGACATGAACCAATAATCAATACAGGTTACAACTATTTGAATAACAATTGTATCTTGGCAATTCAATCCAAACACTTACAGAACACAGTCCTACCTGGATCTGCACTTAAAAAACTATACTTGCGAGGCTAAAGTCCAGGAGCTTGTAAGTGGGGTCAGAATGGACAACTAGTTCATTCAGCCAGCACAGATACTTTAGGTTGAATTGCTTCTGTCTCTAACAAAACCTATCTATACTTCTATGAGATACTCAGATTTAATATTGTCAGAAATTCAGGACAGTACAGAAAATGAATTAGAATTATTAAATCCCTACAGTGTAGAAACAGGCCATTCAGCCACCTGAGTCCATACCAACCCTCTGAAGAGCATCCCACCCACAGTCACCCCAAACCTATCCTTGTAATCGTGTATTTCACATGACTGATCCATGTAGCCTGCATATCCAAGAACACTATGAGGCAGTTTAGCATGGCTAATTCACCTAACCTGCACATCTTTGGGTTGTGGCAAGAAACTGGAGCACTTCACACACACAGTCACCCAAGAATGGAATCAAATCCGGGTCCCTTGTGCCATGAATCAGCAGTGCTAAGCTCTGAGCCACCGTGTTGCCCTTGTGTTCTTTTAAGTTTCTTGTTTTAGAAGATGACTTTCCTAAGAAAGAATAAACTCTGTTTTCAGAGACTTTAATTATTGATACAAGATTATAAATTTAGATTACTGTATGACATATGTGATACTACTTTGGTAATTCACAGCACTAAAGCCAAATGTAAATAGAATAGGAGTTTGACACATTTCCAATGTTTATCCCTTTACCTGTAAAGGATTCACCATAACAAGCAAGCATCTACCCTACTCAGCTTTAAAAATATTTATCTTCCACTAGTCTCTGGGGAAATGAGTTTCACAGAACCACTACTCTTTAAGAGAAAAATGTTGTTTCATCTTATTTTTAAATTTGTCCCCTCATTCTAGAAACACCACAACAATAACATGATTTCAGCATTCACCTATCAAGTCCCCTCAGGATTTTAGTTGTTTAAACAAGATCACATCTCTTTTATTTTCAAAACTTTAATGGATAAAGGCCCAAACCTTTCCTCAGAAGACAACCCACCCCACTGCAGGAGTTAGGCAAGTCAACCTTCCCTGAACTGCTTATGCAATTATATAACTTCTTAAATAAGGAGATATGACCTTTGCACAGTACCACAGATGTGTTGTCACCAACACCTTGTGCAATGGTAGCAAACATGTTGTACACTCTTAATCCATTCTCCTTGTAGAAAATGCATCCCAACATAGAAAGCATCACCTGAAGGTGATAAGATACAGGCTGAGATTGACTTGAAGTAAAAAGTAAACAAATATAAAGGATATACCAAAAAAGCAGGCAAAGTTGTTAATAGTTAACATATACCATTCCTCTCTCCACAGATACTGCCAGATCTGCTTAGTTTCTCTACCACATTCTGTTTTTCTTTCAGATTTTCAACATCCACAGTATTTGCTTTTATTTTAGTCAAAATTGTTATTTGGGAAGTATTTTTGAATTACAAATATGAATGCCTTTTAAAGGTAATAGAAAAAATTTACAAGGATCACAACAGACACATTGCACACTCGGAACAGGGAAACCAATATATGCATGCAAAAGACACACCAGAAAAATGGGATATAGGGGATGATAGAATAAAGTACTTAAGGGAATTAGGCAAATTGAATTAACATCCAAGGAGTTGTAGTACATTAAAATACTTCACCTTTAGCTGACAAACCCGGGCCCATTCCCTTAACCTATTGCTTTACATTTCCCCTGGCTGGTGCATCTAACTGCACATCCCTAACACTACGGGCGGTTTGGCATGGCTGGTTCATCTGGCCTGCATGTCTTTGGACTGTGGGGGGGAAGCTGAAGCGCCCGAGGTGGGGGCATGTGGATGCGAGGGTGAGGATGAGCTCCACACGGGTGGTTGCCTGAGGCTGAGGTTGGGTCTGAGTCCCTGGTGCTGCGGGGCAGCGGTGCTGGCCACTGGGCCACTGTGCTACCCAAAAAGATGCGGTGCTAATGATCAGAGATGATTTGTAAATTGGTGAAATGGAACCCTTTTCTGTTGATAGCATCAGCCACATATGTTGCTCTCAACATTATTTGCGTACAATCTATAACACCCTGTACCTGCAGGAAGCTAATGATGTTGGCTAAAGCTACTGACTGAGTTGCAGCACTGATCTTGTCACAGAGAAACAGAGGGTGGTGCATGTATGGAATGAGCTGCCAGAGGGAGTGGTGGAAGCTGGTACAATTGCAACATTTAAAAGGCATCTGGTTTGGGTATGTGAATAGGGAGGGTTTAGAGGCTTATGGGCCAAGTGCTGGCAAATGGGACTAGCTTAAGTTAGGCTATCTGGTCAGCATGGACGAGTTGGACCGAAGGGTCTGTTTCCGTGCTGGACATATCTATGGCTCTATGACTCTAAGTGATAGAGGATGGGACGAATATTAGTGTTCTTACAGAATCTTGCGCAGGACAAAAATCATAAATGTAATATTTACTGAGACAAAGATGTACGGACAAGGAAAAACAATACCAATGTAAGAGCACCATTGCATGAAGATTCTGACAAGTCAAGAACAAAATCCCTTAGTATAACCAGGGAATCAGCACCAGAAATGACATGTTAAAACATATCATTTTGTAATGGACAAAAGGCTTAAATCAAACCCTTCAATTTTTTTATGCAAGGTAACAATTGAGGCAAATTAATATACTAATGTTGTGTGTACAGGCTAAATATGCATCCAAGAAAAATCAATGTAAATTAACTATATTAAAAACTTAATTAGAATACAAATAATTAACTTACTCCACTACTAACAGGTCCAAATGAATGTCCAGCACTATCTGGTTCTTCAAGGTACAGGGTATAAAAGTGTGGCCTGATTGACAAAATCAAACACTTAGTATAGCAATAGTGAGATTTTCAGCAAACATACATTTCTAATTGGAAGGGTTATTTTTGTAAACCTGACTGACTACGGATGACCATTGACCACACAAACTCAAATTGTGTTTCTTCCTCCAACTATCCCCTCCATCATTTGACTCATATTCTCTATTTCTTTCTGTCTATCTCTGTTAGGGAGTTCACTTTCTCACTTGTGCGCAACTCTTAAATTTCCAGTTCTCTATTACTTTCCTCTTTTGGTCCTCCTTCTCCTCTATATATTTCCCATTCTTCCATTGGTTTTCTCACACGTTTCTGACTTTCCCCAACCCTTCTGTATTCTCCCACTGTTCCTCTGTTTCTCCCTTCCATTTGATTTCTTTCTTCTTCCTTTCCAGTCCTATGGAGATACTAAGGCAAATAGGAGACACAAAATAGCATTTGGCTGCAGCAGTGAAACAGTTCCTCAATAACACAGACATACATAGGGGTTTAGAGCCTGAGGAACCAAGGAACTGTTAGGAAACTTGGGACTGGAGATAAGGAAGGATTAGGAAAGCTAGAATCTGGGTTGAAGAGATAACAGGTACATCAGAGTGCATCAGGGCCAGGAGGGAAATCTGAACAGAAGGCCATTGTGCCAAGTATAATGGTTATAAAAGAATGTGGAAACGATAAGGCAGGACACAAAAATCAACAGCTTTTGTGTAGAGCAACTTTGGAGGACAAGGAATAAAGGCTAATGACTTGTGACTAGGAGTTCAATTCCCGCCTCAGGCGACTGTGTGGAGTTTGCACATTCTCCCCATGTCTGTGTGGGTTTCCTCCGGGTGCTCCGGTTTCCTCCCACAGTCCAAAAATGTGCAGGTTAGGTGAATTGGCCATGGTAAATTGCCCATAGTGTTAGGGGCAGGGGTAAATGTAGGGGAATGGGTCTGGGTGGGTTGCACTTCAGCAGGTTGGTGTGGACTTGTTGGGCCGAAGGGCCTGCTTCCACACTGTAATCTAAATCTAAATCTAATCTAATTAATAAGTGCCAAGCAATTGCACATAGAAACCAGGAGATGGGACGTCAAGGCCAACTGTAAAGCTGATAAATCTGCTGAATGAAATTGCTCACGAATAACAGATAGCAGATGAACAGATGTTTTATTTAAATCATGCAAACAGGCTCATTACTAATAAGCAGTTAGTCTGATAATAACCAAAAATAATTACCTCTCTGACTCAGGTAAACTGAGCCATTTCAAGAGAGTAAATACCCTTTGTTCAAATGGAATTGATCTGAAAAATATATTAACAATTGCAGAAAATAGTGAGAGATAGTAAAGGCACTCAAGCTAAAAAATTGATTACATTGGTTATTTTTGATGGATTGGCTACAATTATCAATTAGGTCTTTTTAGACATAACTAAGTAGAAGAAACAAACCTCTAGATTTGTAACAGATGTGGCAATATAAATCAGACAAAACACATTATTTGACAATTAAATCATTTAACTTCATACGCGTACTAATATTTCATAAAAATTCTGTTAATCTGGATCAAAAGCCAATGAGGTAACTAAAATATTAACTGATGTTTAAATAAAATTCCACTGTCTTGTTATTTTATTGAAGATTTCAAGCCGTTTGAAGTAATCAGATATTTGTTCAAATAGTAGACAAAAGCATTTTGTACAGATATGTTTTACTGCATGGCATGAAGGATCATGGGACTTAAAATCAGCAGTTGGCCATTCAGCTCTTTAAGCTTGGTCTTACGTTCAATAGAATCATTACTGATCTGGTTGTGGCCTCAATTTCACTTTTCTGGTTATCCCTGTACAACCCTTAACTCCCTTCTCTATTAACTATTTAAACTCATTTTGAGGCTAATGACTGAATTGAATTGTGTGGAATATGTTTTAGACAGCCTGCAGTAGTTTACCAGAACAACTAGAAATTTAGTTAATATGTTTGAGTGACCACTGTCAGTTGAAGAGCGAGAGTAAAAATCTATTCCTGGCTAACAGTGGTGACATGTTGTAATATCTTGGTTACAAACTAAAATAAGAGAAACTTGGAATGCTTTTACTTCCAAATACATTCTTAAAGATGAGAAAACTTGCAACACCATAAACATCTCCCAACCTCCGCCCCATCTACCACAAAGATTGTAACCTGCCTAAACCAGTATTAGAGGGAGGAGAAAGTGGTAAATCTCTCAGCATTCACTATGTTGTGTAGGTAGTAATGCTACTGCTACTTGGCATCAAGTGATAAATCTCAGTAGCTAGGTTTCATCATATTCATTACATGATGACAATGCCTACTTGATTTTCATACAGATAATTACACAGAAAGATTGTTTTTTTTTGTCCTTTCATGCAGTGGGGCATTATGAAATTTGTTTTTAATTCTTTCATAGAATGTGTGAGTAATAATTGTCCTTGAATTAAGTGACTTGTCAGACCATGTCAGAAGGAAGGATATTCGTGAACCACATAGATTTTACAACAGCCGAGGGCACCTGTTATGGTCATCATTTATAGAGACTAGCTTTATATTCCACGTTTATGACTTGAATTTAAATTCCACCAGCTACCATTATGGGATTGATATTGGCATTTCCATATCACAAACCTGGGCTCTGAAATACCAATCTAGGGATATTATCACTATGTTACCGAGTCCCAGAGACTTCATGCCCAATGACTGGGTTGCCAGGATGAAAGACTGCAATCATCACTCCCTCTGTAGAGGGCTGTCCCCTCACTGTGATGGCCTGATTGGCTCTGGGCCTCCCTACCTGATGGCACTGGGAACACAAAATCCTACCAAGAGATTCCATTCTCTTAAATTCATTCATGGTCCAATATTTACCTATGCACACTGTGTTTTCTTGACTTCTGAAAATACTTGAAGATTTCTGATATGAGATATCTAACAGAATGCTGAATTAAAGATTGGGATAACTTTTCAGTGCCCCTGGGAAATGGGGTTGAATGCTTGTGAATAAAAGGGGAATGACTTTTGGACAGCTCTAGAGGATTTGGCCAGTGCCGGATAGGGAACATGAGCTTCACAGAGGCAGGCAGTCAATTGGTGCAATTAATGTGTTACAAAGGAGCCGTTTTGTGACAACAGCAGTGTTTTCCCACCACTGGATGGCTTGTTGCTGTATGCAGATGACACCAGCTCAGTTGAGAAGGTCTCACATGAACAGCTTGAGAGCCATTAGGACCAGAGACTTCATGCCCAATGACTGGGTTGCCAGGATGAAAGACTGCAATCATCACTCCCTCTGTAGAGGGCTGTCCCCTCACTGTGATGGCCTTATTGACTCTGGGCCTCTTTTCTTAATGATTCAGTGTAAGCAGAGGGCATCTTCTTGTTTTAGTTTTTGGAGACTGACATCATTGAGGCTCTGAAGAATTTGATTGTCATACTTAATAGGATGACAAAAGCGGAGGCAGGGAATTAGTATTGCACTGTTTGGGTGGTTGTGCCAGTGAGAAAAAAATAGATGAGCATGAAACCACTTTATGGGCTTAATGTTCGGGACCCAGCATCCACCCAAAATTCAGCCAATCATCCTGGATAATTGGCCAAGTAAGGGCTTCAATTAGGGCAAAGGCAAGTGGATCCATGGCTGCACCCACCCCATGTAAAACTGGACAGGCTGAGAACTGATTGGAAAGCACTGGCAAACCAGGAGAAGAATTTTACGTACTCCCTACCTGATGACACTGGGAACACAAAATCCTACGCAGAGGTTCCATTCTCTAAGTTCATTTACGGTCCAATATTTACCTCTGCACACTGTGTTTTCTTGACTTCTGAAAATACTTGAAGATTTCTGATTACAAACATGGAAACCTAGTAAATCTATGGCCCAGGAGGAGGCCTTCTGATCATTGTGGTAGGAAAATTGTTGTAGAGCCTAATCCCAATTCCAGATGCTGGTCAGTAGACCTGTAGGTTCTTGCATTTCATGTGTATATCCAAGTATTTTTGAAATATACTGAGAGCTTCGGTCACTGCCACCCTTTCAGACAATGAGAGTGGAATCTTTCCCCCTCAGAGATGATAATTTTATAGTAAGAAGGGCACCCAAACTCAGCCAACTCCTTGCCGCCACTAGAATTACATTCGGGATGGGAAAGCCCATGGTTTACTTTCCCAGTTGCCACTAATTGAGGCTCCTAAGTGATCAATTAAAGACACCTTAAGCACCTCGCCGACCAACACTGGGAAAACTCTTGCTGCGAATGAGCCTGTTCCTGTACAGTGTGCATGGCAGATCAAACTTGTCACATCAGGATGTAGGGGTTCCTCAATCAGAGACAACTAATGCCTGATTGAGGGGTTAGTCATTGAGCAAGTGACTGTCTGCTGGAAGCCAACACTATGCCCTTGATTCCAACCTCACATGCCCTTGTCTCCACATTATTCCAAATTCAAGAAACAACTCCTCCACTGCCTAACATGGAGGGTCCAGGGTCATCCAAAATCCTGGGACTGCAAGGATCTCCTTCTTACATCAGCCACAAGCTGGGAGCACAGTAGGCCAGCCACCTGATGGCCTCCAAGGATCTTGATTCCAGGGGAAAACCCGCCAGTGGCCTTGTCATCACCTTTTGGCAAAAAAATAATGGAATCTAGAAGATGCAGGTAAGATCCTGATGCCCCAGCAGGATTACGCCAAATTTTCAGACTCCCATCATCCTCTGGGTGAAAGGATATCTTCCTAATGTTCCAATGTCTTTTAATATTGGTGTGAGTTTACATCCAGCAGGATGACTTACCCACATGTTTATCCCATAAGATAAAAAAACTGGAATGGTTATCATGGTCTTGTGAAACTAACATTTCTTACAGCTGACTATCATGTCCAAACATTCCATTCACAGGCACACACTGTTCAGGATCAACATTAGGCTATTAGTTTGCAACAGAAAGTAATATGTCTTCAAATGATCCCAAGGTAAGATGGAGTATGAGATCTTTATACCTTCACATTGCATGCAAAGATGCAGTACTGATACCACGTGCATGTCTCTTAAAGGTATTATGACACATTGACCATGAGATGTGACCCAATATAATCCTTCAATCAAGAATGGCTAGCATTAGTTTTCACAGAATATAGCTCAGCAGATGTGAACTAAATTCTGACAATTATCCAGGAAAATTAGAAAAGTCTAACTATAACAATTTCATGAAAACTGTCTAAATTTCCCAAATCTTACATTACGTATTTAAAGAGGATTCAGTAAGTTAAAATCATCTGAAAAAATTGTCCATGGAACTGATCCACAGTTTTATATCCAAATGTACTTACGCAATGAGTTAATGGGATGGAACAATTGTTCAGTGAGGAATGATTAAATACATTGCATCTTCATACATACAAAATTCTTACAGAGATGCAGGAAGACTGTTCCTCATGGTTAGGGTGTCCGCAGCTAAGGAATACGGTCTCAGAATGAAGGGCAGGCAAGTACTGGGTTGAGAGGCAATTTCTTCACACCCTGTCCCAAAATGTTGTGGAGACTCAGTTGTTGAGTATGTTAAGACTGAAATTAATGAATTTTCACATTTTGAAAACAACAAGGGATTTGGGGATAGTTCTGGGAAATAGTGTTGAAGTAGAAGTCAGCCATGATTTCATTGAATCGTGGAATGGACCAAAAGGGTGATTAGCTTGCTCCTATTTCTTTTGTCCTTATGGATATACTGACAATTATTTTTAGCAAGGGGAAATGTAGATAGGACCCTTTGATGGAACTACGCAGCCTAGCATTGTCAGAAGTCACACACTACCAGGTTTATTTAAAATCACAAGCTTTCGGACCGCTGTTCCTTAGTCAAGTGAAGTGACTGGAGATGTGCATGCAAGTAAGCTAATGAATCCATATTCTATACAGGAAAAAAACTGCAGAAAACAGGAAAGGAGTGGGAAAGTCAGAGTTGGTCCAATGCACTTTTTTTTAAAAAGGATTCCAAATTGTCATAAATGCAGTCCTAATACTCACTTCATTTCCCTTTGCATTAAAAATAGATTTCTGAGTTTCAAATATTCATTGTTGCACAACAATGCTCATTTCACAATTTTCCAAGCAAACTATTTCATGAATATTTCATATTATTTGCATATCAGATAAAACTTACTTATTGAATTTCACATATTTATTTGGGTATGTTCCATTTATTTTCACTTCAGATCCAGGCCAGAAGAAAGTACCTGCTTGTAGGCCTTGGTACATAGCTGTCAGCCACAACTAGGTAAAGAACAGAAGTACAAAATATTCACATTTATTAATCAGTAATTCATATGAAAAATATGATGATAGGGAAGCTTAATGACATAGGTCATTGGAAGATTGCCCCCTCACCCTTGCATTTCTTTGTTACCCTTATCCAACTGTGTCAGCTTCAACCATCCACAAGTCAGACACAGCAAAGCCAAGAAAAAGTAAAACTCTCTAATTTTCCCAAACAATGGTCTAATTATTAGTAATTGATGTAAACAGACCCTAAATCATTAAGAACTGATGTTAATCTTGCAAAAATGACAACTGGCATCCTCCATGGCCACCAGCTTTCTTGACATTTTGTCCATGCAAATAGTCATCGGCAAGCCACCAGTCTCACTACACAGACATGGAAATGAGGAGCAGGAGTAGGCCATTCGGCCTTTCAAGCCTTGATCGCCATTCAATATGGTCATGACTGACCCTCTATCTCAAAGTCATATTCCTGCTTTCTTCCATACCCCTTGATGCCTTTAATATCTAATAATGTATCTATCTCTTTCTTGAATATATTCAGCGACTTGTCTCCACAACCTTATGTGATAGAGAATTGCACAGGTTCACAACCCATTATTCTGCATCTCAGTCCTGTTACCTACACTGTATCCTAAGCATGTGAACCCTTGTTCTGGACTCCTCAACTAGGGAAGACAATCTCTCTGCATTAAGCCTGCCAAGCCCTGTTAGATCCCCTCTCATCCTTTTAAGCTCTAGTGAGTTCAGGCCAGTTGAACTAAACTCATCATCATGTGTGCTCTCAGGCCAACAAAAACACATTACTTCAGCCCTTCTAAATTTGCATCTATGACACCTAAGATTTCTCCAGATCATTTTGCTCACAGGAACATAAATGTTTTTCATATACTTGCAAAGGATGTCTCCTATGGCGCTTAGCTTGTTTTCTTAGCATTTTTAGCACTTTACAATGTATTACTTCATAAATGCTTCTGTTTCTTTTGTTCTTATGGAATGTTTAACATAAATATTGACAAATATTTTTAGCAAGGAGAAACTTTAGTAGAACTACCCACCCCAGCAATGGAACTGGCAAGCACAGGAGTGTTGCTTGCAAGTAGGCAAATGTATCTTTATTGGAAAAGCACCTATCGCATTCCCAACGCCCCTCCCCCAAGTCCCTCCTCCCTCCCTTTTATCTTAGCCTGCTGGATACACTTTCCTCATTCCTGAAGAAGGGCTGATGCCCGAAACGTAGATTCTCCTGTTCCTTGGATGCTGCCTGACCTGCTGCGCTTTTCCAGCAACACATTTTCAGCTCTGATCTCCAGCATCTGCAGTCCTCACTTTCTCCTCAAATGTATCTTTATTCCATATTGACAAAAACTACAGGAAATGGGAGTAGTTCCTATGTACTTCTTTTAAAGGGCTTCCAAAATGGTTTGACTTGCCACAAATCCAGTCCTAATACTCACTCCGTATGCATTAAAAATAGATTTCTGGCTTTCAAATATTCATTCCTGTCATTATTGCACAATGGTGTTCATTTCATAATTTTCCAAGCAAATAGTTCATGACTTGCATATTCCATAAAACTTACTTATTGAATTTCACATACTTATTGGGGTATGTTCAAATTTATTTTTGCTTCAAAGAAAAACAGCATACACTCACTAATCTAGGGCTGTCAACCTCTGTGGCTTGCATTGCTTTTTAGTGCAGATGGAGAGGCAGGCAGCCTGTGATGATGGGAAGGGACTGGAAGGTCAATCTATCAGTCAGACAAGAGGTGGCCATATCATTGTGCAACACCCACTGTACATCATCATCAAACCTGCAGCATGTGATTTGCAGTTTACACAGTAAGCACACTGCATGTACTTCCAACAAATGGCCATGTAAAGGGGAGCAATCCTTAGTTGGGTAAAGGGAGATTGCATTCAGTCATGGGATATTTTAGGTCAGGGCCACAGTTAATCAAACATTTGGTGTTATCAGTGAAATGGTTCTTCAGAGACAAGCATTTCAGCATCAATCACCCTTTATTGACAAATGCAAAGCCTTTAACAAAAGCACCGCCTCTCACTCAGTCAGGCGCTCCCATAACCCTGACATTCATCCCTTTATGTCAGCCAGGACTCCCTGATTGGACCAGATTAACAGATCCAATTACAGGGAACTCATATTCTATGAGGTCCACATGCTGACTTTGTTACAATCACGACAAGCAGAGTCCATGGATCAGGCCATGCTTAGTCCTGAAGATCAAGTACAATCAGTCTGGGGATTACAGGTGGATCAGAGAGGATGCTGTAGAATTAGTTCAAGAAGGAGTGGTACAAATTTTCCTCCAATAAAACTAAGGATTGAATATAGTAGAAATAGAAAAAAGAGCAGTTAGTGGTGATGCAGGATCTGGAGAAGTGACGTGGTATCCCTGTGTGTGTATTGGAAGTTCAGAGGATAGGAAGGCCTAATAGTTTGGAAGGATGAGATGGGTAAGAGCCAGTTAATGCTGCATGTAATACTGAGAGTCCATGAGTCTTGGTGAGAGGCATGTGCAGTGGCAGAGTCAGTGTGAGTCATAGCCATATGAGTGTGAGGCAGTAAAGGAATGAAAGTAGGACAAACAGGAAGAAGGTTAGCCACCAGGATACACGAACACCAGCTAGCCACAAAAAGACATGACCCTCTCTCCCTCATAGCCCTAAACACGGATGAAAAAAACCTATCATTTCGACTAGGACAACACATCTATCCTGGGACAGGCTAAGCAAAGACATGCCAGAGAATTCCTTAGAGGCCTGGCACTCCAACCACAACGCCATACACAAACACATAGATCTAGATGCCATTTATCAACCCCTCAGAAAATGAACAGGAAATGACATCACCACAAACCCCAGGAACCCCATTCAGGAGAAAGATATAAATAGAAAGCAGGAGACAACAGCTTCGCTTCACTTGGATGTCGCCACTGATGATGTTACCTCGCCAGGTAATGAAACATCTGGATATCAAACCTACAGCTCAGCGAGCAAACCTACACCCTAAACCTCAACCTGAGCTGCAAACTTTCGCAAACCTTGCAGGAATGAAAGTGCACTTACCCTTGCGCAGTGCAGAAGATTATTAATATTTCTTTGCTGCAATACGTTTCACTTAGGGCAAAGCACTGTCCTAGGCTACAATTTATGTCCAGGTTGGCTGGGCTGTAATGGCACAGGTTCCTGTGCTAGTCAGCTGGAAAATGAATGTCCTTCTCTCCATTACACTATCCACCAACACCACGAGCACCCATCCCTCGAAGCCGGGTCCAGACCTTTCCTTTCTCTAGGCTTTGTGTTGAATGTTGAGGTTTCAGCTTCATTATCTGAAGGATAAAACCTGGTTTGCAGCATGTGAACTGGTGTGTTGTTGGGCTTTAAATGAGGTACCAAAGGACTGAAAGTTGAGAAGATCCTCAGTAGCGGTGAGCACTCATTTTTTTCAACTGTCCAATTCCCTAGGAAAGGCATTCAGGAGTCCGGTTGCATAATTATTGAAGTAAAGAGTGAACAATTACATGAGAAAAAGTCCTCCCAGTCATGGCGGGCCAGACACCATGAATTTTCCTCGACAAAATACTGATTAAAATGGACAATTTCCACACAACAGAATGGCAAAAGCATAAAGCAGTTGTTTGATTTTGATTTGATTTGATTTATTACTGCCACGTGTATGGGGGAGCAATGAAATATGTTGTCTTTTGTGCTCTGCAGGTAGGTTGTCCTATACAAGTGCATCAGGGTAAGAGAACACAGTGCAGAATACAGTTTTACAGATGCTGAGAAGGTGTAGAGAGAGATCTACATTATTATTTAAGAGTTCCATTCAAAAGTCTGGTAACAGTGGGGAAGAAGCTCTTCTTGAATCTGTTCCTAAGTGTAGTCAAACTTTATATCTTCTGCCTGACAAAAGATGGGGAGGAAGGGTGTATCACCAGGATGGAAGGGTTTTTGATTATGTTGGTTACTTTCCCAAGGCAGCAGGAAGTATAGGTGAGTCAATGGATGGAAGGCTGGTTTACATGGGCTGGATTCACAACTCTCTGTAGTTTCTTGCAGTCTTGAGAACAGCAGTTGCCATTCCGAGCTGTGCAGCATCCATTTAAAATGCTTTCTATGGTGTATCTATAAAAATTTGCAAGAGTCATTACGGACATGCTGAATTTCCTTAACCTCATGAAGAAGTAGAGGCATTGCTGTGCTTTCTTGATCATCGTGTCAATGTGGGTGGACCAGGACAGATTGCTAGCAGTCATCACTCCTGGGAACTTGATGCTCTTGACTGGGAAGGTACGTCCAAGTGGAGGGAGAAGCCACTGATGTGATCGACCCCTTTGGGATCTGGACCAGTAAGCGGCAGGTCAGGGTAACTCTGAGGGCCGATGATAGTGGGAACATCCTCCACCCACCCTCGAGCTTCGCAATTGGAGGGAGCAGAGGCTACCTGACATATGCAGGGCAGCCGAAAGTGTGCCGAACCTGCGGGAAGTCGGGACACGTGGCGGCGGATTGCAAAGTGACCATCTGCAGGAACTGCAAACAGGAGGGTCACTTGACTAAGGGCTGTCAGGAAGAAAAGAGCTGCAACCTGTGCGGAGAGGCGGGCCATATGTATAAGACCTGCCCAAGACGAGGAGCCGCCACCTACGCACAGATGGCCAGAGGTGGCAACACGAGCCGTTGACCGACCAAGTCCAGCAAGGTACCGCAAATCAGCACAGGAACGGTGTCTGGAGGCACCCAGAAGGAAGGGCAGGCTGTAAAGGAGCAGATGGCAGACAGCGGGGAGATGCAGCAGCCAACCCAAGGTCCTTCAAGACAGACGGAGGAAATGGAAGAGGAGGGATCAAAGGAGGCAGAGGATTGGATTATTGTCAAAAACAGGAAGAGGAAACCTCTCGAGGGCCCCAAAGCCACCAAGCGAAGGGGGAAGAGACACCTACAAGATGAGGATACAGGCAGCTCCTCCGATGGTGAGGACGGGCGCAAGAAGGGTCGCCACCGGAGGAAGAGGCAGAGCGCCGTGGGGAGAAAGGAGGGCACCACCGCCCAAGAAGGAAAAGTCGATCCCTCTGAGGGGATGGGTGAAGGCCTCCCCCCACCTGGTGAGAACCAAGGGGTACCCACCGGCCCACAGCTCCAGGTAAGTGGGAGCAGCGGCCCTGTGACAGCCCTGCTGTCAGATGGAGAACGGGGCGATGCGGACCCTGGGTCCGACCCGAAGACACCAGAGCGGGGAAATGACTCCAGTGTGGAGCTGGACAGCTACCTCAGCCCTGGGAGGGTCCAGCAGTTCGCCGTCACCACGGGGATGCACGCAGCTACCCCACAGGAGCAAGACCAGAAGAAAATGGACACTGGTAACCCCGTAAACTAGTAAAATGGGGTTTAAAATTGCCAGCATAAATGTGCATAGCATTAAATCGGCTACGCGATGTGTTTCTACGATTTCCTTCCTGGCCAACGTCAAAGCTGATGTCCTGTTTCTGCAGGAGTGTGGGATATGCACTTCAGCAGTTACAGGAGATGGTCGAGCTTGTGGGCCCACGGGCCGTCAGTGTGGTCGGGGGGCAACGATAGCCGCGCCTCCGGCCTGGGTATCCTGTTGCGGGGAGGCAACTTCACCATCTCCGAGGTTAAGCAGGTGGTGGGCGGGGCGCCTCCTCGTCGTGGACGTTAAATACAGAAACGCTCCCGTGAGACTAATCAACGTGTACGCCCCAGTGGGTAAGAGTGAACGGTTGGCCGTCCTGCAACAGCTTCCACTGCTGCTGGCTACGTCCAGGCCGGTCATTCTGGCCGGAGACATCAACTGCATCATTGATGCAGATGGACGATCTGGTGGGGGGGGACAGTAAACCGGACGCTACGTCCAGAGCCCTGATGGAAACGGTCAAAGACGCCAAGCTGCATGACGTCTTCAGCACCCCTGCAGATGGAGCGCAGCGTAGATACACCTGGTCACGGGCAGACGGGTCTATCCGCTCAAGGATAGATTACCTGTTTGTGTCCCGAACGCTCTCGGTCAGATCCACCGACGTCAAGCCGGTGTTCTTCTCTGACCACTGCCTCCTGCTGGCTGACTGTCACCTACAGGACGAACAGCGGGTAGGCAAGGGAACGTGGAAGCTGAACACTAAGCTGTTGACCCCGGGAAACATTGAAGAGCTCAAGAGGGATTACGCAGGTTGGAGAACCGTGAAGCCCCTCTTTGAGTCTCCAGCGGACTGGTGGGAAACGGTAAAAGGGAACATCAAGAGGTTCTTTATCCTCAAAAGGTGTCCAGGAGGCGAGAGAGAGGCGGGGAAAACTGTCCCAGCTCCAGGAATGTATGCAGAACCTGCTCCTGCTGCAGACGATGGGGGTCGATGTCACGGAGGACCTCAAGGAGGTGAAGGGCCAGCAAGCCTCGCTCTTTGCCTCGGAGGCCTCCAAGATAATCGTCCGGTCCAGGGTCCGCTCGGTGGAGCAGGACGAGACGTGCTCACGTTTCTTCTTCCAGAAGGTGCACAAAGAGAGCTCCGTGCTCAGCAGCCTGAAGAAAGAAGATGGCTCGGTAACGTCATCTCAGGCTGACGTCATGAGGATCAGCAAATCCTTCTACGCCAGTCTATATGACTCGAAGCTAACTGACAGCGCGGCCTCCCAGTCATTCCTGTCCTCTATCACGGAGGTCCTAGACGACGGAACACGAGAGAGGCTGGACCAGCCGCTATCTCTGGATGAGCTGACCAAGGCCCTCGAGTCCTTCGAAAAGAATAAAACTCCCGGAAGCGACGGCTTACCAGTCGAGATTTATTCCGCTCTTTGGGACTTGATCGGCCAGGACCTGCTGGAGGTGTATGTCAGTATGCTTCGGGCAGGTACCATGAGTGAATCCATGAGGAAAGGCATCATCACCCTCATCTACAAGCGGAAGGGGGAGAGGGAGGAAATTAGAAATTGGAGACCGATCTCACTGTTAAATGCAGACTACAAAATCTTGTCAAAGGTCATCGCCAACCGGGTCAGGTTGCTCTGGGATCGGTGATCCACCCGGACCAAACCTGTGCTGTACCGGGCAGGAAGATCTCTGAGAGTCTCGCACTCCTCAGGGATACGATCGCCTACGTGCAGGACAGGGGGGTGGACACCTACCTCATCAGCCTGGACCAGGAGAAAGCCTTTAACAGGATATCGCATACATATATGAGGGATGTCCTCTCCAAAATGGGCTTTGGGGAGGGAATCGGAAATTGGATCAGACTGCTCTACACCAACATTGTCAGTGCAGTCTCAATCAATGGGTGGGAATCAGATAGCTTCCCTGTAAGATCTGGAGTCAGGCAGGGATGCCCCCTCTCACCCGCCTTGTTTGTGTGTTGCATAGAGCCATTTGCCGAATCCATCAGGAAGGATGCGAGCCTGAGAGGGGTGACTATTCCTGGCAGCGGGGGCCTGCAGGTTAAGGCCTCCCTGTACATGGATGACGTCGCTGTTTTCTGCTCGGATCCGCTGTCCGTGCACAGACTCATGTGCATCTGTGACCAGTTCGAAAGGTCCTCGGGGGCCAAGGTAAACCGAGGCAAGAGCGAGGCCATGCTCTTTGGGAACTGGGCCGACCAATCCTCTATCCCCTTCACCATCAGGACTGACCACCTGAAGGTACTGGGTATTTGGTTCGAGGGGTGCTGGGGCATTCGCCAAGACCTGGGCGGAGCGGATCAGGAAGATGAGACAGAAACTAGGCAGATGGGAGCAACGGTCACTCTCCATCACGGGAAAAAACCTGGTCATCAGGTGTGAGGTACTCTCAGTATTGCTATATGTGGCACAGGTCTGGCCTATCCCCAGGACCTGTGCCGCCGCAGTCACCCGGGCCATCTTCCAATTCATTTGGAGATCAAAGATGGACCGGGTCCGAAGAGACACAATGTACAAAGACCAGTGCAATGGGGGAAAAAACACGCCCAATGCCACCCTCACCCTGATGGCCACCTTTGTGTGTGGCTGCATCAAGCTGTGCGTGGATCCCCGGTACGCAAACACCAAGTGTCACTATGTACTGAGGTTCTACCTGTCCCCGGTGTTGCGAAGGATGGGCCTGGCCTCGCTGCCGCGGAACGCTCCGAGTAGTTGGACCGTTCCGTATCACCTGTCCTACGTGGAGAAATTTATGAGGAAAAACACCTTTGACCACAAGTCCATCAGGAAGTGGTCAGCACGTAGTGTCCTTGAGACCCTTCGGGAAAAGGAGAGGGCGGATCCTGTCGAGCGGTTCCCTGAGCAGACTGTCAAAGCCATTTGGCAGAATGCCTCATCGCCAGAACTTTCCAACAAGCACCAAGACGTGGCTTGGCTGGTGGTGAGAAGGGCTCTGCCTGTGAGATCCTTCATGCACGCCCGGACTCTCTGCCGCACCGCACGCTGCCCTCGAAGTGGCTGCGGTGGGGACGAGACTGTCACACACCTCCTTCTGGAATGTGCCTATGCAGAGGAAGTCTGGAGAGGAATGCAGTGGTGCTTGTCGAGGTTCGTCCCGAGCAGCGCCGTGACGCGGGACTCCGTGCTCTACGGCCTGTTCCCTGGGACTCACACCGAGACGAACATTAACTGCGCCTGGAGGATCATCAACTCGGTGAAGGATGCTCTCTGGGCAGTCCGAAACCTGTTGACCTTCCAGCTGAAGGAGTTGACCCCGACTGAGTGTTGCAGACTGGCACATTCCAAGGTCCAAGACTATGTGTTGAGGGACGCGCTGAAGCTTGGGGCAGCTGCCGCCAAGGCGCGGTGGGGAAAGACCACCCTGTAAGATCGGCCTGCCTAAAGAAGAACAGGGGGCCCATGCGGACGTTTTTTGGGCTCTGCTGATGCCTCAGCCAAATATATGCATAAGATTGAGAAATGCACAGACCTGTATATGACAATGATAAACTCTGATCTGTGTTTGTAAATGTTGACATATGCATGGCATGACCAAATGTACAGACCATCAAATCATTTTATGAGTAAAGTATATTTTTGAAATAAAAAAAAACTTGATGCTCTTGACCATCTCCACCTCAGCACCATTGATGGGGTGTGTCCTCCACTTCACTTTCTGAGGTCAATAACCAGTTCCTTCATTGTGCATGGAGAGATTGTTGTTGAAATAACTCCACCGCGGCTAGTATCCTGTCACCAAGTTATTCTTTATTTAAACGTGGAAAGTCCTTGACACTGATCCAATCTCATCAGAGCCAGCTCTCAGAGTGAACAGGATGTTTGGCAATCGTGTTTATATCTGTCAGCAGGACTCGTTGATTAGACTGGATTAATAGCCCCAATCAGGGAACTCATATTTTATGAGGTCCACTTAGCTGACCTCATTACACTTACTACAGTAATAGAGTCATAGGGATGTATAGCACAGAAACAGACCCTTCAGTCCAACTCGTCCATTCTGACCAAATATCTTAAATTAATCTATTTCCATTTGCCAGCACTTGGCCGATATCTGTGTAAATCCTTCCTATTCATGTACTCATCCAGATGCCTTTTAAATGCTGTAATTGTACCAGTTTCCACCACTTCTTCTGGCAGCTCATTCCATAGATGTACTACTCTTTATGTAAAAAAGTTGCCCCATAGGTCCCTTTTATATCTTTCCCCTCTCACCTTAAACCTGGGCCACCTAGTTCTGGATTCTCCCAACCAAGGGAAATGACCTTGTTTATTTACCCTATTGATGTCCCTCATGATTTGATAAACCTCTAACACCATGCCACTAAGCTCTTTATCTCCTGTACAGTTGAACCAAAGCTGGTGAGCAAAAGGATTAATATCAAGTTAAAAATGAGAGGGAAGAAAACCTGACTGTAAGCAAGTGAGGGACCAATCACAAATGTGATTCCATGTTTGATGGCAGCTGAATTGAAAGTTGTGCTACGCATGCTTATTGTACGCTGGATTAATCTATGCACCATCTCTACATGCCTGCATTGAAGTATGCTTTCCTGGAGAATGAGACAGGTTTGACATTGCAGTGGAGTTGCACTATCTCAGGCCATGCTAGCCCTCTGGTCTATTTAGCAGCTGGCATTATCAGACCAACAATTCTGATATAGTTCTTTGCTGATCCAGATTCTACAAAAACAGTTAGCACAATGATGCAGGATGTTGTTCTTCAGTTAGAGTTAAGTGATTTCTCATCTTGTGACATTATTTGCAATGACTGATAAAGTTCAATGTCACAGCATGTGAAAATGATTTTAAAGAGCCTTCTAAAGGCACTCATTGCACAGTTCATCAGAATGTCTGCTCAGATTCTTCTACATCCTTTAGTGCTGGCTGATTCTGCTGGGATTGGTAGTTTTGTGAATTTTGTGTTTCATCAAAGTAAGCAATCATACATACTTTGGTAAATTATTTACCAAAGCACTATTCTAGTAAACCTATGGTAAATTTTCTAAGTTAGCAACCCTCTCATATGAGTCTGTCTGCTAAGTTCTGCTAATTCTGAAATGCTCTCAGTTTACAAGGAACTTGAAGAAGATTTCTCTATTTTGAGTGAACTTTACAATAATAAAAATTTGCAAAAGCATAAGTAGCTTTTAAGTAAACTGTCATGTGAACTGCAAGATGATATGTGAAATATAATTCAAATTGTGAATGCCTGCAAAAGGTAAAGCTGACAACAAACATTTCTTCTATAAGATGTAATCAAAGAAATCTCCCCTCAAGATGTTACTTAATGTTATCAGGAATTAATTTACAAATAATTGTTATGCCGACTTATTTGTCACTCTATTCCTGTAAACATTGGACTTTCTGCTTAATAATGGAGCAATCAGATTGCATATTAAAATGCAGTTAACTCAGGTAGTTTAATTGATTCTAAAACGTAAACTGCTTTTTTGGTCAGTAGGGTTCCTCAAGCTTAGCACAGGCTGCAAAGGTAGCACCCAGACATAGCAGCAGGAACAGAAAGACTAAAGTACCCTGAAATCACTTTGGGTGCACAAGAATCAATGTTATGTGGAACCAAGCACTGATTATAAATACAGCACTTCGTAATATATTTAGTGTGGTCTCTTTCTGTCTGTTAATTCTGATTGGCTCTGTTTCTCATAATTAACCTTGAAGGTGCTGATCACAGTAGGTGATTACATATGCATCTTCTGGAGTTGTACCTGGACCACTGAGGAACCTAACCCCTGATGTACTCTGGAATAGACATGATTCTGAGAAACATGATCTTAGATTAGGTGTGTATGTTTGGAGTCTCAATCAGCATTGTACAGCATCTCTACATCTCAGAAATAGTTGAATGCTGTTGCTCACTAATGTTTTTAAACTAACCATACATTCCAGCCTACCTCCATACTGATGCTCCAGCCGAGGAACTGAGCAAGAGGTAATCGAAACAAAGCATAACAATGGGGCAACGCCTGAAAGATTCTGAGAACATCACACCAAAATTTCAACCCAACATTGGGAATTTGAACTTTAGCTGCTTGGATAATTAAGTTCCACGTCCTGACATTTTAAATGCTCTGGGCAGATTAGAAGACGCCTCCTCTCCCTTTATTTCACTGTACAGTCCTTAAAGATCGCCTTGTGACTGTGCAGGCATCTTAAAAGGATTGCTGTTAGAGCATTTGTCCCCTGGGTGGCACATTCCCCATAGCTGCATAGCCACACACCCACTTTGCTTAGGATTGCTCATTCGGACAGAACATTTCCATACCATTCCTAAATATGCAGAACTGCTGAAATGTGTGCTAAATTCTAATTAAACAAAACAATTATTATAAGTATACTCACTGGCTGTCCACCCCACCATACTGGATTGTTTTTCTCATCACCAGACAGAGAGAAAGACATGTTTAATTTAACATCATACATGTTGTTGTCAACAATGCCATGTGTTTCCGAATACAGTCCCTAAAAATAAAAAAAAGACATTTACTTCAGATTAACTGAATTCATCACTTCCTATTAGAATTACTGTCATATTCTGACAGCTCTGAGTAATTATACAAAATACAAGCTGCATAATAAATATTGTACTCCCAGTACTTTTTAGGAGTCTTCCTGATTGTGACACTGGTCTGGAGAACCCTGCAATTGCAACTTACATAAATTTACAGACCTGATTGCTAATAACTTGTCAGTTTTCAGAACAGTCTGCGAAAAAAGGAGGTAGTAGCTGTGCAAATTCCAGTGGGGGAAGGGTATATTATTATTTAAATGGCGAGCAGATTCAAAGTGTGATGGTGTAGAGGGATCTGGGCATCTTTGTTCGTAAATCACAGAAAGTGGTAAGCAGGTGCAGCATGTAATAAGAAAGGCAAATGGAATCCTGGCATTTATTACAAAAAGACTGGATTATACAAGAAGTGTTGTTACAATTATATAAGGTGTTGGTGAGACCACATTTGGAATATTGTAACCAGTTGTGGTCTACTTACTTGAGGAAGGAGGTGTTGGTGGTAATTCAGAGGAGGTTCACAAGGTTGATTCAAGGGATGAAGGGACTGTCATATGAGAAATGGTTGAATAGTTTGAATTTGCTGGAGTTCAGAAGAACGAGGGAGGATCTGATTGAGGTTTATAAAATGTGAAAGGAGATTGATAAGGTAGACATGAAACAGATATTCTCTCTTCTGGGACAGTCTTGAATAAAAGGGCATAAATACAGAGTGAGAGGAGGAAGGTTCAAAACTGAGATGAGAAGCAACTACCTCTTTCAGAGGATTGCGAATCAATGGAACTCACTGCTCCACAGCGCAGTGGAGGCAGAATCAATCAGCAGATTCAAGAAAGAAATAGATGTATCTCTGATGAAAAGTGGGATAAAGGGCGAAGGGGAGCAGGCCCGAAAGTGGAGTTAAGACCAGGATACGATCAGCCATGATCATGTTAAATGGGGGGCAGAGCAGGCTCGAAGGGCTGAATTGCCTACTCCCACTTCTAGTTCTTATGTTCCAATGTTCCAATGGGGAAAGCTATTCTAGTAGCTCAAGATCCTTGTAATGTTATGGGGTTTCTGTGGAAGCTTTGCCTGTTCCAAACACTATAAGGAAACTCTTCCAGTGTTTCTTAAGAGCAAAGACTCCCTGTTTGCCTATCCAGGTTAATTTACAGTATTCCTCAACACCTCCACCCTGATTATCCCACCCCAGCTCCCCCAAATATTGTAATGGCTTCTTCCTCCCTAACTTTGCTTTGTACTGTAGGATGCCAGAAACTTTGGGCATAGATAAATATCAATTTTTCATTCAGTAAATATTCTTCATTAGCTCAGATTTTCTGACTGACAGTCGTCTTTGCAGCCTAGATGGGAAATGTAAATTGAGACCCTGCAGGATCAACACAATCGTAGAAGCTGACAAAAAATTAAAAATTCTGATGGACAACTTCCCTGCACCTTGAAAGTATCTATTTAAATCAGGAAATTCAGAGAGTTCTCTGGCAATTGCACTAGCAGTCGCCCAAGTGCTAAAAACCGAGACTAATCCTGAGTAACTACTGGACTAATACCCCTAACTCCTCCTCAAGCACTTATCCCCATCCTAGACCTGACCAAACTCAACATACCACCACCTGCCGCAATACCAACCCACTCACCCCAGACTTGAAAACCCTTCACTGTAGGACCCAACATCCCCTCTCCTGCCAAGAGCTGACAACCTCATTACTGGATCCAACTGTGCTGGAAAAGGGGCGTGGCTTGCCAACACCAATCATCCTGCATGAAGGGATGCTCCTTATTTCTGCAGGAGCTATTCCTAGAATCATCCTGCCAGAAATACAGAGCTTTCTCTTAATGGGATTAAAAAAAAGGAATGATGTGGTAATGTAATGGATTAACATTCCTCAGAAAATCCGGCCCATTATTTTTAAGGGTAGATTTTACAAATATACCATCTTAGTGCAGTCTTGCTGATCAAGAAAGCATATCAGGAAGTCATCTCCATGATCTCAGACAACACATTGTTTTAGTGTATTAATTCATGAAATTTGGGCATTTATTACCCATCTCTAATTGTCCTGGAGGAGGTGGTGATGAGTTACCTTCTTGAACTGCAATTCATGTGGTGTAGGGATTCTCAGAGTGCTGTTAGAGTTAGAGTTACAGGATTATAACCCAAGGACAGTGAAGGAACAGTTATATTGTTCCAAGTCAGGATAGGAGGAGCTTGCAGGTGGTGGTGTTCCCATGTATCTGCTGTCCTTGTCCTTTTCAATGGTTGAGACTGTGGATTTGGAACGTATTGTCAAAAGAGCTTTGATGAGTTATTGCAGTGCACCTTGTGCACACTGGCACCACTCTGTGTGGATTGTGGAAGGAATTGATGTTGAAGATGTTAGCTAAGATACCAATCAAGCAGATTGTTTGATGTCAAGTTTCTTGAAGGTGTTACAGTTGCACTCTCCTATTCCATCACAGTCCCAGCTTGTTCATTATAAATGGGTGGACATGCATCATTTTTAGTGGGTTACCCACTGCAGACCTCTCACCTCTGATTTGCTGTTATAGCCAAAACATTTATATGACTGGTCCAGTTCAGTTTCGGATCAATGGTAATCTCCAGAATGTTTATAGTAGGGAATTCAGTGAAGATCAAGAAAGAATCCACTGTATCCATGGAATGGCAAGTGGAGGTGACTAGATTCTGTCTATGGAAAAGGTCACTAGTAGATGTTTCTGGAATGTGAATATTACATGCAACTTGTCATATCAAGTCTGAATGTAGTCCAGGCCTCACTGCATATGGATTGTTTCAGTATATGAAGAGTTGTGAATAGTACTGAAGATTGTGCAATTATCTCCACTTTTCATTTTCTGATAGAGGGAATGTCCATAAGACCATAAGACATAATAAGCCATCAGCCCATCGAGTCCGATCCACTTTTCAACGACACCATAATGAATTAAAATCCTCAATTCAACTTTCCTGCCTTTTCTCTATACCCTTGATTCTCTTACTGATTAAAAATCTATCTCAGCCTTGAATGTAATTACTATCCTAGTCTCTACAGCCCTCCTTGGTAAACCACAGTCACTACCCTCTGAGAGAAGGAAGTCCTTCTCGTTTCTATATTGAACAGGCAACCTCTTATACTGCGATTATTCCCTCTAGTCCTAATCGTTCTCACAATGACAAACAACCTTTCTGCTTTATCAAGCCCCCTTACAATTCTCAATGTTTCAATAAGGTCTCCTCTTGTTGTTCTGAACTCCAGTTAATAGTGGCCCAACCTCTCCTCTCCTCATACAACAGTCCCTGCATATCCATGATCAGCCTAGTGAACATTCCCTGGACTGCCTCCATTGCCAGTATATCTTTCTTAGATAAGGGACACAAAACTGTTCAGAGTATTCTAGCTCACTAGTGCCTTGTATATTTTTAACAAGTCCTCCCTATTTTTATATTCTATTCCTTTTAAATAAAGGTCATTGATGAAGTACTTGAAATTGGTTGACCCTAGAACATTACACTGAGGAACTCCTGCAAAGATGACCAGGGAAGAAATGATTAACCTCCTGGGTAATACAAGATGGAGGACGGGAAAATTTCTGGCTGGAAGAGCTGCTCCTTTTTTTGAGGTATTTTAGGTGTTGGAGGTGATTTCCTCGAATTCCAGGAGCAGCAATTACTGTTTATATGCTGTTGCATTGTTTTGGAACTTTGGAAAAAAAAAGTCAAAACAACAGCAGTTTAAAAGGGAGAAGAGCAGACAAATGAAGTACATGGTGAGGACAGTGCAGGAGAGAGAGAGAGAGAGAGAGATAGAGAGAGAGAGAGAGAAAGAGAGGAAAAAAAAACCTGCACAGTTACCGCCTTTGCTGTTTGAATTCGTGTATCGCTGGACATTGGAGTGTATCTGGGAAAATTAACAAACTGTTGGGCGAAGTTCACAGCACAAAATCAGATAAGTTATTTGTTGTTTTAAGTCTGTCCAAGAGAAAGGCTGCAGTAGTGGATACAGTGGATTCTTTCTTGATTATATGTTTTTGGAGATAAGTCTCTTGATTAAACTTAAAATATAAGCCATTGCTATTAATTTAACCTGGGGCAGTGTTTGTAGAGGATTAAGACAGTATTATTTTCTGGGTCTGCAGATTGAGAAGGAGCAAAAATGGCCTTTGCAGTGATATGTACTTCTTGTCGGATGTGGGAGTTTAAAGAGAGTTTAAGGGTTACTGTGGATTATATCTGCCATAAATGCTGTTGGATGCGAATTTTATCAGATCGAGTGGATCGGTTGGAGAGACAGTTCGAAACAATGAGGAATTTGCAACAGCAACAGTATGTGATGGATGGCAGTTATAGGAAGGGGGAGGGGAAGTCTCAGATAGTCACAAAGATGGGTTAACTCCAGGAAGGGTAAGAGAGGTAGGCAGCTAGAGCAGGAGTCTTTTGTGGATATACCCATTTCAAACAGGTATGCTGTTTTGGAAAATGTAGGGGGTGATGGATTCTCAGGGGAACGTAGCACAAACAGCCAAGTTTCTAGTATTGAGACTGGCTCTAATGCAACGAGGGGTACGTCGGCTTCCAAAAGATCAATTGTGTTAGGGGATTCTGTAGTCAGAGGTACAGACGGACGTATCTGTGGCCAGCAGAGAAAAAGCAGAATGGTGTGTTGTTTCCCTGGTGCCAGGATCAAGATGTCTCAGAGAGGGTGCAGGATGTTCTCACGGGAGACAGGGGCCAGAAGGAGGTCATTGTCCACATTGGAAGGGAAAAGGTTGAGACTCTGAATTGAGATTACAGAGAGTTAGGCAGAAATTTAAAAAGGAGATCCTCAAGGGTAGTAATATCTGGATTACTCCCAGTGCTATGAGCGAGTGAGGGCAGGTATAGGAGGATAGAGCAGATGAATGCATGGCTGAGGAGCTGGTGTTTGGGAGAAGGATTCACATTTTTGGATCATTGGAATCTCTTTTGGGGTAGAAGTGACCTGTACAAGAAGGATGGATTGCACCTAAATTGAAAGGGAACGAATATACTGGCAGGGAAATTTGCTAGAACTGCTTGGGAGGATTTAAACTTGTAAGGTTGGGGGTGGGGGGGGGGGGGGGGGGTGGGTGGGGGGGTGGGGGGCCGGGGGGGGGTGGGTGGGGGGTGGGGGGGGAGACCCAGGGAGATAGTGAGGAAAGAGATCGATCTGAGATGGGTACAGCTGAGAACAGAAGTGAGTCAAACAGTCAGGGCAGGCAGGGACAAGGTAGGACTAATAAATAAACTGCATTTATTTCAATGCAAGGGGCCTAACAGGGAAGGCAGATGAACTCAGGGCATAGTTAGGAACATGGGACTGGGATATCATAGCAATTACAGAAACATGGCTCAGGGATGGGCAGGACTGGCAGCTTAATGTTCCAGGATACAAATTCTACAGGAAGGATAGAAAGGGAGGCAAAAGAGGAGGGGGTGGCATTCTTGATAAGGGATAGCATTACAGCTGCGCTAAGAGAGGATATCCCCAGAAATACATCCAGGGAAGTTATTTGGGTGGAACTGAGAAATAAGAAAGGGATGATCACCTTATTGGGATTGTATTATAGACCCCCAATAGTCAGAGGGAAATTGAGAAACAAACTTGCAAAGAGATCTCAGCTATCTGTAAGAATAATACGGTTGTTATGGTAGGGGATTTTAACTTTCCAAACATCGACTGGGACTGCCATAGTGTTAAAGGTTTAGATGGAGAGGAATTTCTTAAGTGTGTACAAGACAATTTTCTGATTCAGTATGTGGATGTACCTAATAGATTGGTGCAAAACTTGACCTACTCTTGGAGAATAAGGCAGGGCAGGTGACTGAGGTGTCAGTGGGGGAGCACTTTGGGGCCAGCAACCATAATTCTATTCATTTTAAAATAGTGATGGAAAAGGATAGACCAGATCTAAAAGTGAAGTTCTAAATTGGAGAAAGGCCAATTTTGACGGTATTAGGCAAAAACTTTCAAAAGCTGATTGGAGGCAGATGTTCACAGGTAAAGGGACGGCTGGAAAATGGGAAGCCTTCAGAAATGAGATAACGAGAATCCAGAGAAAGTATATTCCTGTTAGGGTGAAAGGGAAGGCTGGTAGCTATACGGAATGCTGGATGACTAAAGAAATTGAGGATTTGGTTAAGAAAAAGAAGGAAGCATATGTCAGGTATAGACAGGATCGATCGAGTGTATCCTTAGCAGAATATAAAGGAAGTAGGAGTATCCTTAAGTGGGAAATCAGGAGGGCAAAACGGGGACATGAGATAGCTTTGGCAATTAGAATTAAGGAGAATCCAAAGGGGTTTTACAAATATATTAAGGACAAAAGGGTAACTAGGGAGAGAATAGGACTCCTCAAAGATCAGCAAGGCGGTCTTTGTGTGGAGCCACAGAAAATGGGGGAGATACTAAATGAATATTTTGCATCAGTATTTACTGTGGAAAAGGATATGGAAGATATAGATTGTAGGGAAATAGATGATGACATCTTGCAAAATGTCCAGATTACAGAGGAGGATGTGCTAATCTCTCGAAACGGTTAAAGGTGGATAACTCCCCAGGATCTGATCAAGTGTACCCGAGAACTGTGTGGGAAGCCAGAGAAGTGATTGCTGGGCCTCTTGCTGAGATATTTGTATTATCGATAGTCACAGGTGAGGTGCCAGAAGACTGGAGGTTGGCAAACGTGGTGCCACTGTTTAAGAAGTGTGGTAAGGACAAGCCAGGGAACTATAGACCGGTGACCCTGACCTCGGTGGTGGGCAAGTTGTTGGAGGGAATCCTGAGGGACAGGATGTGCATGTATTTGGAAAGGCAAGAAATGATTTGGGATAGTCAACATGGCTTTGCGCGTGGGAAAGAAGATTGATGAGGGCAGAGCAGTAGATGTGATCTATATGGACTTCAGTAAGGCGTTCGACAAGGTTCCCCATGGGAGACTGATTAAAAAGTTTAGATCTCATGGAATACAGAGAGAACTAGCCATTTGGATACAGAACTGGCTCAAAGGTCGAAGACAGAGGATGGTGGTGGAGGGTTGTTTTTCAGACTGGAGGCCTGTGACCAGTGGAGTGCCACAAGGATCGGTGCTGGGCCCTCTACTTTTTGTCATTTACATAAATGATTTGGATGAGAGCATAAAAGGTACAGTTAGTAAGTTTGCAGATGACACCAAAATTGGAGGTGTAGTGGACAGCGAAGAGGGTTACCTCAGATTACAACAGGATCTGGACCAGATGGGCCAATGGGCTGAGAAGTGGCAGATGGAGTTTAATTTAGATAAATGCGAGGTGCTGCATTTTGGGAAAGCAAATCTTAGCAGGACTTATACACTTAATGGTAAGGTCCTCGGGAGTGTTGCTGAACAAAGAGACCTTGGAGTGCAGGTTCATAGCTCCTTGAAAGTGGAGTCACAGGTAGATAGGATAGTGGAGAAGGCATTTGGTATGCTTTCCTTTATTGGTCAGAGCATTGAGCACAGGAGTTGGGAGGTCATGTTAGTTAGGCCATTGTTGGAATATTGCATGCAATTCTGGTCTCCTTCCTATCAGAAAGATGTTGTGAAACTTGATAGGGTTCAGAAAAGATTTACAAGGATGTTGCCAGGGTTGGAGGATCTGAGCTACAGGGAGAGGCTGAACAGGCTGGGGCTGTTTTCCCTGGAGTGTCGCAGGCTGAGGGGTGACCTTATAGAGGTTTACAAAATTATGAGGGGCATGGATAGGATAAATAGACAAAGTCTTTTCTCTGGGGTCGGGGTGTCCTGAACTAGAGGGCATAGGTTTAGGGTGAGAGGGGAAAGATATAAAAGAAGCCTAAGGGGCAACTTTTTCACACAGAGGGTGGTACGTGTATGGAATGAGCTGCCAGAGGATGTGGTGGAGGCTGGTACAATTGCAACAGTTAAGAGGCATTTAGATGGGTATATGAATAGGAAGGGTTTGGAGGGATATGGGCCGGGTGCTGGTAGGTGGGACTAGATTGGGTTGGGATATCTGGTCGGCATGGACGGGTTGGACTGAAGGTTCTGTTTCCATGAGAAGTGGAACTATGACTCTATGACTCTAATCATAACCATCTTCCTTTGTATTAAGTATGATTCTAATCCTCATGTGGAAGGAGCCACAAAGTTTACATTTGTAAAATTGATCTTGAAGAGTATTTCCCTACTTCAGAAATATTCTTAAATCTGAGGATTTTTGTCCTGAATGTAATGGAAAATAACCAACTAATTCATGTGTTGCAGTCAATGTTTTCAGTACAGGGCCATATTGGAAATCTGTCAGTATCTCTATTTCGTGTATGCTGTTTCTACCGTCCCTTCAAACAGCACACTTTCTTCTAAATGCAGAACATAATATAGCTTATAAAAATACAGATCGGTCATTTTCAGCTTTCGATACTATAAAGGTTACTAAATCATTGTGAAAGTGTAGCAGCTCAAAGAGATGCACTGTACAGTCCACCAAAGTGTTGTTGCACAATGAAAGATCTGTTTGTCAGGTTGTAAGTTTGCTCGCTGAGCTGGCAGGTTTGTTTTCAGACGTTTCATCACCATGCTAGGTAACATCATCAGTAAACCTCCGGTGAAGCGCTGGTGTTCTATCCCACTTTCTATTTATGTGTCTTGGTCTCTTAAGATGGGTGATATCATTTCTGGTTCTTTCCCTCAGAGGTTGGTAAATGGGGTTCAAATGAATGTGTTTATTGATGGAGTTCCAGTTTGAATGCCAGACTTCTAGGAAATCCCATGCGTGTCTCTGTTTAGCCTGTCCTAGGATGGATGTGTTGTCCCAGTCGAAGTGGTGTCCTTCCTTGTCTATATGTACGGGCACTAGTGATAGTGGGTCATGTCTTTTCATGACTAGGTAGTGTTCATCTTTCCTAGTGACTAGTTTTCTTCTTGTCCGTCTGATGTTGTTTGTTACAGTCCTTGCAGGTTATTTTGTAAATAAAGTTCATTTTGCTGGTTGCTGGTATAGGATCCTTTAGGTTCATCATAATGAACTCGCCACAAGGATACACAAACACCAACTAGCCACCAAAAGACATGATCCACTATCACTAGTATCCTTACATACAGACAAAGAAGGACACCACTTCAACTAGGACAACACATTCATCCTTGGACAGGCTAACAGAGACATGCATGGGATTTCCTAGAGGCCTGGCATTCAACTTGAACTCCATCAATAAACACATCCATTTGGACCTCATTTCCCAAACTCTGAGGGAAGATACCAGAAATGATATCACCCACCGTAAGAAACCAAGACACATAAATAGAAAGCAGGACAGAACACCAGCACTTTAGCGGAGGTTCACTGATGATGTTACCTAGCATGGTGATGAAATATCTGAAAACAAACTTGCCAGCTCAGCGAACAAACTTACAACCTGAACCTCAACCTGAGCTACAAATGTTCTCAAAAATCTCAATCTGTTTGTCATTTTTATCATCCAAACAAATCAGACCCGGTGTGAATTCGGAGAAATTTTGGGGAGATCCCCAAGTGTGGAAATGTAAAAGTGTAGAAAAGATGAATCTGAGGAAACAGTTTTACTTAAGAGGGACATGTTTAAATGCAGCTGAGTGAGAGCTTTCACCTCATTAACTTCAAACCTTGATGACAGCAGACAGTAGAATCCAAAGACTAACTGGTTTGTTACTTTGTCTTCATTATCATGTTTACATTTCCATTTCTGAAGCAACACATTCCATAAAACATTAACAGAAAGTCACTGAGGCTGAAAAACAAAACTTACCGTGACAATAGTGTAGTGATTTGGAAATGTTTTAGTGGGGTACATAGATCTCATGTACTGTGAATGTGTCCCACATTTCTCTGAAATAAAAACATCATGTTTATTTCTATTTCTAAAGAATAAAATAACATCTCCTTTCATTTAGTTGTAGTCTCACTATGTAATTTCAGTTTATTTCACTTAACATGGTACAAAATCACGTGTTTGAGTTAGCACATAAACTCTATCGTCTAAGGTACATTTATACTGTAATTAAAACATAACTGCATTTACCCTGAAAATGCAATTTACCAAAGCAAAGAATTCTTGAGATTAAAAAATTGTTCAATGCTGACACTAAACTAAGACCGTAAATGCACTAAATGGACATAATGCTGAATCACTGAAATTTGTATTCAACAAGATACATTTAGAACATGATTTCATTCTTAGGAAGTCAACCTCAACTATTTGTGAAATCCAGTTGAAAAATCCCTTAATGTTCCCTAAGCAGGGGAGACAGGAATTCAGGCAAATGATTTCTTTGAAGAGTGGTGAAATTCTGGAATTTATTGCTCAGTTTGTTACGATCAAATTAACCTTCAGCCCTAACTGAAGATTAATTCTGAGGGAAAAATAAAGTCAACTCCATGTTTTCTGGCAAAAGTCTTTTTCAAATATTAAATAATAAGGTTGTGCAGATTGGGGCCTTTCATGTTCAATCTATTAAACCATCTGTCCAAAGTATTCAATGAAAATTAAGTAGGAGGCTTTTCGGTCTTGTGATGGAACCTGTGTGTTTTTCTGTATTTTTATATCAAATGCGTAAAAATCAGGCTGTCTCCATTCCAGGCATACAGTCATCTCCAAGATCCTTAACACTCCAGGGCAGCATGGTGGCTCAGTGGTTGGCATTGCTGCCTCACAGCACCAAGATTCTGGGCCTCAGGTGACTGTCTGTGTGGATTTTGCACATTCTCCTCATACATGCATGGATTTCTTCCCACAGTCCAAAGATGTACAGGTTAGGTGAATTGGCCATGCAAAATTGCCCATAGTGTTTAGGGATGTGTTAGTTAGGGGTAAATGTGGAGTAATAAGGTAGGGAAATGGATTTGCATGGGATACTCCTCAGAGGGTTAGTGTGGACTTGTTGGTCCGAAGGGCCTGTTTCCATGGTAGTGATTCTATGATTAAGTGTTGCAAGAGAAACATGGATATGGAATTAACTGAAAAATAGGAAACAAAGAATATTGGTGAATGGACACGTTTCAGCCTGAAGAAAGGTTTGTAGTGGAAACCCCAAGACTTAGTTTTAAAACCCTCGGTTTTCTGGATTTATATCAATGACTTAGTCCTTCTTGAACAGGATCCAATTTCAAAATTTGTAGATAATACAAAATGTTGAAGCATTGTGAACTGTTTGGAGAACAATACTGAACAAACAAGTTAGTGAATGGAGATACAAGTGGGAGACAAGTTCAATGCGGGGAAATGTGAAGTGATTTATTTGTTAGGAGGAACATTGACAGACAATGCTAAAGAGGTACAGGAGTAGAGACATCTGGTACTCATACGTTATTGAAGGTGGCAGAACAAGTTGAGAGTGTAGTTAATAATGCATATAGTATCCTAGGGAATAATAACTGGAGTCTTTAAAAATTTCGCCTGCTGACTCCACAAAGTCTGTCCACCATCTACAAGACACGAGTCAGGAATGTGATGGAATATTCCCCACTTTCCTGGATGGGTGCAGCCCCAACAACACCCAAGAAGGTTGACACTATCAAGAAACAAAGCAGCCTACTTGATTTGCACCACATCCACAAAGATACATTTTTTCTACCACTAATGCATCAGGGCAGCAGTTTGTATCATCTACAAGATGCAGTACAGTCAGTCAGAAAAGATCCAAGACAGCATCTTTCAAACCCATGACCGTGATCAGTAGGGGGATCAAGGGTTATAGGGAAAAGGCAGAAAAGTGAATGTGAGGAATGTCAGATCAGCCATTGTTTCGATCTTCGTTTCTCTATAAAAGACAGTCCTAACTCAATCCTATTGAAGGTTGGAGCAGACCCAAGGGGCTAAACAGCTACATCATGTTAATATTTTTGTGGTCCTATGGTCATCTAGAAGAACAAGTGCAGCAGATACATGGAAACACCACTCCTTGAAGCCACATACCCTCTAAACTTGGAAATAAATTCCTTCAGTGTCACTGGGTCAAAATCCCAAAAACTGCTCACTGAAAGCATTGGGGGTCTACCTACAGTACATGGAGCAGTTCAAGGAGTCAGCTCACCACCTTCACAAAGGCACTTAGAGATAGGCAATAAATGCTGGCCCTGTCAGTGATGCTCACACTCCATGAATGAATAATAAGAGCACATCGTGACCCAAAGCAAGGAGCTCATGTTGAACCTTTAAAAGTCACTAATTTTGCTTCAGCTAGACAACTGAATCCAGTTCTGGGAAGACTGTGATGACAGCAGAGGGAGTGGAGAGAAGATTCACAAGAATAGTTCCAGCAATGAAGAACTTGAGTAAAAGATACATTAGAGAAGTTACGACAGTCCGTCATAAAGAAAAGAAAGCCAAAAATGATTTGGTATGGTTATTCAAAACCATGATGGATTTGGATTGAACTGTTCCCATTTATGAAAGAATCCAGAACGTGAGGGCACAGATTTAATTAAAACTAATTTAAAAAAGCAAAAGTGATATGAAAAAAATATTTTCATGACTTAGGGTCTGGAATATTCTGCTGAAAGTAGTGAAGAGAGGTTCAAATAGATCACTAAAAAGGGAATAATACAATTACAAAATGCACAGAGTTGCAAGGGGTAGAGGGGATATGGCACAAAGTAAGATTCTCTTTTAGAGAGTCGGTTCAGACACGCTGGGCTACACAGTGTCTACACACCTTCTACACAGTAAACACGCTGTGATTTTATAATCCATTTAAAACTGATTCTTGATTTCAGCAAAGCTTTTTCTTTAAATCTTCTACCAAAATTTTTCAACTGTTTGAATTTGTTGTGTGTTTTGAGCAGGAAGCTAAGTTATAAAGGGAGAGTGCCTGGTTCATCAGCTTCCCATACATACCTGAGCTCACCCCATTAGTAAAAAATCAGCAGCCCATCCCTAGTCCGTAAATATATAATGAAGGGTTGATTGAGCTTATTAAATACTTAATTAACTCCGATATTATATCACCCTTGCTAAGATATGCTTGGCATAGGCAGGCAGGCAGGAGTGGAGTGAGGTTCTCAGTTGTTTTGTTAAAATGTCTTTAATGGCAGGAAAGAAGGGCGTGCTATCACTGCAGAGTGTTCTTTGTCCATTGGAGCCACTATTTGAGAAGACAGCACAGCTCCCCTTCCCTTCTACCCTCACAGTCTTTAAAACCCAAAGCCTCATATACCTCCCAGAGTTAACAAAAGGACCTCATTCCAAAGTCCCTGGGCTGAAATGGAGTGAAAATTCTGTGTGACTTGGCTGCAATGTGCCCACTATGGAGTTCTGGCACTTCTAGGACTGTTGCAGACCACCTGCCAATGAGGGCAGAAAACCCACTTGGAGCTTGCTTCGCCTCATGCAGATCTGGCAGGCTTGGCGGTGGTTGGTTGTTCCAGGCTGGTCAACTGGCTGCTTATTTTCTGCCTGGGGCAATGGGGGTCAGGAGTCGGGGGGAGGGTAGTGTATAATATTAATTATTTTCATAATATTCTGCCTCTTGTTCCAGTCAGTCATACTACCCTGTAAATACATAGAAAACAGAAACAGTAGTAGATCATTCAGCCCTTTGAGCCTGATCCGCCATTGAATATGATCATGGCTAATGATTCAACTCCGTACCCTGTTCACATTTTCTTTCCATCCCTCTAGGCCTAAAAGCTATAGCTATCATCTTCTTGAAAACATTCAACATTTTGACCTCAATAGCTTTCAATGGCAAAGAATTGCACAGATTCACCTCTCTGGGCGAAGAAATTTCTCCTTACCTCAGACTTAAACAGTCCACCTGGTATCCTTAAACTGTGACCCCTGATACTGGACTTCCCAGTCACTGGGAATATCCTTCCTCTGTTTATCTGTTTTGTTAGAATTTTATAAGGTTTATTGTCTTAACTATCAACAGGACCATTCTTGCAAAATGAAATTCTTGAATCCCACTCCCCCATGATAGTGCTATTTAATGATTTTTTTTTAAAGCCATTTTGCCCATTGAATCCCTCTGATCAGTGATCCACCTATACCCACCTTATCCCTGTAATCCTGCATTTCCCTTGGCTAATCCACCTAGTCTGCACAACCTTGGACATTTCAGTCCTCCCACAATGAAGTAGGCGAATAAAATGCTGCCTGACCTGCTGCGCTTTTCCAGCAACACATTTTTCAGCTCTGATCTCCAGCATCTGCAGTCCTCACTTTCTCCCGAATGAACAAATGGGTCAGTATAATAAAGGTGGTTGCTTATCCTGATATACTGTTGTAAGCTTGAACAGCTCACATGCTCTCACCAACATGAGGTTCTAATATCTTTCTGGATTAAGAAAAGACTTTGTCATATCCTGAGCAAAGCACTTGTCTTTTAAAAAATGGTCATTAAGCTCTTCCAGGGTTAATTACATTGGTCCTAACTGATTCTAGTCTTCAATGGACCTTAAACTAACTCTCCATTCACACTTTTAAGAGGGTAATGATCAGAAACCTAAGGACAGCCCAGATTCTCCCAGAAATACATAAGTCTGACTTCACCATCAAGGTAGGGAGTTCAAGTTGGGAAATATCTCATCTCAAGAAAGAGTGCTCTGGAAGACATGGTTTTCGGCCCAGGAGCATGTGTGGGATAGTCAGATACAGAATGGAGGGAGCCAAGGAGCCACTAGACACTGAAGCAAGCTGGTTAAAAGGCCTACCATGGTTATAAAAGTTGTTTTGTTAAATATCAGGCTATCTCGTCCTCACCCCTCAAATATCCTCACCCCCAATCATTATCTATACTTTATCCATCTTAACACACACCAGTTTATGTCCCCGAGCAACCACCAATAGCTTCTCATAATCTTAATGCCAACCCATGCCCCTCCATCAAACCCACTAACCCCTCATGTCATTTCTGCCAACTAATTCACACAGCTCCTTATGGACCCTGTGCCAACTTGATGACAAAACATAATCCACCATCCTCCATGGCTACTCACCCGTATCCACATTTGGCCGGCGTCAGTGTTCAAGCGGATGTAAAATACAAGTCTCAGTCTCAACCTTACCAGAATTCAGGCCTTTTTTACACTGGCAGAATATTAGTAAAACAAGGACCTAATTTTAATTTTGATGAGTGAATAAATTTTGAGGGACTTAAAAATAAGGTTTTTGGTTTCATCACATACCAGAGGGCCCAGTGTTCCAAGCAGATTTTAAGGTCCTTCTATCTGCTTGCCTTCATGCACCCCTGAGGTCACCTGGGAAGCACTTTCCCCTCCACAATGGTGGTCTGGTTGAAGAGGGAGATATTTTAATTTAAGGTTAAAAAGTTGGCAAGGGGGCGCCACTGTCATAGGGTACAATTCTTGTTCCTATCCCCATCCCCCCAATCACCCTTCCCACTCTCTCTTTCTTGCTCTCTCTCTCTCTCCCATTCATCTGAAGAGGTGGGGTTCTGTTTCTCTACAGCCAGAGGACATCCCATTCACCTAACACTTTGAGACCCTGCCTGCCACAATGAGTTGGACTGTAAACAGCCAATCAAATTGGCCAACTCAAAACAACTCACTGCTGAATGAGAATTTCACACATAGGGTACATTACAATGCATTACAGTGTGTTTTGAGGCAGGTTGGACATCTAATCAAATGGGAGGGTGAAGAGAGGGAGGCCCCATCACCTTCCTGCCTGCCCCCACCCCCCCTCACCCCATCCACGAAGTATGTGGTGGACAAGCTCATGGTTGACCTTCCCACTCAATGTCAATTCAGGCCCTTCAATGAGCTATTATTGTCTACTTCAGGGACTCAGGCCACTGCTACTGGGACTCACCCAGCAGCAAGAATGGGATAGTTGCCAGCAGCAAGCCTGCAAAGGAAAAGTCTGTTACGATTATTTGCAGGCTACTGGAAGGATATCACATTGTCAGACATTCAATAACTGATTGAGGCAGCTGGCATCTTGAAGGTGCCTGATAAGAACCCAACACCTTGTTCTTCCTTCACAGTCCCTCGCTGACCTGGATCTCCAGCAGGTACCATTACACCCATGGCAAAGTCCCCATAGTCAACATTAAAGTCTAGCACAGTAGGAGTTTGAGTTTCCCTGACCTCAGCTCTCAAGTCCTGTGTGGACAATTCCACCCAGGGAACAAGATTAAGCTACATGAACGAAGATTTGGCAAAATAAACAGCTTTCAGGAAGGTTTTATAAGTGGAATGGAAGGAAGTGAGGATCGAGGTTTTGGACTACGTGTATTTCATTCAGAATGGAACAGTGTAAATTACATGCACTTGAGGGACACCTGCTGGTAAGAACGTGCACTCCTGAAAAGTAATTATCTGCTAACTGGTTCAAATCTCAATTCCACAAGTCCTCAAAAATTAATTGTTTTTGTTTTACAAATTTATCACATAAGTATTAGAGTTTCAATCCACATCTTTCTTTTACAATAGGATTTTTAAATCAAAATTATGTTGCCAACATTTTAAAAAGTTGCATTTGATTTATTTATTTCCAACCTAGTGATAACACAGATTTGAAAATGCTAAACTGGGGCAAGGAATGGCTTAAAATCTTGCTGCATGTAACACTTCATACGTTTTTAAATGAAAACGTTAATCAATCTTCTTACTTATTACTTTGGTTAAAATAAGAGACAAGAAAGATTCCAATGAATAGACTAATACTTTGAGTACTACAGCTGAACTAAGCACAAAATCAACCACAAAGTATGTTTATTTGAGTAGTGATTTAATGATTTTGACTGTAAGCACACATTCCAAACTGTTGGATGCTTTTTGTTTGTCTGTATTTTCAGTTACTTACTGAGTTTGTCAATAGCTGGCATCAAACCATACCAGGTCTTTAAATACTCGGCTCTGAAACCATCTAATGAAACCAATATCAAGGGTGGTTGAGAAAATCTGAAATTTAAAGACCAGATATTATTTTATTTCTGCATAATTTGTAACAGTGTAGTCAGGTATACATCAGACTTCTTCTCAAACTAAATTAAACAACAAAATTTTAAGTTTTTTTTTAAGCGCCTAGCGGACCCGGAAGCTGGTGTCGCGCTAGCTTACCTGGGAAGGTTTTTTTCTTATAAAAGCGCGCAGGCGAGGAACTCGAGGCACTACAGGGGTAGAGCCTCCCACCCGCCCTCCTCCTCTAACCTAATAATAAGACCCGTTGTGGGAAGCAGGTAAGTGCTGCATTTTGCTTGTTTGTTTCTTTAGATCTAGTTTTTAAAGTTTACCTTTTAGAGGGATGGCAGCAAAGGCAGTGCAATGTTCCTCTTGCAACATGTATGAGGTGAGGGAAGCCATTAGCGTCCCTCCTGATTACACTTGCAAGAAGTGCACCCATCTCCAGCTCCTCCGTGTTAGGGAACTGGAGCTGGAGTTGGATGAACTGCGGATCATTCGGGAGGCAGAGGTGGTCATAGATCAGAGCTTTAGGGAAGTAGTTACTCCGAAAGTTATAGAGAGATGGGTGACAGTGAGGGGAAGTGGGAGGAAGCAGCCAGTGCAGGGACCCCCTGCGGTCATTCCCCTCAAGAACAAGTATTGGATACTTGTGGGGGGATGACTTACCAGGGGTAAGCAACGAGGTTCAGGCCTCTGGCACGGAGCCTGTCCCCGTTGCTCAGAAGGGAAGGGCGGAGAAAGGTAGAGCGATAATTATTGGGGACTCAATAGTGAGGGGCACAGATAGACGGTTTTGCGGGGCAACAGAGACTCACGATTGGTATGTTGCCTCCCAGGTGCAAGGGTACGTGATGTCTCTGATCGTGTTTTCCGGGTCCTTAAGGGGGAGGGGGAGCAGCCCCAGATCATGGTCCACGTTGGCACCAACGACATAGGTAGGAAGAGGGGTGAGGATGTTAGACAGGCTTTCAGGGAGCTAGGTTGGAAGCTCAGAGCTAGAACGAACAGAGTTGTTGTCTCTGGTTTGTTACACGTGCCACGTGATAGAGAGTCGACGAATAGGGAGAGAGAAGAGTTAAATGCGTGGCTACAGGGATGGTGCAGGAGAGAGGGATTCCGGTTTCTGGACAACTGGGGTTCTTTCTGGGGAAGGTGGGATCTCTATAAACAGGATGGTCTACACCTTAACCTGAGGGGCACCAGTATCCTTGGGGGGAGGTTTGCTAGTGCTCTTTGGGAGGGTTTAAACTAACTCTGCAGGGGCATGGGAACCTGGAGTGTAGCTTTTAGGGTACAGGACCTGGAGTGTAGAGAGGTTAGGAACAAGGCATCGATCTCGAAGGAGGGTGCCTGTAAACAGGAAGGTGGCTTGAAGTGTGTATACTTCAATGCCAGAAGTATAAGAAATAAGGTAGGTGAACTTGCAGCGTGGGTTGGTACCTGGGACTTTGATGTTGTGGCTATTATGGAGACATGGGTAGAGCAGGGACAGGATTGGCTGTTGCAGGTTCCAGGGTTTAAATGTTTTAGTAGGGTCAGAGGTGGGGGTAAAAGAGGGGGAGGTGTGGCATTGCTTGTCAAAGATAGTATTACAGCAGTAGAAAGGGTGATGGAGGAAGACTTGCCATCTGAGGTAGTTTGGGCGGAGGTTAGAAATAGGAAAGGTGAGGTCACCCTGTTAGGAGTTTTCTACAGGCCTCCTAATAGTCCGAGAGAAGTAGAGGAAAGTATTGCGAGGATGATTCAGGAGAAGAGTGAAAGTAGCAGGGTGGTTGTTATGGGGGACTTTAACTTCCCAGATATTGACTGGGAAAGCTATAGCTCGAGTTCGTTAGATGGGTCGGTGTTTGTCCAATGTGTGCAGGAGGGTTTCCTGACACAATATGTAGACAGGCCAACAGAAGGTGAGACTATACTGGATTTGGTTCTAGGTAATGAACCAGGGCAGGTGTTAGACTTGGAGGTAGGTGAGCACTTCGGGGGCAGTGACCACAACTCGGTGACTTTTACTCTAGTGATGGAGAGGGATAAGTGTGCACTGCAGGGCAACAGTTATAGCTGGGGGCAGGGAAATTATGATGCGGTGAGGCATGACTTAGGATGCTTGGATTGGAAAAAAAGGCTTCAAGGGAAGAACACAAATGATATGTGGAGATTATTCAAGGAACAGCTAATGGGTGTCCTTGATAAGTATGTACCAGTCAGGCAGGGAGTAAAGGGTCTTGTGGGAGCCATGGTTTAATAAGGAATTGGAATCCCTTCTGAAAGGGAAGAGGGCGGCCTATGTAAAGATGAGGCGTGAAGGTTCAGTTGGGGCAATTGAGAGTTATAAGGTAGCCAGGAAGGATCTAAAGAGAGAGCTAAGAGCAGCGAGAAGGGGACATGAAAAGTCCTTAGTTGGTAGGATTAGGGAAAACCCAAAGGCTTTCTATAGGTATGTCAGGAATAAAAGGATGACTAGGGTAGGTATCGGTCCAGTCAAGGATAGTAGTGGGAAGTTGTGCGTGGAGGCGGAGGAGATTGGTGAGACATTAAATCAATACTTTTTGTCAGTATTCACTCAGGAACAGGACACTGTTGCTGATGTGAATATTGAGTCACAATTAAGTAGAATGGATGGCCTTGAGGTACGTAGGGAAGAGATCTGGGGAATACTGGAAAGGATGAAAATAGATAAGTCCCCTGGGCCTGATGGTATTTATCCTAGGATCCTCTGGGAAGCTAGGGAGGAGATAGCGGAGCCATTGGCCTTGATTTTTATGTTGTCGTTGTCTACGGGAATAGTGCCAGAAGACTGGAGGATAGCGAATGTGGTCCCCTTGTTCAAGAAGGGGAGTAGGGATAACCCTAGTAACTATAGGCCGGTGAGCCTCACTTCTGTTGTGGGCAAAGTCTTAGAGAGAATTGTAAGGGATAGGATTTATGAACATCTGGATAGGAATAATGTGATCAAGGATAGTCAGCATGGTTTTGTGAAGGGCAGGTCGTGCCTCACAAACCTTATTGAATTCTTTGAGAAGGTGACCAAGGAAGTGGATGAGGGTAAAGCAGTAGATGTGGTGTATATGGATTTTAGCAAGGCGTTCGATAAGGTACCCCATGGCAGGCTAATGCAAAAACTACGGAGGTATGGCATTGAGGGTGCATTAGAGGTTTGGATTAGGAATTGGCTGGCTGGAAGGAGACAGAGGGTAGTAGTTGATGGTATAGGTTCATCTTGGAGCGCAGTTACTAGCGGTGTTCCACAAGGATCTGTTTTGGGACCATTGCTGTTTGTCATTTTTATAAATGACCTGGAGGAGGGGCTTGAAGGCTGGGTGAGCAAGTTTGCGGATGACATGAAAGTCGGTGGAGTTGTGGACAGCAAAGAAGGATGTGGCAGGTTACAGCGGGATATAGATAAGTTGCAGAGCTGGGCAGTAAGGTGGCAAATGGAATTCAATGTAGCTAACTGTGAAGTCATTCACTTTGGCAGGAGTAACAAGAAGATGGATTACTGGGCTAATGGTAGACTACTTGGTAGTGTGGATGAGCAGAGGGATCTTGGTGTCCATGTACACAGATCTTTGAAAGTTGCCACCCAGGTAAATAGTGCTGTGAAGAAGGCATATGGTGTACTGGGCTTTATTGGTAGAGGAATTGAGTTCCGGAGTCCTGAGGTCATGTTGCAGTTGTATAAGACTCTGGTGCGGCCTCATCTGGAGTATTGTGTGCGGTTTTGGTCGCCATACTATAGGAAGGATGTGGAGGCACTGGAACGGGTGCAGAGGAGGTTTACCAGGATGTTGCCTGGCATGGTAGGAAGATCGTATGAGGAAAGGCTGAGGCACTTGGGGCTTTTCTCATTGGAGAAAAGAAGGTTTAGGGGAGATTTGATAGAGGTGTACAAGATGATTAGGGGTTTAGATAGGGTTGACAGTGAGAACCTTTTTCCGCTAATAAAGTCAGCTGTTACTAGGGGACACAGCTTTAAATTAAGGGGTGGTAGGTATAGGACAGATGTTAGGGGTAGATCTTTTACTCAGCGGGTTGTGAGTTCATGGAATGCCCTGCCAGTAGCAGTGGTGGACTCTCCCTCTTTATGGTCATTTAAGCGGGCATTGGACAAGCATATGGAGGTTATTGGGCTAGTGTAGGTTAGGGTAGGCTTCGGTCGGCGCAACATCGAGGGCCGAAGGGCCTGTACTGCGCTGTATTTTTCTATGTTCTATGTTCTATAACAATACTAATATACTGATTAATCTGCTCAAGACTTAGCAAAAACAGTGCAAAAGAAAAGACAATATTGTAGACAGATGTATTGACTCTCAAAATTACCAACAAAACTCCAAAGAATCACTGGCATCTGACACCTTATCCAACTGAGATCACTGTGAGTTCTTTAAAATTCTTCAAGATCTGTTTGGTTCCTCATTCAAAGGCACTCAATACCTGTTTTGGGGACCTGGCTTTGGGCATGGAATGGGGGAATCCCCATGAGTCACCCCTTCCTCTAGAATTGCCCTCATGCTTACTGTCTGGCATTCCCCACTGAGCTTTGAATACGTATGATTCCCATAACAACTATCATCTCCCTCTGGTGCTTACTGTAAATTGCACTCAGTGGGTGAGATGTCTGCTCCTGGTGTCCTTGATCTTAGTTAAAGTCCCATTGCTGCCCAATTAATTAGAACATAGAACAATACAGCACAGTACAGGCCCTTTGGATGTTGCGCCGATCCAAGCCCACCTAACCTACACTAGCCCACTATCCTCCATAGGCTTTACTGAAAAGAAGTGAAATGGTTTGGTCAGTAGCCCCACTGTCTCCATTAAACAGTGCCTTTGGTCTCTGACAAGATAAAGTATGCATTTAGGAAAGGCCTGAAAGGGGTTTTTGCCTGAAACGTCGATTTTCCTGCTCCTCAGATGCTGCCTGACCTGCTGTACTTTTCCAGCAACACTCTAATCTACATATGCATTTAGGAAAAACAATTCCCAAGTCAGCAACATTATAGATCCTGGAGTATCTTCTAATAATTGACCTTTGTTCTTTCATGGGATGTTAGTGTTGCTTCAAGCAGCTTCTAAATAAAACACTTGGCTGATAGCTCTATAGTTCCCAACAACACCACTGGGAGCTGGGCCACATGGAAATTGGGAGGGGGGATTCGCAGTGTGCAGAGAGGTCAATGATCAGGAGTCCATACATGTGATGCCCTTACTCCCCCATTCTCCCAACCCCAAGGTCTGAATGGGGTAACCTGTCAACCATCCCAACCCATCTTTGATTTCTATCCCTCAGGCTTCAAAAATGAGGCCAGGTGAGGAGAGCCCTTCATGATCTCAAATGAGACAAGAGTGCATGGGTCAAAGTTCAAACAGGTCACCAGCAATGAGGTAAGCTGCAGCAAGCAACAAGCCCAAAGACTTACTGGTGGGGGGTTCATATATTTTCACCTCAGATATGATTTCATTTAATCTCATTTAAGAGCAAAGTTAATTACTTCAACTCTTTTGCAATAAAAGTTGGTAAGTCATTTGCCTGTCCAATTATTTAGTGTACGTGCATATTAACTTTCTGTGATTCATGTCCAAAGGTTATGCAATTCCCTCTATATAAAAACATTTTGCAATTATTAAAATTACTCAGTTTTTCCATTTTTTGGACAAAGATAAAACTTTCACACGTCACTGTGTTATACTCTATCTGATATTTTCTATCACCATCACTTAAACTTTTAATGTCCCTTTATATTTTCCTTATCACTTACTTTAACCTAGCTACATATCATAAATAATTCTGTTAAGGATTACATTCAGTGCTTTCATTACTGGCAGAAATAATAATTAATCAAGGCCTGACATTAATCTTTATGAGATGCCACTAGTTGTACCCTCATTATCACAAAATGATATATTTATCCCTACTCTGTTTTTTTGCTAATTAACTAATCATCAATTCATGCTTTTATATTATTCTGTACCATGTAATACTAAAGCATGGGCCATAACCTTCCAGCTGTCATCTTATCAAATACCTTATGAAGTTTCAAATCCAATTACTTGGTACTATAATTCTTAATTGCCAAACTCCCTCTTCTTTTGAATAGTGGAGTAATGTTTGCTACTTTGCAATCCAGGCTGCCCATTCTGGAATCAAGGGAATTCTGGAAGATTACAACAAATGCATCGACTATTTTTCTAATATTAGGTTGAAGGCCATCATGTCCAGAGAATTTACTGACTGTTAGTCCAATTAATTTCTCCAACACCTTTTCTTTACTGTAATTAATTATTTTAAGTTTCTCACTCTCATTTGTTGTCACAATTTCATATGCACTCTTTATTTTTTCTACTGTGAAGAGAGATTCAAAATACGAGCTTAACATCTGTCTTATTTCCTTATTTGCCTTTAGTTGTTTCCCATCTCTGCCTCTAAGGGAGCTACATTTACTTTTGTTAATCTCTTTCTTTTCACAGTCTTGTTACTCCAATCTTGTTTTATATTTCTTGCTAACTTATTCACATTCTATTTACATAATCATTATTAAGTTCTTGGTCATGCCCTGCTAATTTTTCAAAACCTTACAAACCTCAGCCCTGCTTCCCCTTCCAGTAATATTGAAGGTCTCTTTTGTATAAATATGAACCTTTATGCCTTTAGAGTCATAGAGATGTACAGCATGGAAACAGACCCTTTGGTTCAACTCATCCATGCTGAACAGATATCCCAACCCAATCTAATCCCACTTGCCAGCACCTGGCTCATATCCCTCCAAACCCTTCCTATTTATATACCCATCCAAATGCCTCTTAAATGTTACAACTGTACCAGCCTCCACCACTTCCTCTGGCAGCTCATTCCATACATGCACCACCCTCTGCGTGAAAAAGTTGCCCCTTAGGTCTCTTTTATATCTTTCCCCTCTCACCCTAAACTTATGCCCTCTAGTTATGGACTCCCCGACCCCAGGGAAAAGACTTTGCCTATTTACCCTATCCATGCCGCCCATAATTTCATCATTGATAGTTTACTTAGCCACGATTGCATCACTTCTGAAACTTTTCAATGGAATGTGTACTCTTTGCAAATTATGAATTATTTCTTCAAACACTTGTCAATGCTTAACCATCATCATATATTATGGCCTAATTTCATAACCTCTCCCTGCTAATTTCCGCTTTTACCACTGTAACTAATTTTGTATTAACTTAATCCTTAGTTTGAGTGGTTACCACATCATTCTCAAACTTGATATGAAATTCCTTTGTGTTACAATCACTCCTCCTCAGGTGACATTTACAACTATCTCATAACGCAAGAATCTATCTCAAGTGGCCAGCTCCCTAGTTAGTCCCTCAAAATATTATTTGAGAAAACCATATTGAATACATTTATTAAACGGATCCTCCAAGTTACTTCTGCCAACCAGGCTTGTCCAGCATACAAGAAGAGTTAAACCCCTTCATATTGATTGTGTTAATCTTGTTACATGTTTCTCTAATTTTTAATTTATATTCTGTCAGGGGTGCTGCAAATTAAACTTACCAATGTTCTGTACATTATAAATTATTAACTCTAACCACATCACAAGACCACAAGTTTGAGGAACAGGAGTTGGGCTGTTTGAGCCTGCTGTACCATTCAGTAGAATCATGGCTGATCCAACATTTCTCATGTCCTTCCTGCCCTTTCTCCATAATCCTTGATTTCCTGACTGATCAAAAATGTGACAAGGAGTTCCCCCAAAGACTCTTAATCCTCTGAGAGAAGAAATTCTTCCTCATCTCAGTCTTAAATTGGCACCCCTTTATTGTGAGGCTATGCCCTCTGGTCCTAGACTCTCCAATGAAGAGAAACATCCTCTCAGCTTCTTAAGAATCCGAGAAAAACATTGATTCTATATCCTTAATTCTGGGCTACAACTCATTCTCTCCACTGATTTCATCTTATAATTTATAATTGGGTATAATGCACCTCATTTCCCACTTGGCTCTCCTTTCGAAATCTAAGTTCCTAACCTTGATACCCCCAGGGGATTTATATTTCAATAATAGCTAGGTAAAATAAATATTTATTTTTGTTATTCATTCATCTATTTTGTTATGAATTCTTTGTGCATACAAATATGGAGCTGGTTTTAATTTCTTACTGTTTTACACTGATGTGAACCTTGACTACTTCTCCCGACTCACATTTTTAATCTTTGTCCCTTCCTGGCTCAATATGGCTCAAGTCTTTTCTCTTCAGACTTAAATATTTTCTTCCATGAACTTATCAACCCTCTTGATAGCTTTAACGCCTTATCTGGAAAAACATAATGCATCTGCATCCGAGCAATCATTTTGCAACTCATCAAAGGGCTTATGCTTGGGACATATCCTGGAATCTTCCTGATAGCATTTGCCCTCCTGATTTAGAAAACTAGATAAAAGTTGTGCTGCACACCAGGACTTTTACACAAAGTAGATGCACTTAAAAAGACTCACAGTGACCTCCAGATATCCCTCATGTCATTATAGCCAACAAAGCTCTTTTGAATTCAAATTCATCAATTTGAATTTAATTGATAGCAAGATCCTATCTAAAATGTAAAAATGATGAGATAATCATGTTTTGACATGTTGTTACTTAAGACACTGTATGGAATTCTCCATCTCTTCCATGTCACAGGATCTTTTACATACAATGGGAAGAATGGATGGGACCTCAGTTTAACCTGTCATTTTAAATATGGTACCTCCAAATATCCCTAAGTTAATTTTGTGACTCAAAGGTTAGTGTGTGAGCATAGTTTACACATAAAATTCCTGCAAATTTAGAACACTCAAGATATTTACAAAACTTGGTAAATTTGTAATTCTAGTCAGAAAATTGATTGTACAAAGAAGATAAAATGTACACTGTGCTAATAAATCATATAATGATTTCATTTGATGTAATCTGTCCATCTTCTCATTCTAAATATGGCTGTGTTTTTCTGTTTTCTCTACAAAGCAAAACATACAGTTGACAAACTCTTCAAATTACTACATGCCTTACCCTGCTGGACATTGAGGGGCAGTTATTTCTTCACACTCATCTTCCACCCAAGACGTTTCCGCTACACAAGAAACAAAATCATTTAAATTAACTTTTGAAAACTACAAGTTGCTCTCATTCTTGGTATTGCTGTTAAATTGTAATTATTGATGTATTCATAATCTCAAATTGTATCTACAACAGATGATGACAAACACCTATTTCCTCAAATACTTGACACACACAAATGAGACTTAAATTTATGTTTTCATTTAAATAACCCCTCAGGTTTAGTTTGTCCTACAATAGTTCACAATCATTATCACTACATGACAATTGATCAATATTGGAATACAGGTATTGGAATCATTACTTTTTAAAATCTACGTATATGATCTGGATGAAACAGTTTTCAGGTCTTTCACCCATTGCTTACCAAGGGTCTGACAACTTCATCAAACTCCTTGGTCTTTGATCTTGCCATTGAATATATACAGTGAGTATTGCACATATTGCAATTGTATTAAGGCACCACAGACTGCAACAGGCTGAATGGCAAAAAGTTGAATTTTACTATCCTTTCCATAATGTCCAATTTGAAACGTCTGGAAAGGTATCTTTTTATATTTTATGAGTGAAGTACATTTTAGAGGAAAAAAAACAAGTGGCAAGTCTGCAGAGGGTGCAAAGGTCTATGCTGGTACCACAACTCAGAGGTAGAAAAGATTTTAGCTAAATTGAGATATAATGTGGATAACTGCAGTGTTAAGCATGTAAGGTGGGGCTAATGTTAAAATTTGCATGGTTGAAACTCCTTACCTTTACAAACTGTCTTGTAATCAGTGCAACAATCACCATTTTCCAAACAATCATCAGAACATGAACAGCGGCTAGTAGGTAAACGGCTCTCCCCACAGCGGAACTTGGTGCATGTCCAGAGCTCAGCTAAATTACAAAATATTCAGTTAATCCAGCTTCCAAACAAAGAAGAAACTGTACAGTTAGAATATCAATCTGTGATTAGCATGTACCTTCCACTCTAAATGAAAAGTAAAAAGCATTTCATCAAACTTATAAAGATATTAAAGTGTTTATTTTATAATAAATCAGAATACTTGTTACACGGTGGCACAGTGGTTAGCACTGCTGCCTCACAGCGCCAGAGACCCGGGTTCAATTCCCGCCTCAGGCGACTGTCTGTGTGGAGTTTGCACATTCTCCCCGTGTCTGCGTGGGTTTCCTCCGGGTGCTCCGGTTTCCTCCCACAGTCCAAAGATGTGCAGGTCAGGTGAATTGGCCATGCTAAATTGCCCGTAGTGTTAGGTAAGGGGTAGATGTAGGGGTATGGGTGGGTTGCGCTTTGGCGGGGCGGTGTGGACTTGTTGGGCCGAAGGGCCTGTTTCCACACTGTAAGTAATCTAATCTAATCTAATAGTGAAACACTCCTTACATAGTGAGAAAGTCATGGCCACCACTCTATGGGAAAGATGTGATTGGACTGGAAGGGGTGTAAAGTAATTTTACCAAGTTGTTGCCTGGGATGGAGCATTTCAGGTGTCAAGAAAGCTGGATAAGCTGGGCTGTTTTCTTTGGTGTAGAGAAGGTTGATGGAGTCTTGGTAGAAGTGTGTAAGATGATGAAGAGCATAGAAAACAGCTGTTCCCGTAATCAAAGGGTTTACATAAGAATGGGCAATTTTAAAATAAAAGGCAAGATGTTTTGAGGAGATCTGAGGAAATCCTATTTCATCCAGAGGGTGGGCATGGGTGGGGTGGGATCTGGAATATATTGTCTGGGAAGGTAGTTGAGGCAGGTAACCTCACAATCTTTAAAAAGTACTCGGATGGACACCAGAAATTTCACAATATTCAGGCTTGGTCCGGTACAGGAAGGTAGAACTAGTGTAGGCAGTGTAGCGTTGTGTACTTTTGGTGGTACAAACTTAAAGAGCTGAAGGACCTCTTCTGTACTATATGATTCTATGAGGGAGAACATATTAGCAACAATAAGATGATTGGTTTGTTTTTTTGAGGGATAGGTTTTGTTCAGGAGCATAAAAATATTGATAGTTGATCTGAAATTTTAACTATTATCTGAGGCACTGGAACAGGCAACAGAAAGTCAATTTAAGTTCTTACTATAAGATAGTGACATTTTTGGGATTCAATACTTGTAAAGCAAATACCCACTCCTTATTATAATCTGGAAGGCTTCTATCCAACTAGTTGTAGTCCTGATGGAATCCTAGTCATTACATTTTGCTTTCCTGAGTACACCACTTATGTAGTTTATTTTACTTTGAGAGTTGATGTGGTCTTTTGAGCCAAACACAACTGCCAATACGATAAGGACTGAATGTTTCCCCACATATTCATCCTTGCAACCTGAATTTTTTCAAATATTGGCTGTGTCACTTTTGGGAGATTTTTGTATTCACTCATGGAATGTGAGCATCGCCTGCTGAACCAACATTTATTTCCCAAACCTAACTGGCCAGAGGGCAGTTACAAGTAAACCACATCTCTGTAGATCTGGAGTCACATGTAGGTCAGACCGGGTAAGGATGGCAGATTTCCCTCTCAAAAGGGCATTAGTGAACCAGTTGAGTTTTACCACAATTGACAATGAATTCATGTCATCATTAGTCTCTTAATTCCAGGTTTTTTAATGAATTCAAATTTCACAATCTGCCATGGTGGGATTTGAAACCAAGTCCCCAGAACATTACTCGGGTCTCTGAGATAATTTTCCCGCAGTAATACCACTAGGCTATTACCTCCACAGAGTGGAGGGTTTTTTTCTCTGAAAGCTCCAGTGAGTTAATTTGTATAATTCTCCGCTGCTCATCTTATTAAGTATACACCTCGATGGTGCTGTTCTCATGCTAGTGAAATGCTAGTCAGTGCTGGAACCTTCCGCATTCAATTTCCAGGCACTACATTTAAACCCCAGTTGTGCACTATGTCAAATGTTTGAAGTAACCACTTGAGTCAGTGCAGTGTCCATGGTCTAGAGGAATACACAGCAATGTCACAGGAAGTTAATTACTTTCTGCATTCGCAATGGTAAGTGCCACCATCTTTTCTCTACTATCTCACTTTCACTGTGTCATTGTTACTGCACCCTCCAATAAGGCTATGTCATTCTTACCCACCTTACCCTCTCAACTACAACCTTCCCTGCTCTCTGCAGTTCTTACTCAATCACTCAAAACACCTTACCACTTTTTTCTTTACTGACCATAGTTCCTCTTGACTGTTTATTGCAACCAAATAGGACAAACTGCCTGGTTACCTGATTGCTCTAAAAGACATGGCAAGGGAATGCAGAGATGCTGAAAGCATTCCTGTAGGCATAAAGTGAGTATTAAAATGCTGAACCACATTAAAAGCTAGTCCTAAATGCACCCCAATACATGGTGAGGCTGTTGTTTTGCTGATGTCAGCTCCATGGATGGAAGGTTCAGCCAGTTACTACCCATTAAACAGCTCCTGAGGTGCTGGGGAATGCTTTCCAAGATAGAGGCCCAGAGGCGCAACAGAAAACTGCAGTCATAAAAACAGGGATAGCTGGAAAAGCTCAGCAGGCTGGCAGCATCTGTGAACAGAAATCAAAGTTCATGTTTCGGCTCCAGTGATCCTTCCTCAGTTCTGAGTAAGGGTCACCAGATCTGAAACGTTAACTTTGATTTCTGTTCACGGATGCTGCAAGACCTGCCGAGCTTTTCCAGCTATCCCTATTTTTGTTTCTGATTTACAGCATCTGCAGTTCTTTTGGTTTTTATTTGGCAAGCTGCAGCCAACTGCTACCTGCTTTGCCTTTTATGTTAGGAACAGTCCAGTTTCTCTCCACTGCCTGGGAAAATAGCAAACTGAATATAACAAGGCAAAATGAGATGATAATGAGGTGTTAATGCATGCAAATAGCCTCTTGCCACTCCATAGTGAGATCCTCATCTCATGTTAAAACATTGGGTTGAAAATTGGGTTCTATTTCTGTCAAGAAACTTATTGCTGCATTACTGTAATGTGCTACCAATTAACTCGTTTTTACCCAGCTTGTTCAGAGGCACTGTCACGGAATCAAACAGCATGGAAAGAGGCTCTTTAGCCCATCAAGTCTGTAGCAACAAAAAACTGAACAGCCTCTTCCCTAGCTGTAGATCTCAATCAAACCTGCTGCTTTGATATGTTTTCTGAGGAAGGGTCACTCGATCTCGAATCCCCCCACCCCCCCCACGAAACATTAACTCTGATTTCTCTACAGAGATATGGCCTGAGAATACTGAGTTTTTCCAGCAATTTCTGTTTTTGTTTCTGATTTACAGAATTTACAGTTCTTTCATTTAGAATCATAGAGTCTTGGAGATGTACAGCACAGAAACAGACCCTTTGGTCCAACTTGTCCATGCCAACCAGATATCCTCAATTAATCTAATGCCATTTGCGAGCACTTGGCCCATATCCCTCCAAATCCTTCCTACTCAAATACCCATCCAGATGCCTTTTAAATGCTGCAATTGTACCAACCTCCACCACTTCCTCTGGCAGCTCATTCCATACATGCACCACCTCTTTTAAATCTTTCCCCTCTCACTGTAAACCTCAGTTTCCCTCAGTTCTGGACTGCCCCACCCGAGGGAAAAGATTTTGTCTATTTATCCAATCCATGCCCTTCATAATTTTATAAACTTCTATGAGGTTACCCCTCAGTCTCCGATGCTCCAGGGAAACCGGCTCCAGCCTACTCAGCCTCTCCCTATAGCTCAAACTCTCCAACCCTGGCAACATCCTTGTAAGTCTTTTCTGAACCCTTCTAAGTATCACAGCATCTTTCCTATTGGAGGGAGACCAGAGGAGCAAACAGTTAAAAGCTATTTCCACCAGTTGGTGAATTGGAAACAATTAGAAACAAATTAAAATCTTAACTTCAATAATGAAGGGAAATGTGAAGAAATATTTTCACAACAAAATTTACTGAAACATGAAATACTTTATCAAACATCTCTTTTGAGGCAGAGCACATAAAATCAATTTAATGAGTTATGGATAAACACTTTCAGGAAAAAAAAGGACGTGAAGCAGTTGAGGAAAATTGAACTAGATCTGAACATGAGCACAGATACAATGGATTAAGCTGCATCTTCAATGTTTTAACTTGCAGTTGCTTGGCTTGGATTTTAGCCAGAAGTTCCTTTCCAGGAGTCATTATGAGGTCAGGAATCTCAGAAAAGCAGACATTTCAAGCGCCCTATCATTTTTAACTTCAGATTTCCTATAACATTTGCCAGTTTACCGAACTCAAACTGCTGATTGTACAGGAAGCCTCATACAGGTCATAGTCAAGCAGGTACAGTCGGTTCTGCTATAACACATGTTTCTTCAAGGCAAATTGGCTTTAATGTGGTTGAAGAATTTAGACCATTCCTTACCTGTCCTTTTCTTACCTGTATTGGCTATAAAGCTATTCCGGCCCCATTAGTTTAAATGGATTTCTTATAACGTGAGATCTCACAGACACTGAACTATTGCATTATATCAGAACCGACTGTACCTGTAGTAATTGTAATGCAGTCAGCCAGGTGGACCTCATAGGATATGAATTCCCTGATTGGGGCTGTTAAGATGATCTAATCAAGGAGTCCTGGCTGACAGATATAAACAGGAGTGTCAGACATCCTGACACACTGGGAGCTGGATCTGAGGGAGCTAGATCAGTATCAAAGGCTTTCCATGTTTAAATAAAGGGTGACTTGGTGAAAGGATACCCGCCTCTGTGGAATTAATTCAGTACCTAGTGGTGGGGTCCCGTCATGGAAGGGACGGTGGTAATATAGGGAATTACCAGTTAAGGAATTGAGGCTGTTCGATTGTGGTCAGGACAGCCAATGGCAGACAGTTGGTTTGGGGTTGTGGGGTGTAGAGGAGGTGGGACTGTTGGGGTTTTCAGCAGTGATCAAGGGGATATACAGATCATTATGGGGTGGTGAAATGGGGGTGCAGTTACAGAACATCTTGACGCATAGTTGAAGCACTCCTGTCTACAAGCAGTTCTGTATGGGCAATTACTTTATGGATTCAAACCCTTACTTCTTTTCACCTACTATGGGGTTTTCCAAGGCCTGGAAAACCTGGCTGTTAAGTTAATTGCTATTAAACGAAGGCAGACTGCCTTTTTATCGGAATTGAATGGCTGCATACGTCCGATGATAAGTTTAGTTATTAACTCTTCATCTCCAGCACAAGGGAAAAAGAAGACTGCTGGAGGTCAGTCATTCTGTCCCAGAACATCAGTGCAGCAATTTCTGAGGGTACTGTTTGAGCATCTCTTTTTCATAAGATCAGATGTGGGGACGTTCTGTGATAATTGCACCATTCAGGACTCCGCAGATGCTGAAGTAGCCTGCATCCACATGCAGCACGAACCTGACAATATCCAGGCTTGGGCTAACAAGGGGCATGTGACATTGACACAACACAAATGCCAGGCAAAGGCCAGCTCCAAAAAGAGAGAATCTAACTATTGCCCTTTGACATTCAATGGTGTTACTGTCACTGAATTCCTTGTTGTCTACGTCCTAAGATTGGTAAAAGAATAAGTTAGAGGCTAGAAATTCTTTGCTGATCAAATCATCTCCTGTTTTCCCAATTCACTCCACAATCTGCAAAGTACAGGTCAGCAGTGTGTTGGAATACTCTCAACTTGCCGGGATGGGTGCAGCTCCAATAACACTCAAGAAGCTTCAACAGCATCCAGGACAAAACAATCCTCTTGATTGATTTCATTTGATTTATTGTTGTCACACGTACTGAGATACAGGGAAAAGTGTTGATTTGTGTGCTCTCCAGGTAAATCATACCGTACAAAGTGCATCAGGTAATAGAACAGAGTGTAGAATATAGTCACAGCCACAGAGAAAGTTAAGAGAGTGAGATCAACATTAAAATTTGAGAGGTTTGTTCAAAAGATTGATAATAGCATTGTTATCAATTCATATCATTGTTATATATTGTAATCCCAACCACTATCTTCAACATTCTCTGCCTTTATCACTGTGGTAGCAGCATTTACCATCTACAAGATGCACTGCAGAAAGTCACCAAGGATCCTTCAACAATACATTCCAATCCCATGACATCCACCATATAGATAAGGCCAGGAGATGCATGAAAACACTATCATCTGCAAGCTCCCCACAAGCCACACACCATCCTGATTTGGAACCATATCTTTACTGTTGCTGAGTCAAAATCTCACATGAAACACACTGCCTTTGTTTAAGAAGACAGCTCACTACCGCTCTTTCAAGGGCAACCAGGGATGAGCAATTACAATGTTGGCCTGTCAGCAATGGCCAAATCCCATGACTGAATTATCTAAACCTCTCACATCCATGAAACCAAGAAATGGGTGGTTTTGATGTGGTTTGGGTTCCAATTGTTTTTGCATTTTACACTTACCCAACACCGACCCATCCATTATTGGGAATTATGATTCAAGCCTATGTTTCTAAACCATTATTGGATTATAATGAGCATTTCTGTAAATTGACTTTTCTTTAATAAATCAAACTTCATATCCAAAACTACTTTTTTGAGAAACTGTTTTGAGCGCAGAAATTTCAAAACACATGCCCTATTTCCACTATCAAAGAGTTTTTAATTAAAAATGATGGAAAAGGAGGGAAAGGAAAATAAAACTTTGAAGAAACTATAGTTGTAGAATGCTGTCTTTCTTACACTTACCAGGCTGAAGACAGATTTCTGAAAAATCCCAACAACAGCTTCCAGCTTCATTACAGAGTCTGTCACAACGGCAGTCCATGCTTTCCTCATCAAAGGGTGCAAAGCATTGGTTTCTGCAGCTTACTGGAACATTAAATGATCATTATAAAAAATAACCTAAAAGATACTACTGCGATGTGTTGAGAATTCAGCTCTATTTTCCAAATCGGATCTACAGTTACAATAAGACTGGAGAATCACCAATTGTTCAATAGCTACTTTCCAACTGGAATTGGTCCAGAAAGGTTCCAGACTCTTCTCCATTATGTAACTGGTCTCAATGTTTTGAAGGAGAATTAACCAGACCTCTCACTGTTGTTTATTTCAATGATCCTTTCCAAAATGGCACAATTGGCTGTGGGAAAGTTTGGGCTACAGTTCTAATATTTTCTTACTCAAATAAAAGCCCTTTCCTAAACTTGCATATGAAGAATAACTGTTCGTGACAAAGAGACACCCATTAGCCAATATAATGAATATAGGAAAACAAAAATATGGGGTCAACGTTTCAATAGCTGAGAAACAGGAGACCTGGCATCTTCCTACTGACGTGGCATATTGCCAGCAACAGGCCCCATGGTGGCTGGTCATACACCCGACAGTAATTGAGTCATTTAATAGCCCATATAGGGGATAATCCCTGGCCTGTCAGCATTTTGCTCGCATTGAAAGGGTCCACCACCATACAAAAATATGGCCAGGTAAGCCTGCTGGCTGTTTAGAGGGATCCTGGGTTGGATTTGAGTGGGAGGGGTAGGGTGGGACTGGTGAGTGGTTCCTCCTTGACAACCCATGGATAGTTGTCCCTGTGTGCTAAAATCCTGCCACCTGAAAAGCACCAGCTTTCCACTCCAAATGCTGGGTATTATCTAAGTAGCTTCAGCTTCCTCAAAACAACTTACATTAAGGTTCCTCTGGACAGCAGCCTCAGTAGTGGGCACCATCAGTAATTGGTCGAGAGTGCAGTGCTGGAAAAGCACAGCAGGTCAGGCAGCATCCGAGGAGCAGGAAAATCAATGTTTCGGGCAAAAGCCCTTCATCCTGATGCTGAAACATTGATTTTCCTGCTCCTCGGACGCTGCTTGACCTGCTGTACTTTTCCAGCATCACACTCTCTACTCTAATCTCCAGCATCTGCAGTCTTCACTTTCGAATACCATCAGTCATGGTGCTGCCAAGGTTCATAAATTCCAGCTTCTTGCTTGGGCTGGCAACACTGGCTTGGGGTTAGGGGGCTTTGAGCTCCCTCGTTCCACACAGATGCAGAACTTATTCATTAGTGACAGAACAAGAATGAGGACAGAGTAAATTGGGGAATACTTATTGGAACACAACTGTGCACAGTTGAGCAAACTGGCAAACAGTTACAATTGTAAAAGTTTTAATAATAGTTCTCAAAGGTAAAACACCTGACTTGGGAGAGAGGTACATGTAAGGGATAATAACCAAAGAAAAGGTAAAGAAAGCATTGAAAAAGGTAACTTGACAGTCAATTCAATGAGATGGTCAGCAATACAGATCAGGAAGTCCAGGCTTAATTCACAGTCAGGATGTAGGACATTTTTCATCAACCTAGTCAGATATGATTTGGCACAGTCTGGGTCAGTTAGGACTTAAACCTTTCTGACCTAAAGATAGGGACTCTACTATTGCATTACTGAAATGGAATTGACTGGGTAGGATTTCTCCTTGAGATATTTTGCTCAAATCCATGACTGAACCAGGAACCTTTAGATCTTCAGTCTAATACTCTACCAACTGAGCTTTTTTGGCTGACATAAAAAGAATAATCCTTTAATCAATCTGTTCAGATAAATTATGACATACCTCTGTGGCAGGTGGGACTTAAACCTGAATGTTCTGACCCAGAGGTAGAGACACTGCCCCTGCAACACAAGTGCCCCTCAGTCGGGGTGTTACTATGAGCTAAGTTACCACAGATTACATGTAGCAAGATTGCTCAATGCTTTAGATCCTGTCTGCCATCCAGCTATTGCTGCTGGAAGTGTGTATGGTAACTGACAATGCGACAATTTGACGAGATACTACTGCAGTTTGTAAGAGCACTGGCAATTTTTAGTCATGCCCAATTAATCAATTTTGGTTAGACAAGCAAGATGCTAGAGATAATAAATAATCCTATTGCATATATATGCCAATTCACAGGGGGTTGCAAGGTTAGCTCCTTTGAATATATACATGAGAAGCCGAGCGCTTGTTTTGATCAATTGTTTTGGATTGACAGGAAAAGGTAAACATGTTGGATATTTTTGTAGCAGGCCCCCAAGGGTGAGGAAGCCTGGCTCACTGAGGACGTTTCAGTACTCACTTTGGTCTATCTACAGTTGTGCAAAGAATCAGAAAGAAAACTCACTTGTTTTTGCAACTGAAGGCTGCTGGGGTCTTTGATGAAGGCCAAGTCCAAGTCCAAGTCCAAGTGATATAACAACTAAACAAACAAGTAGCACCTGCCAAGAAAATGTTGTCACCACATTAACTCAACCAGATAACACAAATACCATAACAGAAGATATCAAAATAACACATAAAACTTCTGAATTCAGCACTTTGCAATCTTAAGTTCAAAGATGAAAGTCTCTTCTCTCATTAAAAATACTCCTCCAAGAAATCTTACGAAATGAATATTTACTTCATGGGTGTGGTATGTTTATAGTCCACTTCTGAAGTGAGTGTGCAATATAAACGAACACCTTTTGACAAATTGTATTCAAAAGTTCATGAAGCAAATGATAGGTGCCAGAAATTCTCAATATAATTAACCCCATAATCGGAACCTAGGATCTTTGGTAATATTGGCTATAATTGTACAGGATTTTCAAAATGTTAAATCTATGTGTTTAAAAACTTTATTCAATCATCATGCACTGATATTATAGATAGACAGCTCCCAATTTGAGAGACATATAATATCTGAAATTTCTAACTTTGTTGCAGATATTATTGTCTAACTTTGAATCATCCAACTAAAAAGAATGCATTGTTATAACAGAGGAATCCTTCTGATTGTGTTAGGACTCCAGTCAAGTTGAGAAGATATCAATGTAAAAGAGTAACTTTCTCTCTCCATGGATGCTTTGGACATATTGAATATTTCCAATATTTCCTGTTTTAATTTCAGATTTCTAACATCCACAACATTTTTCTCTGTGTCATAATACTGTCACTCCTTGTTCTGGACTCCCAGTCAATGAGAACATTCTTCCTGCATCTACCCTCTCTAATCTTTAGGATTTATAGGTTTCTATGAGATATCCCTTCACTCTTCTGAACTCAAGTGTATATAGTTTCAGTCTAGTTTCTAACCATGCGTCAGTCCTACCATCCCAGGAATCAGTCTGGTAAACTTTCTTTGCACTCCTTCAATAGCCAAAATGATATTTCTCACATAAGGAAGCCAAAACTACACACAATACTCCAGGTGTTATCTTACAAAAACCCTGTACAGTTGAAGCAAGACATTCTGTTCCTGAACTTGGATTATCTCTCCATGAAGGCCTTCTTTACCAGCTGGTTCACCTGCATGCTTACTTTCAGTGAGTGGGGTACAAGGCCATCCTAGTTTTGTTTCACCTCCCCCTTTCCCAATCTCTCACCTGCTTTTGCTACTGAAGTGGATAACTTTACATTTATTCACATTATACTGCATTTGCCATATATTTGCCTACTTACTTAACTTGTCCAAATCACACTAAAGTCTCTCTGCATCCAGCTCACGCAGTTCACCCTTCCACCCTTCCTCATCTAAATCATTAATATATACATGTATTGTGATTTGCTGAAGCACTGATCCATACAGTACCCCACTAGTCACTGCCTGCCACTCAGGAAAAGACCTGTTTATTCCTACTCTTTGATTCCTGTCTGACAGCCAGTTCGCTATCCACTTTGGTAAATAACTCCAAACCTATGTCCTTTAATTTTGCATACTAACCTCTTAGATCAAACCTTATCAAAAGCTTTCTCAAGCTCCAAGGAAACCACAGCCACTAGCTACCCTTTATCTACCCAACTAATTACTTCCTCAAAATATTACGGCTGATATATCAAGCACAGCTTCTCCTTTGTAAAACCATGCTCTGTCTTGTGATTCTCTTCCAAGTGCTCTGCTTTGGCATCTTTCAAAATGGACTATAATATTTTTTTCCAATGCTGATGTCAAGCTAACCAGTCCATAACTTGCTATTTCCTCTCTGCCTCCCTTCTTAAATAATGGGATTACATTAATTACCCTCTAATCATCTGCTATTTCCAGGGACATTTTCCTAAGTGCTCTGGAATGACAGTTCTCAAACCCTGGGGATTTATCTGCCAACAACATGGGCTCAATCCCACATCAGCTAAGGTTATTATGAAGGACTGTCCCTCTCAAACTGTTCCTTTCCCTGAGGTGTGATGATTCTCATGTTAAATCATCACCAGCCATCTCTCTGTAATGGGAGAGCAGCTCTATGGTGTAGTAGGACAAAGGTGACTTTTACCTCATGACACAATACCCAGTCAAAGATGGCAGATGGCTTTTTCTCTCATTGGTTCATCAATGTTTTAATCATCAAACTGTTATATACATAGTCCAACATTACTTCCTCTACCTTACTCCTTCTGATTTGATTTGCCCAATCTATATGCAGAATGAATCAGCTCATAATTACAGCTGTATTTTATTGCTTGTATCTCTAATTTCCCTTCACCGCCAACTCACCTCAACTTATCAGCTGTTGAAACACTCATCCATGCCATTCTCACTTTCAATCTCAAAATTCCAATGGCCTCCAAGCCAGCTTTTCATTCCCCCATGTTCCTCCAACTCATCCAAAATTCTGCTTTCTAAATCCATTGCACACCAAGGCTTGTTTGCAAATTACCACAATGTATTTCAGAGTTCTTGAAAAGATTTGTAGCTCAGGTTGTGGTTGAAGTCATGGATTCATTTACCAAGCTACTGTATTTTTCTGTTAACATTTCGCTGCCTTGCTAGGTGACATTATCAGTCCATCTTTGATAAGGTGTTGGTGGTCTGTTCCACCTAGTGGAATATGTCTCTGATGGTTGGTACTCCAGTTCCGTATCTGAGTGGTTTGTATATGTTCAATGTGTCTATTGATTGAGTTCCAGTTGGAGTGCCAGGCTTTAAGGAATTCTCTGGCATATCTCTGTTTTGCCTGTGCTAGGAAAATTACATCATCCCAAATGAATTTGTACCCTTTGTCATCTGTGCGTTTGGAAATGAGAGAGTTCTGGTCATGTCTGGCAGTGGAGAGCTAAGGTTTGTGCAGTCATATGGTCAGTTTTTTTCCTGCTTGTCCTACGCAGTGCTTTTCACAGTCTTTGCAGGGTATCTTGTAGATAAGGTTTGTCCTGTTGGATGTGGGTGTCAAGTCTTTAACCTTTGTGAGGAGCTGGTGGAAAGTATTTACTGGTTCATGGTCCATTAAGATTCCCAGGGCTCTGAGTAATCTGGTGGTTATCTCTGAGGTCTTTGATATATAACATGGTCACCATCGTGTCTGGTCGTGTAGTGTTTTCTTCTTTGGGTTTGTCCCGTAAGTAGCAGAGGATACTGCTTTTGTTTAAGTCCTTTGAATAGATGTTCCTGTTCTGCCTTTTGGAGTTCTGAGTTGCTGCAGTGTGTCCTTGCAAACTCTCCTTCCTGGATGTATTAGTGGAATGCACACCTACCGAAGAATTCCATACCAGTGTGTATAGGATGAACACCCATTCTGACCAGATATTGAATTAGAACAGCAACCAGGAGAAGGTGAGGACTGCAGATGCTGGAGATCAAAGTCAAAAAGTGTGATATTGGAAAAGCACAGCCGATCATGCAGCATCCGAGGAGCAGGAGAGTCGACGTTTCGAGCATAAGCTCTTCAGCAGCATTTAATTTAGGATATCTGGTTGGCATGGATGAGTTGGACTAAAGGATCTGTTTCCGTGCTCTACATCACTATGACTCTATGACTCAATTAATCAACATACTTCCGGAAGTACGGTGACCAGCATCATTCCCTCTAATCTTCTTCTGTGCATATCTCTGAGGTAAATGCAGAGCAGTGACTTCAGGAACCAGACTTCAGTGCTGTGATCTGCCATACATGAAACGTTGAGGTCACAGAGTCCAGATGTACAGCACAGAAACAGACCCTTCGGTCCAATTTGTCCATGCCGACCAGATATCCTAAGTTAATCTAGTCCCATTTGCCAGCACTTGGCCCATACCCCTCTAAATCCTTCCTGTTCATAAACCGATCTAGATACCTTTTAAATGCTGTAATTCTACCAGTCTCCACCCCTTCCTCTAGCAGCTCATTCCATACACACACCACCCTCTGCGTGAAAAGGTTGCCCCTTGGGTCCCTTTTAAACTTTTCTTTCTTACCATAAACCTATGCCCTCCAGTTCTGGACTCCCCCACCCTGGGGAAAAGACCTTGTCTATTTATCCTATCCATGCCCCTCATGATTTTGTAAATCTCTATAAGGTCACCATCAGCCACCGACGGTCCAGGGAAAACAGCCCCAGCCTATGCAGCCTCTCCCTGTAGCTCAAATCCTCCAACCCTGGCAACATCCTTGTAAATCTTTTCTGAACCCTTTCAAGTTTCACAATATCCTTCTGTTAGGATGGAGACAAAAATTGCACAAATTATTCCAAAATTGGTCTAACCAATGTCCTGTACAGCCACAACATGACCTCCCAAACCCTATACTCAATGCTCTGACCAATAAAGGAAAGCAGACCAAACACCTTCTTCACTATCCTATCTACCTGTGACTCTACTTTCAAGGAACTATGAACCTGCACTCCAGCATCTCTTTGTTCAGCAACACTCCCCAGCATCTTATCATTAAATGCATAAGTCCTGCTCTGATTCCTTTCCAAAATGCAGCACCTCGCATTTATCTAAATTAAACTCCAACTGCCACTCCTCAACCCATTGGCCCATCTGATCAAGATCTCGTTGTACTCTGAGGTAACCCTCTTTGCCATCCACTACACCTACAATTTTGGTGTCATCTGCAAAAGTACGAACTATACCTTCTGAGTTCACATCCAAATCACTTATAAAAATGACGAAAAGCACTGGACCCAGCACCGATCCTTGTGGCACGCCACTGGTCACAGGCCTCCATTCTGAAAAGCAACCCTCCACCACCACCTTGTCTTCTACCTTTGAGCCAGTTCTGTATCCAAATGGCTAGTTCTCCCTGTAAGTCATGAGATCTAACCTTGCTAACTAGTCTACCATGAGGAACCTTGTTGAACCCCTTACTGAAGTCCATATAGGTCACGTCCACCGCTCTGCCCTCATCAATCCTCTTTGTTACTTCTTCAAAAAACTCAATCAAGTTCGTGAGACATGATTTCCCATGCACAAAGCCATCTTGACTATCTCTAATCAGTCTTTGCCTTCCCAAATACATGTAAATCCTGTCCCTCAGGATTTCCTCCAACAACTTAGGGCGGCATGGTGGCTCAGTGGTTAGCACTGCTGCCTCACAGCGCCAAGGGCCCCAGGTTCGATTCCAGCCTTGGGCGACTGTCTGTGTGGAGTTTGCACATTCTCCCCTTGTCTGCGTGGGTTTCCTCCGGGTGCTCCGGTTTCCTCCCACAGTCCAAAGATGTGCAGGTCAGGTGAATTGGCCATGCTAAATTGCCTGTAGTGTTAGGTAAGGGGTAAATGTAGGGGTATGGGTGGGTTGCGCTTCGGCGGGGCGGTGTGGACTTGTTGGGCCGAAGGGCCTGTTTCCACACTGTAAGTAATCTAATCTAAAAAAAAACCTTGCCCTCCACCAATTTCAGGCTCGCCTGTCTATAGTCCCCTGGCTTTTCCTTACTACCTTGTTAAATAGCAGCACCACATTAACCAACCTCCAGTCTTCTGGCACCTCACCTGTGACTATTAATGGTACAAATATCTCAACAAGCGGCCCAGCAATCATTTCCCTAGCTTCCCACAGAGTTCTATGGTACACCTGATAATTTCCTGGGGATTTATCCACTTTTATGCATTTCAACACATCCAGCACCTCTGTAATGTAATATGGACATTTTTCAAGCTGTCACAATCTATTTCCCCACTTTCTATATCTTCCATGTCCTTCTCCAAAGTAAACACTGATGCAAAATACTTGTTTAGTATTTTCCTCATCTCTTGTGGCTCCACACATGGGCCGCCTTGCTGATCTTTGAGGGGCCCTATTCTCTCCCTAGTTACCTTTTTGTCCTTAATGTATTTATAAAATCCTTTTGAATTCTCCTTAATCCCATTTGCCAAAGGTATCTCATGTCTCCTTTTTGCCCTCCTGATTTCCCTCTTAAGTATACTCCAACTGTCTTTATACTCTTCTAAGGATTCACTCGATCTCTCCAGTCTATACCTGGCATATGCTTCCTTCATTTTCTTCACCAAAACCTCAATTTCTCTCGTCATCCAGCATTCCCTATACCTACCAGCTTTGCATTTCACCCTAATCGGAATATACTGTCTCTGGACTATTGTTATCTCATTTCTGAAGGCTTCCCATTTTCCAGCTGTCCATTACCTGCGAACATCTGCCCCCAATCAGCTTTTGAAAGTTCTTGCTTATTCCTGTCAAAAGTGGCCTTCCTCCAATTTAGAACTTCAACTTTTAGGTCTGGTCTATCCTTTTCCATCACTATTTTAAATCTAATAAAATGATGGTCGTTGGCCCCAAAGTGCTCCCCCACTGACACCTCAGTCACCTGCTCTGCCTTATTTCCCAAGAGCAGGTCAGATTTTGCACCTTCTCTAGTAGATGCATCCGCATACGGATTCAGAAAAAAAATTCTTACTCACACTTAACAAATTCCTCTCTACCTAAACCCTTAACACTATGGCAATCCCAGTCTATGTTTGGAAAGTCAAAATCCCCTACCATAACCACCCTGTTATTCTTACAGATATCTGAAATCTCCTTACAAATTTGCTTCTCAATTTACTGCTGACTATTAGGGGATCTATAATAAAATCCCAATAAGGTAATCATTCCTTTCTTATTTCTCATTTCTACCCGAATAACTTCCCTGGAGGTATTCCCAGGAATATCCTCCCTCAGTACAATAGTAATGTTATCCTTTATCAAAAACACCACTCTCCCTCTTCTCTTTCCCCCATTTTTGTCCTTCCTATAGTATTGTATCCTGGAACATTAAGCTGCCAATCCTATCCATCCCTGAGCCATGTTTTGGTAATTGCTATGATATCCCAGTCCCATGTTCCTAACCATGCCCTGAGTTCATCTGCCTTCCTTATTAGGCCTCTTGCATTGAAATAAATGCAGTTTAATTTATCAGTCCTACCTTGTTCTCTGCTTTGTACCTGCCTGCCCCTGACTGTTTGAGTCGCTTCTTTTCTCAACTGTTCCAGTCTCAGAATGATCTCTTTGCTCGCTATTTCCCTGGGTCCCACCAACACCCCCACCTCCCCAACCACCCAATCTTAATCATTTAAATCCTCCCAAGCAGCTCTAGCAAATTCCCCTGCTTGTATATTAGTCTCCTTCCAATTCAAGTGCAATCCGTCCTTCTTTTAAAGGTCACTCTTACCCCAGCAGAGATTCCAATGATCCAAAAATGTGAATCCTTCTCCCCTGCACCAACTCCTCAGCCATGCATTCATCCGCTCTATCCTCCTATTCCTACCCTCATTAGCTTGTAGCACCGGGAGTAGTCTAGATATTACTACTCTTGAGGACCTCCTTTTTAAAGTCCTGCCTAACTCTCTGTAATTTCCCTTCAGGATCTCATGCTTTTCCCTTCCTATGTCATTAGTTCCAGTGTGTACAATGACCTCCTGCTGGTCCCTCTCCCCTTTTGAGAACATTCTGCACCATCTCTGAGATATCCTTGATCCTGACACCAGGGAGGCAACACACCATTCTGATTTTTCGCTGCTGGCTGCAGAAACGTATGTCTGTGTCTCTGACTAGAAAGTCCCCTAACACAATCGATCGCTTGGAACCTGATATACCCCTCATTACATTAGAGACAGTCTCAATATCAAAAACTTGGCTGATTGTGCTACATTCCCCTGAGAGTCCATCACCTGCTCTACAGCCTTCTGTCATTCTCTAAGGTATATTGTATTTCTAGGGCAAGGATTAATTGTGGTAACCATATAAAGGCAAAAAGCTATGGATGTAGGAAAACAACAATGCTAGAGAACCTAAGCAGGTCTGCTAGCATCTATGGAGAGAGAAATAGATATAACGTTTCAAGTCCTTTATGAACATTCTTCAAAAGATATCTGGGAGTAATTTTTTTTTGCAGAAGCCTTGAGGTCAGAAAAAAGCTAGATTCGTGCAACGTGACACAACCACAGAGGATTTCAGGTACTTGTAAAATTGTGACAAAATCCTGATGAAGTCAATCAGAAATTAATCCATAAGTAGTTGATGATCCTAACTTCTCACCTACAAATTTTGCTAACTGTCAATATATAAATTATCTGAATGAGATGATATGAATATTTTTGCAACTCAGAGCATTTACAATTGATACTGTATTTAGGCCATTCCACCAACACATGAACAGAAGCTCAGCAAAATTTGTAATATCACCTCAATAGCAATGTTTATTCAAGCACTGCAAATGGAACTATGTTAACTGAAATGTTAGTATTAACAATTTAAAATAACATTGGTTAATTTGGTCAAGTTAAATCACATGAGGAAAAGCATGTACAATCTTTTTAAGTTAAAAACTGTTCCATTTGTTCTTTTAAAAATTGCGATGTTTGCAGAAATTAATTTCAAAATGAGCTAATCTCTTCTTGGCTTTGTAATTATTCTGTATTGGGTGAAATAAATCCATTCAAACACTTTATAAAGAGAGCATTGCGTATAGGAGTTGCAATGTCATATTGCGGCTGTACAGGACACTTTCGGAATATTTTATGCAATTCTGGTTTCCTTCCTAAAGGAAGGATGTTGTGAAACCTGAAAGGATTCAGAAAATATTGACAAGGATGTTGCCGGGGTTGGAGCGTTTCAGCAATAGGGAGGCTGAATATGCTGGGACAGGTTGTCCTGGAGCATATAAGGCTGAGGGGTGACCTTTTGGAGGTTTATAAAATCATGAGGGCCCTGGATAGGATAAATAGACAAGGTCTTGTACCTGGGTTGGAGAAGTCCAGAACTAGAGTGTATACATTTAGGGTGAGAGAGGAAAGATTTAAAAGGAAGTGGTAGAGGCTGGTACAATTACATTTAAAAGGCATCTGGGTGGGTACATGAATTGGAAGGGTTTATAGAGCTACACAGTGGGACCATTCGGCACAGCCATTTTGGCGTGAGCGATTTGGTGTGGCCTGTTTGGTGCAGCCTATTTTGCCGCAGCCTATTTTGCCGCAGACCCATTTAGGCGCAGAACTATTTTGGTGCAGATATACGGTAGTCATCTACAAAAATCAACATAATAGTAGAATTTTTAAATGGGTAGTTTCCAGTAATTTGTAGTTATTATTCAAATAACTAGGCATCAAAGAAAAACAACATAATAGTAGAATTATTTAATGGGTAGTTTCCAGTAGGTTGTAGTTATTTGTGTATCAACTGCATTCAGTCTGTGATTAGTCCACTCCTAATTGTGGTTCCTTAAAATTTCTAAAAAAAAATATAACCCATTAAATATCCTGAATTTCTTTAATTTCAACAGAATACAAATTCAGGTCACAGTTGATAATGTCAGGGCGGCACTCAGGCTGTATTTCCAGAACCATTTCAAATAATTTATCATATGTTGTTCGTAACTTATTCGGGAGTAAAGTATGCAACAGTGGGAACACACCTTTCCCCTAAAATAGCATAAACTTGTGAAAATAGAGGTGGGGAAATTTTGAATGTTCCATCAACATATTACTTTTTTGATTGTTTCAGAAACTTGGCATTCCTTTTTCTTCCAAATATAAGAATTCTGCAGGTGGTGCTAACCGCTGTCATAGAGTAATAGAGTCACGGCTAGTAAAAATTGTTCTTCATTATATTCATTAACAGAATATGTTTTAAAACCATCTGGAATTACAAGTTTTTCTAAATTTCTTGGATTTACTGGGTAAGCAGCAATTTCTTTCCTTGTCCTACGAACCATTTTCTTCAGCTCTCTGTTGTTAGGCATCGTTCCTTGGCAAGTTTCTGACAAATTTTCTCGGCACTTGTTAATCATTTGTAAAGTTCCCTCTCGGCACTTGTTAATCATTTGTAAAGTTCCCTCTACAGCTGCATTTCTTTGATGACTAGTAATTTTAATAGTAACTACAAACCACTGGAAACTACTCATTTAATAATTCTACTATTATGTTGCTTTTCGTTGACGACTACCGACTATCTGCGCCAAAATAGTTCTGCACCTAAATGGGTCTGCGACAAAATAGGCTGCGCCAAACAGGCCACGCCAAATCGCTCATGCCAAAATGGCTGCACCGAATGGTCCTAAATCCATAGAGATATGGGCCAAGTGCCGGGAAATGGGACTAAATTAAGTTAGGATATCTGGTCAGCATGGATGAGTTGGACCAAAGGTCTGTTTCCGTGCTATACATCTCGATTACTCTAAATAAAACAAAGAAAATTATCTTCATGTACCTTTAGACAATGACTTACCCCACATAATACTTTGTACATTTTTAGTTCTTTATTCTCCTTCTGTTCAGTGTCAACTTGAAAATACACCATTTGATCCTGTGAAGAATGCATTTTTGATCCTCAGTGATACGTATAAGTTCTCAAAGCTTGGTGAAAAGCAGCTTCTACACAGTTCATGATCTCATGCCCACATTCTCTGAGTCCTCCTTTTAATACTTCTTACTCCTACTGATTTGGTAAACCTGTTGACTCATTAATTTAGGTGGTACAAAGATCAAGATTATTATCTCTACAATGAATACATATAGCAATAATTTATTACATTAGGCATTAAATTCTAAGCAGGGGTTAAAATCTAAGGAAAATAAACAGTTGCAATGTAGTTTTGAAGTATTACACAACACTATTAAAAAGAAATTTTTAAAAATAGTATCATCTATTTTCTGATAAGCAGAAGAGTGTATGCTAACTTTTATTAGCATGAGGCAACATGTCTATGTCAGCAACAAACATTATCAATTTTGAATGTTTGCACTCAAACCTCCATTAGATTTCATGGGGTAGCCATAATTATAAAGATTGATTGGTTGACTCCTTAGTCCAAGGGAAAACTTGCAATGTGCTTCCAAATAGTTGAAAATTAAAATCATTGGAATAGATCCAGCTCTAATGAAGTTGTAGAATTATTTGTTCTCTTTTTTTAAAAAAAGTGCTATGTTTCACATTTTTTAAGACACTGTATAAATAGCTGCACATTCAAGGATGTTTTCTTAAGCTATTGTACAATCATAGGTACATTATTTTTATTAAGTCACTGTAGATTCATACACCTTATAAGAATTCACAATTTATTATTTATGCGGTTACGGAACATCCTTATTGCAGATGCTTGAATGGAAATAAAAATGAATGGAAACTGTTAATTTGTTTCTCCAACCTTACCCTATCAAATAGAGTTAAAATCACCTCCAGCAGATATTCTGTGCAACCTCAAACATGTCATCCAACTGTAAGAATCTTTCTTCTACCTGTAGGCCTAAATTTAATCCCATTCATCAAGTGAGGACTTTCAAGCTCATACACAAAAGAATAACAAATCTGACTGATGAGTAAATGAGGTCCCTGCCATTTCTGACTTAAAGCAAGTAACAGATAACTCTCAGATACAGAAATAAAGAGGTCAAGCAGTGTTCCCACACAGGGAGCAAGACCGAGAATATATTTTCACAGTCTAACTCATTTAGCTTTAGTTTAAATAGAAAATGTTAGTAAATTAGACTTTTATTATTCTTTTCAATTAAACAGCATTGGGTCAGCAAAGTTATAAAAATGACATGTTGGATAGTCAGATACTGAATATAAAATAAACCTAAAGCTGTTTCTATTTATGCAAGGTTCCTCTCAGTCCATAGTAAAAGAATATGCATGACAAAACGGGTAATATGCAAATGCTTAATTGACAAAGGATCCAAGACTCTAATACCAGCTTCCAGGTTGCAGTAAGCAATGCATGGAGTTCAAAGGCTGCCAGGTATATATTTGTGATGCAGAATTTTTGCTTTCCCTTCTAAAAACACAAGAACACAGGGTGGAAATGCTTAGAGTCTTGTCACCTGGTGATGGTATTCGCATTCCCTTTTTGTTGGCCGAAGTTCATGAACCACACTATGCTCTCAAACTTCAAAGTACACATCATAAAGTGTGGAGTGATGAAAATAATTTTCATACTGCTCTGTCACATGTCTGCACCTCTTCATATAGGTTTATCTTAACAGCAAGGTTCATGTTAAGAATGCAAGTTAGGACAACCAGACGAAACCACCATCAGTCCAAGCTCTCAGAGACATGGGACAAACTTCTCAAAAAACATGGGAGAATGAAGAAGATGCATGATCTATATCAGTGCAGAACAGGCTAATTTGTACATTGGACTGAAAGTTCAGAGTCATACAGTTATCTCAGGAAATATGTTATTCCACAGTGGTTCCTTAGCCTCATTCCTATGAAGTCACAAGACTGGAAGATGCAACATTGAGGAAAATTAGAATCCAACTCAGAGAACTGTAGAATATTCCAGTTGTACGCAACACATTTGCACACAAATAACGTGAAGTTCTTGATGAAACCAATCAACATGCTAACAAAGTGCAAGAATCCAACACATCCACAATTTGAGAATACCCAGGTTCAAAATGTAACTGTCCAGAAAGTTGTACTATCCCAGGTTCCAGAAAGACTGTGTTCTAAAGTTGCTTTATGATTAATCAGAGGATACAGCACACAAGAAGACAATCGTTTTTACACCTGCTCTCCAATGAACATTAAGATTTACTAAATTCTACTGTTTTATCCCCATATTCTTGAACATTATTATAATTTTAATACTAATTCAATGCTGTCTTGAATTAATATTGCTTGAAATACTTACATTTGAAGGATTGTTGAAAATTGATGCATTTCACATTTCATGGAATTGGCTGTAATTGTTTCTTTAGAGGAAAATTAAATGGAACGTACACTGCAGGCATTGGGGATTTTTGTTAACAATGCTCGTGTAAATTATGGGAAGGAAGTGGGAGCAAACTGTGCGAGGTAGGAAGTAGATGTAGGGAGATCACTAGATGAAATTAGATTCGTGACCGTTGTGGACACAGTGACCTGGTGTTCCATGGTGAGCTCATGATTCAGGGGGAGATGTCTGACAGCTGGTGCTCAACCTTTGCAATGTAGAGGTCATCACATCAGACAACAACAGCACTCCCCTTGTTGGCAGGCTAGATTGCTTTAGTGCAAAGCCAGGGTTGGATTGACAGCACACTGTAGGACCCAGGAACCAAGAGAAGCTGAGGAAAAACACCTACACAACGTCTTCAGGAACAAAGGGTACCCAATAAGTGCAGTCCGATTCCTACACAACAGATCTAAACAAGAAGACACAACATGCCCAGAGACTCTAGCCACTCTGCCATATATTAAAAATGATTTGGAGGATTCGGTATCGGACTGAGGTGGACAAAGTTAAAAATCACACAACATTCTGGGTAATCCAAGATGGAGGACGGGAACAATTTCTGGCTGTAAGAGCTGCTCCTTTTTTTGAGGTATTTTAGGTGTTGCAGGTGATTTCCTCGAATTCCATGAGCAGCAATTACTGTTTATATGCTGTTGCATTGTTTTGGAACTTTGGAAGAAAAAAGTCAAAACAACGGCAGTTTAAAAGGGAGAAGAGCAGACAATGGAAGCACATGGTGAGAACAGTGCAGGAGAGAGAGAGAGAGAGAGAGAGAAAGAGAGAAAGAGAGAAAGAGAGAAAACCTGCACAGTTACCGCCTTTGCTGTTTGAATTCATGTATCGCTGGACATTGGAGTGCATCTGGGAAAATTAACAAACAGTGAAATTCACAACTAATCTTGGAGGAACTGTTGGGCGAAGTTCACAGCACAGAATCAGATAAGTTATTTGTTGTTTTAAGTCTGTCCAAGAGAAAGGCTGCAGTAGTGAGAATAGTGGATTCTTTCTTGATTATATGATTTTGAAGATAAATCTCTTGATTAAACTTAAAATATAAGCCATAACTATTAATTTAACCTGGGGCAGTGTTTGTAGAGGAATAAGACGGTGTTATTTTCTGGGTCTGTATATTGTGAAGGAGCAAAAATGGCCTTTGCAGTGATATGGACTTCTTGTCAGATGTGGGAGTTTAAAGAGAGTTTAAGGGTTACTGCGGATTATATCAGCCATAAATGCTGTTGGATACGAATCTTATCAGATCGAGTGGATCGGTTGGAGAGACAGACAGAAGTGATGAGTAATTTGCAACAGCAACAGTATGTGATGGATGGCAGTTATAGGAAGGCGGTGGGGGGGGGGGGAAATCTCAGATACAGTCACATAGATAGGTTAATTCCAGGAAGGGTAAGAGAGGTAGGCAGCTAGAGCAGGAATCTTTTGTGGATATACCCATTTCAAACAGGTATGCTGTTTTGGAAAATGTAGGGGGTAATGGATTCTCAGGGGAACGTAGCACAAACAGCCAAGTTTCTAGTATTGAGACTGGCTCTAATGCAGCGAGGGGTACGTTGGCTTCCAAGAGATCAATTGTGTTAGGGGATTCTGTCGTCAGAGGTACAGACGGACGTTTCTGTGGCCAGTAGAGAAAAAACAGAATGGTGAGTTGTTTCCCTGGTGCCAGGATCAAGGATGCCTCAGAGAGGGTGCAGAATGTTCTCATGGGGGAGTGGGGCCAGCAGGAGGTCATTGTCCACATTGGAACCAACGATATGGGAAGGGAAAAAGTTGAGATTCTGAAGGGAGATTACAGAGAGTTAGGCAAAAATTTAAAAAGGAGGTTCTCAAGGGTAGTAATATCTGGATTACTCCCAGTGCTACGAGCTAGTGAGGGCAGGAATAGGAGGATAGAGCAGATGAATGCATGGCTGAGGAGCTGGTGTATGGGAGAAGGAATCACATTTTTGGATCATTGGAATCTCTTTTGGGGTAGAAGTGACCTGTACAAAAAGGACAGATTGCCCTAAATTGGAAGGGGACTGGGGGGGGGGGAGGTGGGACGCAGGGAGATAGTGAGGAAAGAGATCGATCTGAGACGGGTACAGCTGAGAACAGAAGTGAGTCAATCAGTCAGGGCATGCAGGGATAAAGTTGGACTAATAAATTAAACTGCATTTATTTCAATGCAAGGGGCCTAACAGGGAAGGCAGATGAACTCAGGGCATGGTTACGAACATGGGACTGGGATATTACAGCAATTACGGAAACATGGCTCAGGGATGGGCAGGACTGGCAGCTTAATGTTCCAGGATACAAATGCTACAGGAAGGATAGAAAGGGAGGCAAGAGAGGAGGGGGGTGGCATTTTTGATAAGGGATAGCACTACAGCTGTGCTGAGGGAAGATATTCCCGGAAATACATCCAGGGAAGTTATTTGGGTGGAACTGAGAAATAAGAAAGGGATGATCACATTCTTGGGATTGTAGTATAGACCCCCCAATAGTCAGAGGGAAATTGAGAAACAAACTTGTAAGGAGATCTCAGCTATCTGTAAGAATAATAGGGTAGTTATGGTAGGGGATTTTAACTTTCCAAACATCGACTGGGACTGCCATGGTGTTAAAGGTTTAGATGGAGAGGAATTTCTTAAGTGTGTACAAGACAATTTTCTGATTCAGTATGTGGATGTACCTAATAGAGAAGGTGCAAAACTTGACCTACTCTTGGGAAATAAGGCAGGGCAGGTGACTGAGGTGTCAGTGGGGGAGCACTTTGGGGCCAGCGACCATAATTCTATTCATTTTAAAATAGCGATGGAAAAGGATAGACCAGATCTAAAAGTTGAAGTTCTAAATTGGAGAAAGGTCAATTTTGACTGTATTAGGCAAGAACTTTCGAAAGTTGATTGGAGGCAGACATTCGCAGGTAAAGGGACGGCTGGAAAATGGGAAGCCTTCAGAAATGAGATAACAAGAATCCAGAGAAAGTATATTCCTGTTGGGGTGAAAGGGAAGGCTGGTAGGTATAGGGAATGCTGGATGACTAAAGAAATTGAGGGTTTGGTTAAGAAAAAGAAGGAAGCATATGTCAGGTATAGACAGAATAGATTGAGTGAGTCCTTAGAAGAGTATAAAAAATGTAGTATACTTAAGGAAATCAGAAGGGCAAAACGGGGACATGAGATAGCTTTGTAAAATAGAATTAAGGAGAATCCAAAGGGTTTTTACAAATATATTAAGGACAAAAGGGTAACTAGGGAGAGAATAGGGCCCTTTAAAGATCAGCAAGGCGGCCTTTGTGTGGAGCCACAGAAAATGAGGGAGATACTAAATGAATATTTTGCATCAGTATTTACTGTGGAAAAGGATATGGAAGATATAGATTGTAGGGAAATAGATGGTGACATCTTGCAAAATGTCCAGATTACAGAGGAGCAAGTGCTGGATGTCTTGAAACAGTTAAAGGTGCATAAATCCCCAGGACCTGATCATGTGTACCTGAGAACTCTGTGGGAAGCTAGAGAAGTGATTGCTGGGCCTCTTGCTGAGATATTTGTATCATCAATAGTCACAGTGAGGTGCTGGAAGACTGGAGGTTGGCAAACGTGGTGCCACTGTTTAAGAAGGGTGGTAAAGACAAGCCAGGGAACTATAGACCGGTGAGCCTGACGTCAGTGGTGGGCAAGTTGTTGGAGGGAATCCGAAGGGACAGGATGTACATGTATTTGGAAAGGCAAGGACTGACTCGGGATAGTCAACATGGCTTTGTGCATGGGAAATCATGTCTCACAAACTTGATAGAGTTTTTTGAAGATGTAACAATGAAGATTGATGAGGCCAGAGTGGTAGATGTGATCTATATGGACTTCAGTAAGGTGTTCGAAAAGGTTCCCCATGGGAGACTGATTAGAAAGGATAGATCTCATGGAATACTAGCCATTTGGATACAGAACTGGCTCAAAGGTAGAAGATAGAGGGTGGTGGTGAAGGGTTGTTTTTCAGACTGGAGGCCTGTGACCAGTGGGGTGCCACAAGGATTGGTGCTAGGCCCTCTACTTTTTGTCATTTACATAAGTGATTTGAATGCGAGCATAAGAGGTACAGTTAGTAAGTTTGCAGGTGACACCAAAATTGGAGGTGTAGTGGACAGCAAAGAGGGTTAGCTCAGATTACAACAGGATCTGGACCAGATGGGCCAATGGGCTGAGAAGTGGCAGATGGAGTTTAATCCCCATAAATGCGAGGTGCTGCATTTTGGGTAAGCAAATCTTACACTTAATGGTAAGTTCCTAGGGAGTGTTGCTGAACAAAGAGACCTAGGAGTGCAGGTTCATAGCTCCTTGAAAGTGGAGTTGCAGGTAGATGGGATAGTGAAGAAGGCATTTGGTATGCTTTCCTTTATTGGTCAGAGTATTGAGTACAGGAGTTGGGAGGTCATGTTGCGGCTGTACAGGACATTGGTTAGGCCACTGTTGGAATATTGCATGCAATTCTGGTCTCCTTCCTATCGGAAAGATGTTGTGAAACTTGAAAGGGTTCAGAAAAGATTTACAAGGATGTTGCCAGGGTTGGAGGATCTGAGCTACAGACTGGGGCTGTTTTCCCTTGAGCGTCGGAGGCTGAGGGGTGACCTTATAGAGGTTTACAAAATTATGAGGGGCATGAATAGGATAAATAGACAAAGTCTTTTCCATGAGGTTGTGGAGTCCAGAACTAGAGGGCATAGGTTTAGGGTGAGAGGGGAAAGAAATAAAAGAGACCTAAGGGGCAACATTTTCACGCAGAGGGTGGTACGTGTATGGAATGAGCTGCCAGAGGAAGTGGTGGAGGCTAGTACAATTGCAACATTTAAGAGGCATTTGGATGGGTATATGAATAGGAAGGGTTTGGAGGGATATGGGCCAGGTGCTGGCAGGTGGGACTAGATTGGGTTGGGATATCTGGTCGGCATGGACGGGTTGAACCGAAGGGTCTGTTTCCATGCTGTACATTTCTATGACTCTATGACCAGGTTATAGTCCAACAGGTGTAATTGGAAGCACTCGCTTTTGAGACGCCGCCTCTTCTATAACCTGGTGGTGTGTGATTTTTAACTTTATATATTAAAGACATCTCGGAGATGACGACCAAACTAATCCAGCTGCTAGGCATCATAGAAGCCCACAAACCTACCACCACACTGAAACAGCTCCCGATGAATTTAAAGGATCCCGTACCAACAACCAGCAGAACGAATGTCATATACAAATTACCCTGCAAGAACTGCAACTAACAGTACATTGGACAGACAGGCAAGAAACTAGTCACCTGGATACATGAGCATCAACTTGACACCAAAAGACATGACCAACTATCACTGGTATCCATGCATACAGACAAAGAGGGACACCAGTTTGACTGGACAATTCATCCGTCCTGGCTAAACAAAGACACAAGTGGGAATTCCTAGAGGGCTGGCATTCAAACCAGAACTCCATTAACAAACATATCACTTTGGACCCCATTTACCAACCTTTCAGAAAAAGAACCAGAAGTGATATTACCCACCACAACAGACCAAGACATATAAATAGCAAGCGGGACAGAACACCACACTTCATCGGAGGCTCACTGATGACGTTACCTAGCATGGTGACGATACATCTGAAAACAAATTTAGCAGCTCAGCAAGCAAACTTACAACCTGTAATGCAATATGTTGTATGTGGCTTTTATGCAGAAAAAAGGGGATGTTGTGTTATTGTTTTAAGATTCTGGGTTAGTGGTGCTGGAAGAGCACAGCAGTTCAGGCAGCATCCAAGTAGCTTCGAAGCTACTTGGATGCTGCCTGAACTTCTGTGCTCTTCCAGCACCACTAATCCAGAATCTGGTTTCCAGCATCTGCAGTCATTGTTTTTACCTGATTGTTTTAAGAGCTGAGTTGAGTTGGATACAATCATGAGTCGAAAAGTGTGGTGCAGGAAAAGCACAGTCGGGCAGCATCCGAGGAGCAAGAGAGCATGAGCTCTTCATCAGGAATGTGAGGGTAGCCCAAGGGGGCTGAGAGATAAATGTGAGGGGGTGTGTGTGGCTCGAGGCAAGGTAGCTGGGAATGAGATAGGTAGAGGTGATAGATAAGAGAGGAGGATGGAGTGAATAGGTGGGAAGGAAGATGGACATGTAGGACAGTTCAAGAAGGTGGTGCCGATTGGAAGTTTGGTCAGGGATAAGGTGGGGGGAGGTGAAATTAGGGAACTGGTGAAATTGACATTATTCTCGTGTGGTTGGAGGTCCCAAGGTGGAAGATGAGGCGTCGGGTGGTGAGAGTTTGGCAGTGGAGAGGACCCAAGACTTGCATGTCCTTGGCGGAATAGGAGGAAGAGTTAAAGTGTTTGGCCACAGGGCGATGGGGTTGTTTACTGCATGTCCCATAGATGTTCCGTGAAATGTTCTGCAAGTTAGCGTCCTGTCTCCCCCAGTAGAGGAGACTACATTGAGAGCAACAGACACAGTGTGGAAGTACAGTATGGATAACCCACCGCCATCAAAATCACTGCGAAGTCTGCCCAGCACGTCGCTTCTGACCAAATAGTTTACACTACCTCAGTCACTTCCGCTCCCACCGATATCACTCAATGGAACACTGCTGTCGATATCGCGATAGTCATACATTACATCATTTCTGTCCCCGCGGATGCCACCGAAGGCACCACTTCCGCATCCGTGACCCCCATGGTGAGCATCACTCTTATTGGTGACATCACCCACTATCCCATAACCACACCCACTCCAGAGACAGTCTCCACCCTCACTCCCAACTCCAGCCCCACACCAGGTCCTAGCTCCCAGCCCTGCCATGTTTTCAAAATCTCCCCATACCTCGCCTTCACTGAGGATGAACGATCGATCAGTCCTGACTAAAGGCCTCACCTTCATCCCCCTACGCCACCAGATCAGTTAATTCAACATGCGTTGCAACATTGAACTTTTCTTCCGCTGCCTCCGTGTTTACTTTATCCATCAGGACTCCAGCCCACTCTCCGAGGACCCCTTCTCCCACCTCCAACACACTCCATCCACCTGGACATCCTGTACTGGTCTGTTACCTGCCTCCTGTCTCTTCATCTCCAACTGCCGTTGTGATACTGACCACCTCAACCCTCTCACCAACTCCAACCTCTTATCCTTGCAACGCACAGCCCTTCATTCCCTCTGCTCCAACCCCAACCTCACCATCAAACCAGCAGACAAAGGGGGTGCAGTGGTAGTTTAGCACACCGAGCTCTACACATGAGACCCAGCTATGGCTTCCTCTTCATCGGAATAGTCCATCTTCCGCAGCTATACTAGCACCATTCCCCACCTTTTCCTCTATTACATCGATGACTGTATTGGCACCATCTCATGCTCCCATGAGTAGGTTGAAAGGTTCAACAACTTCACTAGTACTTTCCACCCGGACCTCAAGTTCACCTGGTCCACCTCAGACACCTCCCTCGCCTTCCTGGACCTCTCAATCTCCATTTTCAGTGACTGACACATCATGACATCGATTTCAAACCTACTGACTACCACAGCTACCTGGACTACACCTCCTCCTATAAAAACACTATCCTTTACACCCAGTTGCTCCATCTCTGCCCCATCTGCTCCTAGGAGGACTAATTCCACTACAGAACATCCCAGATTGCCTCCTTCTTCAAGGACCGCAATTTCATCTCCCATGTGGTCGACGATGCCCTCCAGCACATCTCCTCCACTTCCCACACCTCTGCCCTTGAACCCCAGCCTCCAATCACAACAAGGAACAAACACCCCTTCTCCTAATCTTCCATCCCATCAACCACTGGATACAATGCATCATCCTCTGCCATTTCCACCACCTACAAACAGACCCCACCACCAGGGACATATTTCCCTACCCACCCCTAACAACATTCTGGAGAGACCATTCCATTCGCAACTCCAATGTTAGGCCCACAACCCTCCCAGCACCTTCCCCTACCACCGCAAGAAACGCAAAACTTGTGACCACACCTCCTCACTCCCTTCCACCCAAGGCCCCAAAGTATACTTCCATATCTGACAGAGATTTACCTGTACTTCCACACGCGTCATCTACTGTGTCCATTGCTCTCGATGTGGTCTCCTCTTAAATAGCAAATAACAGACACACCACACAAGTGCCAAGCTGTGAACATCTTCCATAAGAAAGATCTAACCATTTCCCCATGGCATTCAATGGCAAATCCATTGCTAAATCTCTCAATATCAACATCCTGGAAGTTATCGTTGAGCAAAAACTGAACTGAACCAGCCAACGCAGGTCAGAGACTAGGAATTTTGAGTTGAGTAAACCTAACACCAAAAATCATGTCCACCACCTACAAATCACAAGTCAGGAATGTGATGGAATACTTCTCACTTGCCCTGATGAGTGAAGCTCTAACTCACCCAAGACCATCTAAGATACAGCAGGGTATCTTACAAGTTAAACAATATTTTTATTTGCCCCTAGGTTCAGTAGCAACTGTGTGTACCATTTACAAAACGCATTGAAGAAATTCACCAAGGTTCCTTTGACAGCACCTTTGAAACCCAGTACCACCTAAAAGGGGAAATGAGAAAGCAACCGATGCAAATTTCCCTCCTTGAATTATATCATTGGTTGTCCATTACCGATGGGTCAAAATCCTAGATCTCCCTCCTGAACAGTATTGTGGGTGTCCCTACTTCCTGCTTCAGGTGAACTGCAACAGTTCAAAAAGGGACCTCACCACCACTTTCCGCAGGGCAATTAGGAATGGTTAATAAATGTTTGTCCAGTGAGGCCCACTTCCAATGTAAACAATTACAATCTTTTTAAAAAAGAACCCTTGAAAGAACAATCGGAAAATGAGTCAAAACTTCAATTTCCATGCATAAAGAAGGAGTATAGTCTTGTGGGTTCAGTGCTTGCCTTAGGTCCCGACATATCTTTATTTTGGGATGGATTCTAAATGAGATTTTGGGAGATATTTCAGGGTAACATAGGCTCAGTAGAAGAAGTGAATTTCAGTCAATGTTTTAGGCAGTCTCTGGGTTGGAATTCGTTATCGTTCTGAGGAAGGGTCACCAAGCCCGAGACTTTAACTCTGATTTCTCTGCACAGATGCTTCCAGATCTGCTGAGCTTTTCCAGCAACTTTATTTTTGTTTCTGATTTACAGCAGCTGCAATTGTTTTCGGTTTTTCTTCACACCGGACTTCGTTGTTTCCATCGGGTGCCGCTGGGGGGCAGTGGCTGTCGGCGTTCACTCCTGCAGCCTGGTTAGGTTACCTCTGGCCTTCAGTCAAACAGTAAAGCCGGGGCCTCACTCCCTCATTGCCTTCAACTAGGCACCGGCTTAATGTAAAAGTGTTCATCAGTTTACATCCCGTGAAGCTGAAAATTGGATGCGCAGCCAAACCTTCTAGGATATTGTTTTTCTCGCCCCCGGTTCGATTTCACACTTGCAAACAGGGAAAGGAAACTTTGAGCCGAGACGGTTTTGACAAAAAAAGGGCAGCTCTTCGGCTCGGAACCAAAGTGCGGAGGCCGTCGAAGCACGGCGGAGGGTGGGAGGAGACGGAACGGCTCAGCCCGGAAGCGGAAACTGCTCGAGACCTCCGTGGATTGAAGTGGGGGGGGACGGCAGCTGGGGGCCGCGAGATGGCGGTTTCTATGGAGACCCAGCTCCAGAGCATCTTCGAGGAGGTGGTGGTGAGTGAGAGAGAAATGTTTCGGGTTGGATGGATTGGGGTGAGAGAGGGAGATGGAGATTTGCCGTTCAGCCAGGCAGGAGATCAAGTGTTAGGTCGAACTCTGAAGTCTGAGCTGGAGATGTGCATTTGGGGTCCGTTGCCTGGAGTCGAGTTACCCATTTCTTCCCATCTCATCAAATCCCTTTTCCCATTTTTCTTGTCCAGTTTCTCAGCGATGTCACCGGCTAAGTAGCCCGCACTCGCAGTGCAGGGAAAGGTGACTACAAAGAAAGGAATTGGAGTAGGAGATGTGAGAAACAAAGCTCACTCACTTCAATAATTTCAGTCCGAGCCAAGATCTGAATCAGTAGTGTCATTTGTTTTACACTTGCAAGTGGCTGTGATGTCCAGTGTCTATAAGGCAGAGGACATACACACACCAAATTCAATTCATACACAATATTTATATAATTTGGTTTCTTTTGTTTTACATTGCTCCTCCCCTGTTTACATCCCTCACTTCCCTAAGACTGGCCCCATTACTCCTGTTTATCTCTTGCCTTATCCTGCCTTGTCTGTGACAAAATGCTTATTTCTGGCTTCACAAGGCCGTTTGACCTCATCCCACTGCAGGTCATTGTTAGGCATATTCTTTCTTCATCAGTATCTACTCTTTCCATCTGGGCTTCTCCCGAAGCCACTCTGATCTCTATGACCTCTTTAATTAGGGTTTGTTCCTGTGTCTCTGTAAAAGTGGGAAGCAGATGTTTATACCTACTGTTTGTACAGGCGTATCTAGCTTAGCTTTGTGAGAAACAAAGCCCACTCACTTCAATAATTTCAGTCCGAGACAAGATCTGAATCAATAGTGTCATTTATTTTACACTTGCAAGTGGGTGTGATGTCCCGTGTCTAAGAGGCAAAAGACATACACACACTAGGTTCAATTCATACATAATATTTATATGATTTAATGTCCATTGTTTTACATTGCTCCCTCCCCTACTTACATCATCCACTTCCCTAAGACCGGCCCCCATTACCCCTGTTTACCTCTTGCCTTATCCGGCCTTGTCTGTGATAAAATGCTTATTTCTGGTCTCACAAGGCTGTTTGACCTTATCCTGCTATAGGTCATTGTTAGGCCTATCCTTTCTTCATCATTATCTACCCCCTTCATCTGTGTCTTTCCCGAGGCCGTTCTGATCCCTATGACCCTTTTAATTGGGGTTTGTTCCTGTGTTTTCATAAAAGTGGGAAGCAGATGTTTATATCTACTGTTTGTACAGGCGTATCTAGCTTAACTTCATCCCCTCACAACATCTTATCTACTTGCCCATAATGTCTACCTTCTGACATAGAGTTTTAGCTAATATAAAAACAATTATATATTTCCTCCACATCGTTTCCATTCTTGTTGACTCAGCTCTTGGCTAAAACAATTACCCACTGGTGTGAGTTCACCTCCTTTGTAAAATGGAATTGCAGAAGTAACACTAATCCTACTGATATCCCACAGCTTCATCCCTTCACAACATCATATCTATTTGCCTGTAATATCTACTATTGTTTTGTAGTCATGTTTCATTCTGGCATACAATTTTAGTTAATACAAAAACAATTATATATTTCCTCCACATAGTTTCCATTCTTGTTGACTCAGCTCTTGGCCAAAACAATTACACACTGGTGTGAGTTCATTTACTTTTATATAATCAATTATAATTGCAGAAGTAACATTAATTTACCTATATCCCACAGAGAGAAATCTAGTAAGAAAGATTTTTAAAAAATTAAACTGAGGATTATTTCTGCAATAAGTGCTGTTGGTTGTGAATCCTATCAGATAGAATGGATCAGTTGGAGAGACAGTTAGAGGCAATGAGGAATTTCTAAAAGGGACCTAAGGGGCAACATGTTCACACAGAGGGTGGTGCGTATATGGAATAAACTGCCAAAGGAAATGGTGGAGGCTGGTACGATCGCAACATTTAAAATGCGTATATGAATAGGAACAGTTTGGAGGGATATGGGTGGCAGGCATGGTCGAGTTGTTTCCATGCTGTACATCTCTATGATTCTATGACTCTAAATTGTTAAAGTGAGCATTGATCCTTGAAAGATGATATTGAGAATTAATAATGGAGAAACAAGGAAATGGCAGAGAGCTTTGAACAAGTTTTTAAAAACTAATCATGGAATCTAGTGCTATTTGTAAAGCCAGAATTTGTTGCCCATTCCCAGCTGCGTTTGAATTGACTGACGGACTATTTCAGACACATTTTTGTAGATCTGGAGTCACGTGTAGATGAAACTAGATAATTACGGCAAATTTCCTTCCTTAAAAGCCTTTAATGAGCCAATGTGGGTTTTGTAACAATGGTTTCATGATCGTCATCACTGACACTTGATAGCTGAATTTAAATTCAACCAACTGACATGGGGTTTGAACTTGCATCAAGCACATCTCTTATTTTCTAATCCAGTGATATTTGCATAATGGTAATGTCTTCCCTTTTGTATCTCTGATTGCAGAAAAGATAAAAGAAAGCATCCCTAGTATAGTGGAAAATCAATAGGGATAGAGTTAGGGTAAGGACAAAGTAGAAGGATAAACTTAGAATAGCCATGATTATTAGAGGAGAAAGTACTGTGGAGACTAATGGAACTGATTGATCCTCTAGACCTAATGGCCTATCTCCCAAGATTTTAAAAGAAGTGGGTGCATTGCTTGTAATCCTCCAAGTTTCCTTAGATTCTGGAAAGGTAATTGAAAATTGGAATACTGATATTGTAACCTAAGTATTCAGGAAAAGGAGACTGTAAGAAAGGAGCTTTGAGCCAGTTATTCTAACATTTGTCATGTGGAAAATAGGATCTATTATTAAGGAGATAATGTTGGGCTGTTTAAAAAGTCATAATGCAATCAAGCAGAATCTACATGGTTTGTGAAAAGGAAATCGTGCTTTACAATTTTATTGGGATCCTTTTAAGGGTATAGCAATCAGGGTGGATAATGAAGAACCGGTAGTTGTAGATCCTGGTTTCCAAAAGATCACATTAAAAGATTGTGAAACAAGATAATAGCTCATGGTCTTAGAGGTTGTGGATGAACATGTTGAGAGCATTGGTTGATTAGCAGGAAGATAAAAATTGGAATAAATCAAAGACAAAGGGTGGTGGTGAAGGGTTGTTTTTCAGACTGGAGGCCTGTGACCAGTGGAATGCCACAAGGATTGGTGCTGGGTCCTCTACTTTTTTGTCATTTATATAAATGATTTGGATGCGAACATAAGAGGTACTGTTAATAAGTTTGCAAATGACACCAAAATTGGAGGTGTAGTGGACAGCGAAGATTACAACAGAATCCTGACCAGATGCTGTACATCTCTATGACTCTAAATACATTTTCAGGTTGGCAAAAGAACTCGTGGCATGTCATAACGATTTATGCTGGACCCTCAATTATATTTGATAAATAGTAATGAAATGGATGAAGGGTCCTGATTGATTGTAATTTTCTGATAACTTGCTTTCCTACTGATTTTTATATTATGAGTAACATACAGAAAGTTACAAAGGAATATCCATAGATTAAGTGAGTGGACAGAAATTTGGCAGATGAAATATAATGCAGGAAAATGTGAAATTGACCATTGACAAGAACAATAGATGAGTGAAGTGTCCTTTAAATGGAAAGGTAATACAGATGGAGATGTAGAGGGATATAAGTATTCTTGTAAGATTCTTGTAATTGTATGCACAGACAGCAAGTGATTCAGAACACAATGGAATGTTGACCTTATTGCAATACAAATATAATATAAAAGTATGTAAGTTTTCATACAACTGCAAATAGTATTGGTGAGGTCACACCAAGTGGTGGAACTATTGGCATCAAAAAGAATGAGATGGCCTTGTTGGAACATATAAAATTGTATGGAAGGCTTGACGAGTTAGACGAGGGGATGATCCCTCTCTCTGGTCTAAAATGAGAAGGGTCAGGTTAAAAATAAGTGAGTTCCCATTTAAGACAGAAATAAAGGGAAATTTCTGCATTGAGGGTCTTTGATCTTTGAAATTATCTTCCCTAAACAGTAGTGGAACTTTGGTCAAAGACTGACTTCAGCATAACCAAATCAGCCATGATTTTATTGAATGGCAAAGTAGGCTCGATAAGTTGACTGCACCACATTTTCTATTTCTTATGTTTTTATGGTGAGCAGGCTGAATAGAGAACGCATATAAAATATTGGAAAACAGCTATCACTATTAATCAGAGTTAATAGATTTATGAGAGAATACGGTACAGAATTTTACAAGGTGCGAAATAACAGTTACTGTGTTGAGTTGTATAACCTGTTATAACCTATATAACAGGCTTAATAGTCAAGACACCCAAGAGACTTTGGAAGTGGACGAGTCACCGAGACAGCAACCCAAATCCCAACATGGCACCTTGTAAATTTGTCTTCATTTAATCTGATTCCTTGGGTGCCACTCCAAAAAACTGATTAAATTCACTGTGGTCACCAATGACACTCAAGACAGGGACTTTTCATTCTCTCCAGGTTTGACCGTTGTACCATTCCATTCTTGTACTTTACATTGAGTAGATTGTCCTGATTATTGGTCAAAATGAAGAATATTCTAAGTTTTAAAATAATTACAGATAAAAATACAACTACACATTGTATGTCAAAGCATGCAGTGAGAGAGACACAGTGAAGCATACAATAACTGTAATTCATCTTATATGTTTTATCTTCCAGAAAACTGAAGTAATCGAGGAAGCCTTTGCTGGGTGAGTGCAGAATTTCACTTTTCTAGCTGTTCTGTAACAAATTACATTAGAACCTACTGCAAAGGTAAATATTTTGTCAAATAGACCCTAGTTCCATCCGTTTAAGTTTTTTTTAACAATTGGCAAACTAATGAAATGATGCCCTGAAGTAAATTAGATAAGTTTAAAATAGCAATCAAGCACAAACATGTAACATCCTAATCTTTTCAACTCTTTTCCTTCATTCTCCCATAAGCTGCTTTTCCACATGGACAGAGATTATCTGTGGCAAAGAGTTTTGATTGGATATGTTATTGTCACATGTACTGAGATACAGTGAAAGGTACTGTATTGTGTGCTAACCAGGCAAATCGTTCGTACATTGGGGTAGTAGAGCAGAATGCAGTGTGACATCTACAGAGATGGTACAGAAATTGATCTAATATGAGAGGTCCATTCATAAGTCTGAGAACAGCAGGGAAGAAGCTGGTCTTAAATCTGTTGGTGCTTGTTTTCAAATTTTGTCTTCTGCCCAGAGAAAGTGTGTATAACTGGGGTGGGAGGGGCCTTTGATTACTTCAGTTGCATTCCCAAGGCAATGGGAAATATTGACAGTCAATGGATGGAAGGCTGGTTTTCATGATAGATTAGGCTGCATCCACAACTCTCTGTAATTCTTGTGGTTTTGAGCAGAGTATTTGCCATACCAAGCTGTGATGCATCCAGATAGGATCCTTTCTATGGTGCATCTCTAAAAATTGTGGACATGCTGAATTTCCTGAGCCTCTGAGGATGTTGACGTTTTGGTGTACAATCTTGACTACAGCATTGACATGGATGGACCAGCGCAGATCGTTGGAGTTTTTAGGAGTAAAAATCACCAAAAAAACTTCATCTCAGCACCATTGATACAGACAGAGAAATGTCCTCCATTCTGCTTCCTGATATCAATGACTAGCTCCTTCATTTTACTGACATTGAGAGAGAGATGGTTGTCTTCATAGCAGTAAGCTATCTTTGTCTTTCCTACACTCTATCTTGTTGTTATTTTGAGATCTATGGTGGTGTCATCAGCAAATTTGTAAATGGATGTGAATTTGGCCACACAGTTTTGAGTGTATAAGTACTATAGCAAGGAACTGAGAACCCAGCCTTGGGGTCACCTATGTCACCTATCCTTACTATTTGCAGTCTGTGAGTCAGGAATTCAAGGATCCAGTTGCGGGGAGGGGAAGTAAATCTAGGTCGCAGTTTAGAAATGAGTTTGATTGGAAACGTTGTGTTGAAGGAGGAGCTAAAGTCAGTAAATAGAAGTCTGATGTAGGTGTCCTTGTTATCCGAATGTTCCAGGATGAGCGTATGGCTTACATGATGGTGTTTGTCATGGACCTATTGTGATGATAGATGAATTGTAGCAGGCCAAGGCAATCTGGGAGGCTGGAGTTGATGTGTGCCATTACTAACCTCTCAAAGCACTTGTCCGTGCACTCAGTTGTCCATATACTCAAATCAGTTTTATTTGCGTATGGAGCCAAGAGTCATCGTGTAATGGTCAGGTGTGAAAACACACAATCTTTCCTTTTTGAGTCAAAAGCTCTGCCACATTTTGCTCCACAACTGTTAACCCAGGTAAGATGAGCTAATCAAGTACAGGTTGTGGATGAAACTTAAGGGTGGGGTGGCATGATGTGTTGGTGGTTAGCAGTAGTGCCTTGGTGTCAGGAACCTGGGTACAATTCCTTTGCTGACTGTGTGGAGTTTGTACATTATTCCCATATCTGTGTGGGTTTCCTCTGGGTGCTCAGGTTTCCTCCCACAGTCCAAAGATGTGTAGTTTCAATGGATTGGCCATCATAAATTGCCTTATAGTGTCTGGGGATATGCAGGCGAGGTGGGCTAGCAATGGGAAATGTAGGGATACAGGGAAAGGGTGGGTCTGGGTGGGATGCTTTTCGGAGGGTTGGTGTTGACTTGATAGGCCGAATAGCCTACTTTCATACTGTAGGGATTCTGAGAGTTTTATAGTTTTCTCTGAAGGATCATTTTTTCAGTGGAGTTTACTTGCTTATTATGCTATTGGAATTTAGTCAGTTTTTTACTTTTTCCTCATAACTTTGATAGTCTGTCACTTTAGCACAATTAGTTGTGTTTGGACTCCAGAATCAACCCTATTAGCTCAAAGTAGGTCTCGAAGAATATAAAAGCAGAAGTAGATCATTCAGCCAGTACTGCCATTCAATATGATCGTGGGTAATCATCTGCTTTAGTCCTATTTTACTACTTTATTTTCTTATGTCATTGGTATTTAGAAATCTGTCAATCTCTTACTCTAAGCGTACTCAATGGCTGAGTTTCTGTGGTTGACTGGGATGGAGAATTCCAAAAATTCATAACCTGTTGAGTCACAAAAAATTTCCTCATGGCAAATTGGCCTACCCCTTATTTCGAAATTGTGTTCTTTGGTCCTAAACTCCCCAACAGGGCAAACAGCTTGCCTAGTTTGAAAAATATAAAATACCCTAAAAGGGAAATCATCCTGATTCCTCAAAACTAGAGAATGCATGCACAGTTTCATCAATCTCTTGGTTTAGGACAGCCCTAGCATCCCTTGAATAAATCTGCTGAATCTTCATTGCAATCCCTCTATGATTATAAGATCATCCCTAAGATTAAGGGAACAATAACTGACAGTAGTTCAGGGGTGTAGTTAAGGTTCTATGTACAATTGAAGCAAGCTTTTACTTTTCCTTTATACAAATCTTCTTGTGATGACAGCCAACATTAGCTTGCCTCATTGTTGCACTTACATGTTAGCCTTGAGTCACTTAATTGTTAAAGTCACTTAGATCCCTTTTGGACATCTACATTTGAGAAACTCTTGCCATTTAAGAAAAACTCTGCACGTCAGTTCTTCCCACCAAAGTAGAAAACCTCTCATTTTCCATGGTTTATTCCTTCAGCTATGTTTTTGCCTACCAAGTCTGTCCAAATTTCTTGAAGCCACACAGTATACATTCCTAAATAGTTTTATATCAAGTGAGATTATACATTTGGTTCCCAAATTAAAATCATTTATGAACATTGTCAACAGATACGGCCCACATATTACAGATCCTTAAGGCATTGTAATAGTCAGTTTGCCAATATCAGATGAACTTTTATTCCAACTCTGCTTTTTGCCTGTTAACCAATCCTTAACCCATGCTCCGATTCAATGTGCTTTCATTTTGCCAACCAATCTCCCTCCCTTGGGCAACTTTATCGAGTCTTTTGAAAATCTAAGTATGCCATGTCCACCAACTCCCCTTTTATTAATTTTCTGTGCTACTGATATGAAAATTTCTTAAATAGTGACATGTGATGCTTTCCAATGGGCAGGGATCATTCTAGAATCTATAAAATTCAGAAGCCGATCCTCAATGCACCCACAATCTCCACAGTTGCATCTTTCACCATTCTTGGATGTAGAATTTCAAGCCCGAGAGACTACTCAACTTTGAATTTCTCCAAAACAACTATTTATTGATACTTACTTCCTAAGTCCTTCATTCTTCCCAGTTCCTTAGATCTCCAATCGTTGAAGGTGTCTACTATCTTCCTCTGTGAAGATGGACACAGTATAATCATTTAGCTTTTTTGCCATTTCTTTATTCCAATTATAAATTCTTCTGACTTTTCCTGGTACTTACAGCAGCTTTTATGAATTTTCAAAAATGTTTTTTACTAATTTACTTTCATATTCTATTGTGTTTCTTGATTTCTGGTGCCATCGTTTGCTATACTGTAAAATCTAGTTCTTGGGTATGCTATTATTTCTGACAGATTTATTGGTCTCTTTTAAACTTTTACAATGCATCACTTCATTTATTAGCCCTATTTAATGAACGTTTTTGACTTATTTTGTGCTTTGAAGGAATGTAAACTTGTAAAATAATTCTTTGAGACTAGCTGTTACCTGCATATGCCTTTGTACTGTCATACTTTTTAATGTATTTTCCCAGATGAACTCTCACCTTCACAATTTTTCATTGAATTTAAAACAGTAGCTTCAGATTGAACTACCTCACTTGCATATATTATGTAAAATTGTATCTCATTATGATCACTCAATCCTGAAAGTTATTTTATAACAAGTGTTTTAGTTATCTCATTTTCCTTATGTGAGACTAGATTTAGCATGGTCTGTTCTGTCGTCAATTACTCAACATATTGCTCTGAACTCCTGAGCGCACTGTTAAAAATTCAACCTCCACAACATTAGTGCTTAATAGCCTTACCAAGATTTACGTGTGGCTACTGTATTCTTCACGCTGCATGCTTCTCTAATCTCCAGGTTAATACCATGAGCCATACTAACAGTTGACAATCTCCAAATAACTGCCTGCATTGTTTACAGGTTGTTTTGTAGTTCGATCCAAAACAGATATTGCAAATTTTCTGATCTGAGATTATTCCTTGCTATCAATGCAATGCCACCTCTTTTCACTTTTATTTGTCCTTCCTAAATATTTAATATTTAGTTCCCGGTCTTGATAACCCTGCAGCCATGTGTCACTTCAGCTCAGTCACACGGACAGTTAGTTTGAGAACTAATGTGATGCCAAAAGTTTGTGTTTAATTCCCATCACTAGCTGACGTTACCATGAAGGACACTCCTTCTCAACCTCTTCCCATGCTTGGAATATTGTGGCCCTCAGGTTAAGTCACCATCAGTCATCTCTCTCAAATGAGAGAGCAGCCTCTGGTAAGACTAGGGTGATTTGTCGGCTTTTGTGGCAGTTAGGTAATACACATTTACCTTGGTTTGTGCACCTGACTGTGCAAAACATTTAGAGCAACGTAGATGATTTACAATGTCTTTTGGTTCATCTTTTTGAACTAGGTTTTAACGTCAAACCTAGTTACTCACCTTTGTTTCACCAGCCTTCTGATTTCACTTGTTGTGCTTCTATATCCTATTACCAGTTTTATTTCTGTCCAATTTGTACTCCTCTCAGATTCCCATTTCCTTTGTAAGCTAACTTAAACCATCCCAACAGCACTAGCAAATCACCCTGAAAGGCTATCCGTTAAAGTGTAACATGTACAACTTGTTTTCCCTGAACTAGTCCTAATCACAGGAAAGATGGATGTTTTTCCCCTGTACCAATTCTCTAGCCATATGTTCAATCAATCAATCTCCCTATTTTGCAATAAAATAAAGGACTATAGATGCTGACAATCTGAAAGAAAAACAGCAATTGTTAGAGAAACTAAGCAGGACCGGCAGCATCTGTGGAGAGAAAGCAGAGTTAATGTTTCAATTCCAATGACCCTTCTTCAGAGCCTCCTATTCTTATGCTCACTAGCACAGAACACTTATCATTACTGCAGTGCAGACCATGGACTCTGGTTATAAGAGCCAGTGTACATAATAATAAAAAAAAATCTGGAAATCTCAAATAAAAACAAAATGCTGGAGTAAATCAGGTCTGGCAGCATCTGTAAAAAGAGAAATAGAATTAATACTTTGAGTCCAATATGCCTCCTCTTCTGAACTCTGAACACTTCCAAAGAGTCAAACCAGACTTAGTCTTCACTATTTCTCTTTCACCAGATACAGGATACTTACAGCACTTCTTTGTTTTTGTATTAGGCAGCACATCATCCTGGACTAGTGTTTACTGCTGCAAAAATGTTTGGGTTCGCTGCCTGTGGAGTCCCCTATCACTATTGCTCTTCCACTCTTCTCCAAACTCTCCTGTGTGACTGAGTTGTCTGTGGAGTCACAGACTTGACACTGGCACCACTGCCTTGAGGAACCATTATCCTAACCAGTATCCAAATTGGAAAACTGATGAGCAAGCAAGATATGCTCTTCTTGTACCTGGTGCTTAGCCAATTCTTCCCTGCCTGTGCACTGCTAACCTGCATAAGGCCACATGAAATGTCCATGTAGAAACGTCACAGGTGCAGAACTGTAACTTTATCACCACTGTAGCTCTGAATCCTGAAGCTTCAGCTTCTACAACCACTGATGCATCCTGCAGATGTGTCCATCTGGAATGTTCTTAAACAGCTGCCAAAGTTAGAAAAGGAAAGATGCCCGCTCCCCCCATGTTGAACTCCCTTACTTAGTAAAGCTTCAGGTTTATGCTTTGTTTTAGCTGCTCTTTCTCTATGCCTTCCCAGCAGCCCCCAGTCTCTGGTTTTGGAAGTTTCCCTGTAGTATGTTCCGGCCGCAGTAAACCGCGAAAATTATTCTGTGGATACGAGGGTCGCCCTGTATATACTACACTTGCTTTCCTTTGATTTCTTAAAGCAATTTTTACCAGTATCTTCACTGATACTTTGCTGTTGGAATCATTCCCTATCCGCAATCACCTCTGAACCTGGGTAGTGGTTCATGACTACTCAAAGTTATATCCATTCCAATCTTTGCTATCCCTATGTAATCTATGTCTATCCATGTCAGTGTTTTGGCAGCTGCTTTAGAATTTGGCCCATGACTCTGAGCTCCTCATTTTGGCCCCCATCAAGCCCTGCTTTATTCCGTTTATGTTACCTGGATTCACAATCTTTTAATTCTACAAACTTGATACATGACTGTGAAATCTGTGCCCTGATTCATCACCATTCATTTCCTCAGTCTTTCCTGTAGTTGTCTTAGGCTTTAAGTATGTACATTACTTCTATTATGTATTTCTCAATATTTTCTAAAGGGCTCTTTGAGTCAAATGTTAATGTCTTTTTGTGAGCAGCAGCCTCATTCCATTCCTTAGTGTCTCTTACTAACCTCACCAGCATCAGAATAAGATTAATTTCTTTGCTCCTCTTCTCATTCCACATTCCCCATTAACATTCACTCCAAATGTCATAAATGTATGGTCACATAGAAATATGGTATCTTGCAGGGTAAAACAGGTAATGCATAAGTTGCAGTCCCTTTTAAGATATATGTGGGCAAGTGAAAATCCTAAAGACACCATGCAGTAGAGGGCACGCAGCATAGGGAAATTAAAGGGAATGTTGCTTTCCACCCATTGGGCTCTTCTAGTGAATCAAGCTGGTTTGCATCTACTCCACTTTGTTTCTCTTTTTTGAAAGCCTATTCCTCTTGTTAAGCCTCTTGTTATTGGCATTTGTATTCTCAATGATTATCATAAAATCCCTGCAGTGTGGAAACAGGCCATTAGGCCCAAGAAGTCTACACTGTTGTATTGACATCCTGAAATTGAGTGACACTTGAGTTGTGTCACATCCCTCAGTGACAGCATCCATGCGTACAGTCAGTTTTCCAAAATGTCTAGCTCTACCTTGTCACCATATCTCTCAACCCTTGATCAAATATCAGCTTTTTGTTTCGTAACCATTTAACTTTTCTGTGCACAATCTGTACACTGCAATTAATTTCAAGACTATGTATCTAACTGGAAGTTTTCTATTTTCAACTACTATACCATTATGCAGCTACACTATTATTTGTACTTCAACATCTTATAAAATAGTTTAAATACATGAACCAGCAGAGATTTCGCAGAACGCTGCCTGGACTGGTGAGTTTTAGTTATGAAGAGAGAGGTTGTTTTCCTTGCAGCAGAGGAGACTGAGAGGGGGCGTGTAGTGCCTAGACAGAGTAGTCAGGAAGAAACTTTCCCTTTTTGGAGGAATCAAGGATCAGAAGGCATAGATTGAAGATAAGGGACGGAAGGTTTGAAGGGAATGTGAGAAAAGATTGCTTTTCAACCCAGTGGTTTTGGGAATCTGGAGCTCAATTCCTGTAAGGTGGTAGAGGCAGAAACCTTCATAACTCTTAAGTATTTATATGTAAATATGCAATGCAAAGGCATTTAAAGCTATGGGCCATGAGCTGGAAAATGTTAGGTGAATAGTCGTATTTGTTTTGACTGAAGCAGACTCCAATGTGATGAAAGTCCTTTCTCTGTACTCTAACCCTCTGACTCTAATCTGATGGTTATTGTCTAAATTTCCTTTTTGTTGCTGTTCAATGTTTCCATGATCCTTTAGGAAGGAAAACATTTCAAGGAGTTTGTCTCTGCATTGCAAGGTGCAATTTTTGTTTTTGTAATGTTTAACCATTTGGGCATTTAAATATTTGAAGACTTCTATGTTTTCTTAAGTTTAGATTTTTGGGCACCAACACTTATTTACTTTTTATTATCTTTTAAAGCTTATGTATGAATGTACCTCAAGAATATTTTAAATTAGCTACTATTTTATTTAAACTTGTCTTTCACAGTATGTTTATGGACACAGCTGAAGATGAGAAAACCAAGTTGATTAGTTGCCTTGGAGCTTTCAGGCAACTTTGGACAAATCTTCCTCAGGTTAGAATTTATTTACTAGTGATTTGTCTGAAGTATATTTCTAGATCTGGTTAGCTTTTTGCAAACTTCATTAGTTGTATAATGTATATTGATACTTTATTTTGAACATCAGGAATCCCATGAGCAGTGTGTGCAGTGGATTGTTCGCTTCATCCATGGACAGCACAACCCCAAGAGGATTTCGTTTCTGTATGACTGCTTGGCTATGGCAGTTGAAAGTGGGTTGCTGCCTCCAAGGTATAACTGGGGGAAAAAAAATTTTAAGGAACTATTCGTAACATGTTTGATTTTTTTTAATAAGTGGAATAAAGAGCTTTATACAGGTTGTTCTGTTATAACGTGTTTTGTCAACACAAATTCACTGTAACGTGATTGACGAGTGGGGATGTTCTTTCTACAGTGCAAACTTTTTAAAACATGTGTTGGCTCTAATGTGATTACAGTGCCAGTGCTTTAAGTGCCACTTCTAAGGCACAATTTTTCTATAATGCGGGGTTGTACAAGAATGCAACTGTATGTAATATTGCGTGCTTTAAAATTCCATTGCTATATTGTACAGTAACTTTAAATATATTATTTGCTTCCTTCACAAGCTCCATTTTCATTTTCTTCCCTGTGTGCATCAGGGTGTCCTTTTTCATTCTGTAAATCATCTTAAATGAAATCCAGATTAAAGTCCTGTAATGGCATTGTCATATTATCTTAGTAGGGGGAATAAAATTCATTGTATCTGTTGGGCTGGTGTTAAAACCCCATTAGTATGTCTGGAATGCGAAGGTGAACATTTGATGTTACTGGATGTAGGTTTGCTCACTGAGCTGGACAGTTTGTTTTCAGACGTATCATCACCAAACATCAGTGAGCCTCCAGATGGAGCACTGGTGGTATAACCCGCTTTCTGTTTGTGTTTGGGTTTCCTTAGGTTGGTGGTGTCATTGTCTATGGTGATGTCGTTTCCTGTTCTTTTTTTCAGGGAGTGATAAACGGGATCCGAGTCAATGTGTTTGTTATAGAGTTCCGAATAGAATGCCACGCTTCAAAGAATTCTCGTGCGTGTTTCTGTTTGACTTGTCCTAGCCACAAAAAGACACGACCCACTCTCAGTAGTATCCTTACATACTGATGAGGAAGGATGCCACTTCGACTGGGCCAACACATCCATCCTAGGACAAGCCAAACAGAGACACACAAAAATTCCTAGAAATGTGACATTGCAACTAGAACTCTATCAACAAACACATTGACTTGGATCCCATTTACCACCCTCTGAGAAAAAGAACAGGAAATGACATCACCATAGGAAATAACATCACCAACCCACGGAAACCCAAACACATGAATGGAAAGCTACCAATGCTTCATCCGGAGGCTAACTGATGATACCTAGTATGGTGACGAAATATCTGAAAAGAAACCTTCCAGCTCAGTGAACAAACCTACATCTAGAACCTTAACCTGAGCTACAAATCTTCTCAAAACTCGCTAATTTGATGTTACTATTTTGGTTTGTGCTGTTATTAAAGAATCTGATACTTTGAGCAATGCAACAACTGTTTTTAAAATTTCTGATAAGCTGTTCCAGTTACAACTTTATTTCTGATGCACCGTCTAAAAATACTTTGTCATGAAAAGAGATGAAATTTTCTTAAAGGAATAGTTAAAAAAGAAATCCAGAAGGAAGAATGCCAAACAAGTAAATTCAAATGCAATAGTAATGTCTACTCTCACATGCTCTCTCTTCTGTACCTAGCTGAATAACACGCACAGCTGACAATGTCTTTGTCTCCAAAGTTAATGTTTAGACAGTCTTTCTATTACCCTTTAGAATGGCTTCCTGTTTCTCAGCATTAACTGAATAGAACTTCAGAGGTGAATTACAATGTTATGTTGTTAGATAAATGTTTGATTTATTTGTGCGATGACAATATGATCATTAAAAGTGAACTTCACAAATCTGCAATCATATTCCTTGAGAATTGTTTTGTGTAATATTTTGACTATTGTCTTAAGCAGAATCTGCAATTACTGTACTCTGTGTATATTTGTTCAAATTTGTGTAATAACAATAGTTCTGTGCTTTATGCAAGTTATATATGGTGCCATTTTGAATATAACATTTCAAAGGGTTGTTCTGTATTTGTTTTGCAGACTGGTCTGCGAGTCTTTAATTAACTCCGAAAGTCTGGAATGGGAGAGAATGCAACTTTGGGCTCTAACGTTTAAACTCATTCGAAAAATAATAGGTGGCGTTGACTACAAGGTACTGTACAAAAAATGTATTAACTTGTCTTGCCATTATAAGCAAGAGAATTTGTAATGCACTTAGGAAGTGGTAATGGCTGAGGTTTTATGGTCGTAGTGATGAAGAAACTACCAACATTCATTGTCAGTTTTGATGGAGTAATGGCAACTTTTGGAGTCTGAACATGTAATTCAGGAACCTGCTGTTAGTGATTGCAACACTCTTCCAGAGGCTGCACTTTGATGCAAATCCCCTCTGCTGAAATCACCAGGAAATCTACAGATTGACAGAATTTCTGCTTAATCTGTTAATGTTGCTGTTAAAAATTTATGAAAATATTTGAGCCTGACTGAATGAAGGGAAGCTGGATTTTTTAAATTGTGCACTAGCTTTGTAATTACTGCGTAAAAAAAGGCTGTGGTCCAGAACAGCAAGTTTTATGTTTGGGTAAAGTTAAATACCTGCATAAGAAAATAAAATCAGATGTGGAATTTTTATTAATGTCTTAAGTTAGTTTCTATCTTGATCTAATCAGGTACTTATTTTGCTATCTGAAATGTTAAATTAAAAGTGAAACACATTAAGTGACTTCAACTTTCTGGTTTGCTTTGCATGAATTTTTCAGCATGATTGCCTGCTAATTTGCTTGCTGACAGCTATTTTGTCTCTTCATGGCACCAGCTTTAAACTGTTGTTGGGAGAGGATGATAAAGAAATAAAAATAGAGATAAATCAATATTTTTGGAAAGCTTTTTCCAAGACCAGTGGTGAATGCAATTGCCTCACTACTACAGCAAGTTCCAGCCTAATAAATGTTGCTATGATAATTCATTTTCTTTGAATGGATGAAAGAATGTCTGTAGGTTTCTTGGGCAACTACACACATTTTTTGTTGGTGCTTTAACTAATGTTTATGTGAGCTTATGCTGTTTCAAAGAAGCTTGTTGGAGCATTAAGTTAGTGCAATTTAATGAGTTTTGTTGATAAGCTCTTAACTTACATATTTACTTTCTCTAGGGTGTAAGAGACCTGTTAAAAGCAATTCTCGAGAAAATTCAGACTATTCCTAACACAGTCAGTTCTGCTGTTGTACAGCAACTACAAACAGCTAAAGATGTAAGTTCCTGCTAAAGTTTTTCCGGTCTTTGATCTTAAAAATTACTTCCAGGAAAATCATGCATTTGATATTTTACGTAGTTAGTGTTAATTTTATGGAAATAAGGATGTTCACTTTTTTTTAGTCTGGAAAACAAATTGGGGTGTAAATTCATCAATGCTGCACTGTTCATATGCAAATGAGCTTGAAGAGAACGTGGGTATGAAATAGGGTTCTTAAGTCCATAGTGCCAACTCTCCAATCTGCACTCTGTTTGAATCAAGTTCCTTGCTTGCATTACAAACCAAATATTTTTCCCTGATGTGTAAAATTAGCAGTGCATTCTTTTGTTAATATTTTCTAAACATTTTTATAAATGAGTGATTTTTTTTTTTGAGCAGTATTTGACTATTATGTTGAAGAAGATTTTTGTTCTAAGTTGATCTAATTTAGACAGAGGTTCCTTGTTTTACTCTTTCCAGGTTGTGGCATACATCTTGGACAGAAATGCTTGTCTGTTACCAGCATATTTTGCAGTTACTGAGATTAGAAAGCTTTATCCTGAAGGGAAATTATCTCATTGGGTAAGTGACCATTTCTGTTCTTTTTCCTGAAAATAAAAGAAACTGGAGGATAATCTTCATGTTTACTGGTGTATGAGCCTTGTCAGCAAGAGATATGCATTCCACTGGATAGATGAAGCTGACGGGACAAGAATAGACTTGATATTTTATGTAGTAACCATCAGTTTTGTAGAAGGAAGGTTATTTACTTTGAGTAGTCACATCTGTCCCATTCAAGGCTATCATCATCATTCGCTATTGCCTTCTGCGTGTGCTTGTCTAGCTTCCCCTTAAGTGTAATGGTACTATTACTTCAATCACTCACTCTGACAAAATAGCACATTCTGTCAATTCTTTGGATCTAAAAGTTTTTTTTCTGAAATCCCAATCTCACTTAGTGATTGCCTTGCATTGAATGTAGTTAAGTGCTTCCCCACAAGAGGAAACATTCTGTCTGTATATGCTCTTCTCAAAACCTGCCATAATTTTAAATAGTTCTATTAGGTCAGGTCTTAAAATCACATTTTTCAAGGTAAAACTGGTCCAGTCTGTCAATCTTTTTCTTATGTATAATCATACTTGTCTAGTGTCATCTTCTCTACACCTTCTCCTGTGCTTCTAATTCATTTCATTATATAGTGACCAGTGTATGTTCTAACCAATGTTTTGTTCAGGTTTAGTACAAGTGCTTAGTTTTCAGTTTCACTCATCTAGAAATTCTATAGCCAAAACAAACTAATTCTGCAACAGTAAATTTCCTTCTATACAACTACTATCTGCTTCTCTTCACTTATACTTTTTGATGTCACCGAGTGGACTCTTAAACTTGCCATCAAAATCACTTGGATAGATATACCTGCAGTGATATTCACCAAGAGCGGAGTCAATGCTGAAGGTTTCCATGAAGAACTGATTTCAAAGAGAGCATAACAATTGAGACCCTAGTATCCACTGTACATCATGACGCCTGTGGGTCAATTAACATTTAATGAGGCAGATGACGCAGCAGTAATAAAATACGCCCTACAGGAAGGGAATGCTTGAGTGTGCGGTTTCAATTATGGTTTATTAGGATGTGGGGAACCTTGTTATGTCATGCATAACTTGCTTTCTATTTGGTATTGTGAAATACTGATTTGGCCTGATCCTGTTTGACTTTGTCCACCTGGTTAACATTTTCTTCATATACGGAGGAACCTCAATTATCCAAACTACGCAGAGGGGAGAATTGTGTTCGGATAAACAAATGCCGGATAACACAGTTTAACCAAACATCGGGACCTTGCGATCTTGTTCTGATCAAAGTTTGTGAGAAGATTTGTAGCTCGGGTGCTCGTTGCCAAACAGAACAGCCAGGGAATTCCTAGAGGCATGGCATTCATCCACAGATTCAATCAATAAGCACATCGACCTGGACCCAATATACCGACCACTGCAGCGGACAGCTGGAACTGACAACCGGAAGCGGCAGATACAAATCACTATAAATGCCAGAGGAAACATCACAGAAGTGCTTCACAGGAGGCTCCCAAGCACTGAGGATGTCACCTAGACAGGGGACGAAACATCTGCAACACAAATTCCCAGCTCGGCGAACAGAACCACAACATCTTGTTCTGATAATCGAGGTTCCTCTGTAGTCTCATTTCTTTTGGTAGATATTGAGTTTGTCCATCACTTAACAGATATTTGTACAGGAGTCCACATTTGCTGTGCAAGTCTGTTTTTTTTTGTAACTATCTGGTAGCTAAACTATGTTTTAGCAGGCTAATTTAATTCCTGAAAACTTCAGCTGGTATTTTCTATTTGTCTGTTTCATCTAAAAATGTTCTTGCTTTGGCATTTTTCTTTCAGTTATTAGGAAATCTTGCATCTGATTTTGTAGACAGCTTTCGACCTACTGCACGAATAAACTCAATCTGTGGTAAGAATGGAACATTTCATTCTGAACTAATAAAAACTTTCAATCTCAAGTGATGCAACTGATGATTCAAATGTCTGTCTTCAATTTTATAACTTCAAGTCCAAACTAGTGAAGATTGAAAGTCACTTCTTTCCCGATTTGTCATGATGTACTTGATTAGTTCCCATAAGTCGTGTTTAGAAACCTTAATTACTTGAGTTGTTCAAGTTAAAACTGATATACCTTTCTGTACAAAGCCAAATGCTGCTGATGCTGGAAACGTGAAATTAAAACAATTAATTTTGGAAGCATCAATGGAGCTTATGGACTCCGTTAAGAGAGAGTCAATATTTCAAGTCAACTTTTTGTCAGAACCTTATTGTACATCCAAAATGTTTGCCGAGGCCCTCTTTATGCATGGTATTTTAAGAAAATTTATGTTGTGCATTTAAATGCAGGCATAAAATGTCCTGTTTTAACTCCAGTTATTGAGACATAAGCGTTAGAGGGTCAGTTATGATTGTTTGAATATGGAAATGATGCATGGGCATTGGAAAGCATGCTGTATAAATACGCACCTTCAGTAAGAAAAGGGGGAAATTTACCCATTTCGCCAGGGCAAATTCATGTGATATTTGTCTACTCTCAAACCACCCCCTTGTATACTGTTCATTCAGATCTGTCCTAAATATTGTGATTTTTCTTTTCATTAACAACCCTCAAGCTTTCTAAAGCTTTACTAGTACAAGAAAAATGCTAGGAATCTGAAATAAAACTGAATAGCCTGGCATATTAGCATCTGACAAATAAATGTTATGGTTTTACTCTAACCAATCTTAAAATTAAAACCGGGATCACAGAAAAGATTTAGCAGGTGTGGCAATCTCTTTGGAGAGGAAGGTAATATTGACATGTGAGTCAATGTTGTTGCTTCAGTGTTGGGAGTTGTTACAAGCGAACTGCTTATGAGGAGCAATGCAACCAGGGAAAATGGGTTACAGAGAAAAAATATTAAATGTCCCTGATTCAATGGAAGGCATATGTGGGTAACTTAGAAGTGATACTGTTGAGGACAAGGAAGCTCTCCTAAGTATAGGATTAAAGGATGAATCTGACTGATATCACATGAGCACTTAAAGGAAAATAGCAAAGGAGAAATGAAATATCAAAAATTGAACAAGTAGAAGGGTAGAAAGAACAGGTTTTTGCCAGGGCTGTGGACTCTGTTAGAAAAGAAGAGATTAGTAACCTTCTGGGAAGCACTGGTTTAGCTGTCATAATCGTTTTTCTCACCATATGTAGTCTACTGATTGTTATTTTAGTTATTGAATAATTTGAACTCTGTATTGTACATAATGCTGCAAAATGCAAATTTAATGTGTTTTAAAACTTCATGTTACACGATTTGACTTGAAGAAATTTGAACTAAAGCAATCATTTAAAAATGCTGTTGCACTCTTGAGCCAAGACCATGATTTCTGTTGGAACAAGATTAGTGGTGGCAAATTAACTTGTACCACATTTGATAAGAGTAATTAAGTCGCCATTGTGATGTCTTATTTCCCTTCCTCTGTTACTTTCTCAGATTGAACTAGATTATTTGCACTCTAGGTCTTTTGACGCTGAGCTGAGATTCTGAGATATCCATCACAAAAGTTATATACTGGGGCAACCTGGAATATTGCTGTTCAGATTTTCAACCTCAGTTTGTCTTTTACTGAAATCTTCATCCATGTCTCCAGATTCACACATTCTCCTGCTACTTTGGCCAGCCTCCTATTCTCCATGAGCTTCCAATTTAGCCAAAACGGCATCTTGTGTTTTAAAAAAAATCACTCAGAACTGCAAATGCTGGAAATCTGAAACAAAAACAGAAATTTCCCAGAGAAACTCAGCAGGTCTGGCAGTGTCTGTAGAGAGATAGCAGAGTTAACATATCTGATCCAGTGGCCCTCCTTCAGTGATCTTGTACCTAATCTTGCTATAAGCCACATTCACCCATTGTGACTTGTTTGTAAAAGAAAGCCTTGCATTCAAATTCTGCCTGTTACAATCTCAGGAATCCTGAAGTGCTTTATTACAATCAATAATGTGCATTGAAATCTAATCATTATAGACTTCCGATCTTATAACATCTAATTTAAAATTCTCCTTGATGTTTAAATATAGCCTGCATCTCTAATTACCATCCTCCCAGCCCTGTTGAGTATTCCATTCCCATACTGTCCCATCAGTGCATAACCTTACCGTAGAAGCTATTGCTGAGACCCTACACTCTGAAATATTCTCTCATCATCTCCCACACCCTTTTCACCTTTAGGACACTAGGTAGTCCCACTTCCCTTAACTTACATCTTTCACTAAACTTGTAATTTCTCCAGAAGTTTCTGTTTTTGTTTGTTTCAGACCGTCAGCATTTGCAATTCTTTATTTTTTAATCTCTCCTCTTTGACACAATATTCTTTTTTGGAATGTCTTTGCTTTGGAACATTTTTCCATCTTAAATGTAAATTGTCATTAAATCTTTTCATCAAATCAGCAAACAATAACAATCTTATTGATTAGTTACATATATATTTGTTCTTTCAAGGATTGCATTGAATTCCCTTAGATATTTAAGAGAAAATGGTGCCTGTATTCTAAATTTTAGAATTGTCATAATTTGACCTCATTGCTTCATTGTTTTAAAAACTGAAATTATTAGTGTGGTATGGATAATGTAAAGATAAATGATGATTTGAGAACTCTTGCTTTTCTTTCTCTTTCCATGTGTTGATGACTAGGACGCTGCAGTCTTTTGCCAGTGGTGAACAATTCTGGTGCAATTTGTAATTCTTGGAAGCTGGATCCAACAACACTTCGCTTTCCTCTGAGAGGGCTCTTGCCTTATGACAAGGTAAACTTTATAGCTGTCTTAGATTCATATCTTTAAAGATTAGACATGTAGAAAGTTCACTCATGTTCAAAATCTTAACTTGGGTTTTGTGGCCAATGACAAAATAAGAGAGCAGATTGTTGAACCTTAAGGGTGTGTTAAGAGACCTGGCGATTTCTGGTAGGAAGAACTTTGGCAATATTGACATACAATTGATTGCAGTGTAGTTTTCTGGCGATTCCCAGCACTGGTGTTTGCAAACTGACCAAATAATATTTAATTCTTTGACAGGAAACTAAGAAATGAGATACATAAATAATCAAATCGCTTCTGAAGCAAAGTATGAAGTAAATATTGGGACATGACGTGTTAAGGTGGACATTGAAACAACTTTGACTCTTTTTAACAAAAAAAACCATAATGTTTCAAAACCAGATTAGCTATTTGACAACAATTGCTTCAGCAGGTGGATGCACATTCTAATCCAGATCAAAGCATGTGATCTCGCAGCATTGAGAGTCAACAGCATCAGGATTTTCACAATAGTTTATATTTGTACTAAATCCTGATTTTTGCAGTCACATAGAAAGGAATAACAGTAGTAAACTCTGTCTGTTACCTGATATATATCTTGCAAATTGTAGGCCGCTGTAACATATTTGAAAATTCTTAGAGCCATTGAATTGACTGTTTCACAGTAGTTTGTACATTTCTAACACTGTCTTGAAAGAAGAATTGGGTACTTGATTTTATTCTTGACTTAAATGAAACATTTTGTATGATATGGACCAGACCAACTCCTTCAAAATGTGTTAAGAAGATAGCCTAGACCCTAAGCTTTTCTTATTTTAAAAGTAAATGTAAGGTTTTGCATTCCAGTTGAAATTCGATTGGTCAAATACTTGACTTCACTTTTTTTTTAACGCACAGTTAACTATAGACAAAATTAAAAGAATTGATCCAACTGTAACACTCTCAAAATGCTTAGTGAAATAATATATATTTACCATTAATTAACTGTTCCAAGATGATAACATCCCAAAAACACGCCCTTGGCAAAGGCAAGTTCAGTAAAGTAGATTTATCTCACATGTAAGTCTAGCAGCAGGAGGAGAGTCCCAGCTTTTAACTGTAACAGGAATAAGAGCTTCCCCATCCAACTTCAAGAAGCTAGCACCTGCAGAAAGCTAAAACTAAAAATCCTGCTTCTGTGGGAGCTTGACCCCACCCATTCAGGCTGCTTCTGTTGTTCCAACTTCTTAAAAAGCACCCAAGTTCCCACAAGTTGTTTACCTCATTGGCTTTGAGTAGGTTACTCTGTACCTGTATCTCAACCTTTTATTCATGGGGAAATAAAGGACAAAATACACCTCTTAAAGGCATAGAATCATCACATTTGTTTCAGGTAATCACTTCAATATAGTTCATGAACTTCAAGTTAAAAAAAAATCATTTGCAAGGTGATTCAGTAGTATTTATTTGCACATGTTCAGCAAGTTAAATTTCTTCTTTTTGACATTTTTCTCTGAATCTTTACCGTTAAGAGTTCTCTTAATCTACATTCTTCATGCATGTATGTGAACTTTCTTATTTTTATGAAGGTTGTTTGAAATATGAAGGGAGCTTGTTCTACCATACAAAGGTTGTTGTATATGTTTACTGGCATTTTTCATTAAAATAACAAGTAGAAGTGACTTATTTATTTCACTGGTCCCATCTTTCACTGCTGAGTAATTATGGAGGATTAACTGAATTAATTTATATTGTTCTCCCAATTTTTTGAATTCCACTCTTCATGCTATGTGGTTTTTATCAAGAACAGATTAATAGAAATCTTATCATAACCGTGAAATGGGGATATTTTTGAAGTAACACTACATAACAAAAATAGAAAATGCTAAAATAATACAGAGGAACCTCGATTATCCAAACAAAATAGTACCTGCCAATTTCATTAGGATAATTGATTATTCGGATAATCAATTTTACCTTAAACAAGGGAAGCCGTAGTGATCTAACGCTGTGCTCTACTGGAGAATTTGTTCAAATCTATAATTTTAATGAGTCTGCTATTTAAGCAACCTCATCTTTGTATTCTGCAAGTTAAGTTAAATTGAGAAGGACTTACCATCACATAAATACTGTGTATGAAACCCCAGCATTAAACAAGTTCCTGAACAGCTTCTACAATCACAAGAGCATTTGTCAGTTTCCAGGAGCCCAGTGCCACAGTAGGAAGACAGAAGCACTGCCTCGCACTTGCGTTTATGTTCTCGGCCATTTTTTCGTGAATGGCCTGGTAAAGTGACAGGAATACCCTGTGCTGGAAAGCACTTACTTTTGCAAAGGGCTGTGTAACTAACCCTTACCTTAAAAAAAAATCCAGTCACTGATACTTGAGCTGCTTGTCTTTCTTTGTTTTTGCCAGCATTTTCACATGTTCTTCAGTACAGGTAAATCAAATACACTTACCTCTTTGATGTGACGGATAGTCGATATTCAGATAATCGAGGTTCTTGTGTATGCTTAACCCACAAATTATTTTTATTTTTGTGAGTTTAGAGAGGTGTTAAAGGTTGTAACTTTGGAAGTCTTGAATTGCATACTAACATTTTTGGGGATCTTGTTGAGGACTTGAATTAGAAAACCTCTTAGGATCAAGTTGAAAGGCAGGTATCCTGAACTAAATCGAAGTGTTTAACTTGACAATGGACCAATGTGATTCCATTCTGTGTAATTCAGAATAGAAAACTTTGTCATTATGCTCAAGCACTATTTAACACATTCTGAAATCTGATTTTGTTTGTGCAATTATTTTAAATGAGGTATCATTATTTATATAGTTGCTACCATAAAATATTCTAAATCATCTATTAATTAATGCAAGGCAGTTACTGCTTGCACATGTCAATGACACAGCACATCATGTGGAGCTGTAAAATTAGTAAGTCTGTAGGATTTTTAACTTTTTTTTTGAAGAGGATCTATTTCAAGCTGTTTGAGATAATGTACAACCAGGGAGCCTAATTTTGGATTCAGCTAGTATTAGTTTTTGAATTGTGCCACTTTGTTTGAAAATTCATTGAATTGTTATACAATATTGCTATGTTTTAGTTTTAGTTTTCTTCTCAGTTGCGTTTGTTAGAGACAAAAATAATCCTCATGTTGGAATCCACTTCCAAGCATCCGAGATGTCCACCTATTTTGAACGATGTGCTTTTCTCCCCTCTGTCATTCAGACAGAGCTCCACCGGACCTTATCCATTCCCCGCTCCACTGTTCTTAAAGCCCAGCCCACCCCACCCCACCCCCAACGACAATAAGGACAGTTTCCCCCTTGTCCTCACCTATCACGCCATCATCTCCGCATCTAATACATCATTCTTAAACACCCGCCAACTCTAATTGGACCCCACCACCAAGAACATCTACCCCTCTCCACTCCTCTATGCCTTCCGCAAAGACCGTTCTCTCTGCCAATCCTTGGTTCACGTCACCATCCCCACCAATCCACTGAAGCCACTGATACTTTCCACTGCAACTGTAAAAGATGCAAAAGCTACTGGACCATCCCAACCACCACCAATCCTCTGACCATTCCTTCCAGCTACCAACCCAGATTCATTCCTCCCATTGACCAACCAGGTTGTACCCTCCACATGTGCTCACCTATCCCTACCTCACCACTACCCTCTTTCACCAAACTCCTTCCCGCGCCCCCCCCCATCTGCAGCTCCCCTTACAACCACCCTCATTTCTGAAGAAGGGTTACACCGGAAGCATTGACATCTCCACCTCCTGATGCTACCTGGCTTGCTATGTTCTTCCAGCCTCCTGCCTATCTATCTTGTTTGTGTACGTAACTACCACTAAGTACCATCTTGATCTCAGATTTCATCTTATACATTGTCTTTTGCCTTTGTATGGTAGCATTCTTCTTTAGTTGTGCTGAACATTGAGGAAAATACCCAGCAGCTAAGTGTCAAATAGAAAATCTTAAGAAAATGTTGAAAGTGTACAATGTATGCCAATAAGATGATTCAACACAAATTAGGCTGAAGCTAGAGAATTGCATCCAGTTCTGGTCACCACACTTTAGGATGGATGCATTAAAACGATGTAGTGGATATTTACCAGAAGAATTTGGAGCTACTTTATAAGAAACTTTGGGGGTATGTTGACTGGACATGTGGTCGGTAGGTATGTATTTAATATGCTGATGTTTATAGCTATTTAGAAATAGAATAGTTTCAAAATAGATTTTCATACCAAACAGGATTGGCATCCTGGTTTCTGGTCTGTATTGTGTGCCTCAGACCACAATGTGTATTGCCAGACTATAAATTTTGTGGGAGTTGAACATTGTTTTGAAAAATGTTTGCACATTTTGGGTCAAATTTAAAATTTCAGTTCAGCAGGATTAGATTTGTAACGTTGAACAATTTCCAGGATCGGGATACTAGATTTTGTGTAACTAATGCATAAGTTGGTTTCAAATCTACTGCTATCTAATTTTGCACGTGGTTGATTTTTGAGAACATTGAACCTTTTTGATACTTGATCATAAAAATCTCAAAACCATTAAGGGAAAAATTAAGACCAGTTTGTTTATTAAATATAGTTCAATGTTATTTGCACTGGCAAACCAATGAGATCATATAATTTTAATGTGTTTTTTAGGAAAACTACTGATGCAAAGCAGATATAAAAAGGCTTGTGTGTGCTTCCAGTGCAAATTATTACTGATGCCTTGAAATGTTTAATCGTACAAAGGGATGTTGTTGAGGACTTGAATTAGAAAACCTCTTAGGATCAAGTTGAAAGGCAAATATCCTGAACTAAATCGAAGTGTTTAACTTGACAATGGACCAATGTGATTCCATTCTGTGTAATTCAGAATAGAAACTTTGTCATAGATTTAAATGGTTTCCATATGCTGAATGCTGTGAAAAGCAACAAAGATGGATGGCCCAATCCATTTAGTATACATTTCTCCAGAGAGATGTTTGTTTTGATGATTGTGTGAGCCACCTAAAATGCAACAGATATTTTTAAATGTCTGCCATCATGGGTGTAATTGAAATCCGTACAAATCAGTGAATGAAAAGGACAAGCATTCAAATAGTATTAGAGTTTTCTGGTTAAAAGAGAGTATTTTTCTTTTCTGAAGTAGGTTGCATTTGTCTGATCAAAACACCATCAAAGTTACCATAAAAGAATCAAGATCCATGTACCGTTAGATATTTCAGTTTATCATGAATCACATAATTCATCATGTTTAATTACCTGTTCTAAACAATTTCAAAATCACATTTGACTCTCTTTCAGAACCAAAGTATCATACTAATGTTAATGTTGTTCCTCTTTCTACAGATGCTGCCACAGCTGAATTTCTCTAGCATTTTGTTTGTTTTAAATTTCCAACATCACAGTATTTGGTTTTTATCAAAATTACATTAGTTGCTATAGAGTTTTGAGCATTTGTTTGAAATCCCCTTAAAAAAGATTAAGTGAATGTCAGTCTGTGTTTTATTTCTCTTAGGATCTTTTTGACCCACAGACTGCTCTGTTGAGATATGTTTTAGAACAACCTTACTCCAGGGATATGGTCTGCAACATGCTAGGTCTGAACAAGCAGGTATTGTATCTCCATGTATTTTATTATGGACCTAACTTCTAAATATAGTCTGCACTGTTCTTTTTCTCTTTTCTGTTGCTGTGGCTAAATAAGCAAATGAGTGTTCATCAAAAATAGCCAGAACATAAGTTAGCGTTAGTCTGTCTTATGATGGATTTTACTTTTGAGCTACTTGAAATAGATGGGGAAGAAGTTTTGAAGCCTTCTAGTTTATATTGCCTTGTGGATGGGAATGGTAAAATGTTTAAATGCAGCATCTTGTGGAAAACTACAGTAGAATTAATGTAAAAAAAACATGATTTGAGTTTTATTTAAATTGCTTTAGCTATTAGGCCAGCCTCAAATATTAGAACTTGTACGTTTTGGTTTTTGTGGGGCTTGACCTTTCTGGGGCAACCTGAGGCTGGCCTCATAGTCACTGTTATGTCTTTCTTTTTTTCTTCCTTTATTTTTGTTCTGTCCTGTCTTGTCCTGCCCATCCTACAATGCTCTAGACCTTGAACATTGCTCAGGTATGTTTACAATCTTACTGTTGTATTGTGACTAACGAGATGCTGACTGCTTGGTAGCAACTGATGCCATTTAGAGAATAAAAGTAGATCTGCATGCTGGTATACGTAGAGAATGCAGTGGTGTCTGTCGCTGTCTGCTACAGAATGTGTGATTGTTGCAATTCTTGCACCTAAGATTTTTATAGTCATCATGGAGAAGTTGTTTAGTAAATGTTCTGTTGTTGACCTGTGAAAAGTAGTTACACTGCCAATATAATGTGGAATCAACAGATGTTTTCAAAGTAGCTGTAATTTTGTTAGGGTTCATAAGGCATGCTTTCAAAGAAAGTGCAATTTATTTTTTATTTCAGTTTCATCATCATAAATGGAAAGCATGCTAATTTTATATGTAGGTAGTAATAGAATGTAGGTTCTGAAGAAATATTAAACAAAATCATCTCCTAATTTGTTGACCAGAGCACTTGTGGTTATGTTTCTTGTTGGCCAAAGTTGAGACATTGAAAATACAAAACAAAACATGAGTTTTTGGACATGTAGATTTGGGAGAAGAGGGCAAATCGTTGCAGTGCTTGGCATCTTTTTTTTACGCTACATGCAAATTAGGTGCTTTCTGAAATACCTCATTGCAGTGTGTTTAGGTTAGCATTTCATGCTTTGTCAAGTTTCTTTTGCATAAGTAGTCAATTTTGTGTATTTAATGTTCATTTCTGTAATAAGTGTCTACTTTACAGCACAAACAGCGCTGTCCAGTTTTGGAAGATCAGCTTGTGGATTTAGTGGTTTATGCTATGGAACGCTCTGAAACAGAAGAGAAGTTTGATGATGGAGGCACCAGTCAGTTATTGTGGCAACACCTCTCGAGTCAGCTCATTTTCTTTGTCTTATTTCAATTTGCTAGTTTTCCACACATGGTGTTATCACTTCATCAGAAGGTATGTTTGGGATACAGAACTGCCAAGTAATAAATGTGTATAATTTCAGATTGCTTTATTACTCAGATTTTGCTCAATAACAGTATAAGTTGAATTTATGCAGCATTTTGCACCTTTCAATTTGTACATTAGCAGGCTGCAAATCCACATGGAGAATATATAACCTTGACAGATTCTTAACCTTGTTTAGAAGTGCAGCAAAATTTTAACTGTTTATTTTGAATCAGTAAAGAAATAGTAATTTGCATTCCTTCAAGACTATGCATGGATGCTAATGGCAGAAAATAGCATATAAATATGGCATTTGGAACTATCATGACTTTGCAAGATAAGAATAGAAGAGCTCCTAATAAAGAGAAAAAAAAACAAGAAAATTACAGCACAGGAACAGGCCCTTCGGCCTTTCAAGCCTGCGCCAATCCAGATCCTCTATCTAAACCTGTCACCTATTTTCCAAAGATTTGTATCCTTTTGCTGCCTGCCCATTCATGTATCTGTCTAGATATATCTTAAATGACACTATCATTCCCACCTCTGCCACCTCCGCTGGCAATTCATTCCAGGCTCCCACCACCCTCTGTGTAAAGAACTTCCCACGCATATGTCCCCGAAATCTTTCTGCTCTCACTTTGAACTCATGACCCCTAGTAATTAAGTTCTGCACTCTGGGGAAAAAACTTCTTGCTATCCATCCTGTGGGTATATACCTCTCATGATTTAGTAGACCTCAATCAGGTCCCCCTTCAACCTCCATCTTTCTAATGAAAATAATAATCCTAATCCTATTCGACCTGTCTTCATCGCTAGCGCCCTCCATACCAGGCTATATCCTGGTGAATCTCCTCTGCACCCTTTCCAAAGCATCCACATCCTTTTGGTAAATTGGCAACCAGAACTGTACGCAGTATTCCAAATGCGGCCGAACCAAAGTCCTATATAACTGTCACATGACCTGCCAACTCAATACCCTGTCCAATGAAGGAAAGCATGCCGTGTGCTGCCTTGACCACTCTACTGACCTGCGTTGCCATCTTCTGGGAACAATGGACCTGAATATCCAGATCTCTGTCAATTTCTCCCAGGACTTTTCCATTTACTATATAGTTCGCTCTTGAATTGGATCTTCCAAAATGCATCACCTCGCATTTGCCTGGATTGATCTCCATCTGCCATTTCTCTGCCCATCACTCCAATCTTATCTATATTCTGCTGTATTCTCTGACAGTCCCCTTCGCTATCTGCTACTCCATCAATCTTAGTGTCATCTGCAAACTTGCTAATCAGGCAACCAATACCTTCTTCCAAATCATTTATGCAAATCATAAACAACAGTGGTCCTAGCATAGATCCCTGTTGAACACAACTGGTCACAGGTCTGCATTTTAAGAAACTCCCTTCCACTACTACTCTCTGTCTCCTGTTGCCAAGCCAGTTCTCTATCCATCTAGCTAGAACACCCTGGACCCCATGCAACTTCACCTTCTCCATCAGTCCATCAGCCTACCATGGGTAACCTTATCAAACACCTTACTAAAGTCCATGTATATGACATCTGCAGCCCTTCCTCCATCAATCAACTTTGTCATCACCTCAAAGAATTTTATTAGGTTTGTAAGACATTAACTTCCCTGCACAAAACCATGCTGCCCATTACTGATAAGCCAATTTCCTTCCAAATGTAAATAGATACTATCCTTCAGTATCTTCTCCAGCAGCTTCCCTACCACTGACGTCAGGCTCACCGGTTTATAATTACCTGAAGTACCCTGCTACTCTTAAACAAGGGGACAGCATTAGCAATTCTCCTCTCCTCCAGGACCTCACCTGTGTTCAAGGGTGCTGCAAAGATATCTCTTAAGGCCACAGCTATTTCCTCTCTCGCTTCCCTCAGTACCCTGCAGCAGATCCCATCCGGACCTGGAGACTTGTTTACCTTGATGCCTTTTAGAATACCCAATACTTCCTCCCTCCGTATGCTGACTTGACCTAGAGAAATCAAGCATCTATCCCTAACCTCAACATACATCATGTCCCTCTCTTCTGAATACTGATACAAAGTACTCATTAAGAATCTCTCACATTTTCTTTGACTCCACGCGTAATTTTCCTCCTTTGTCCTTGAGTGGGCCAACCCTTTCTCTAATTACCGTTTTGGTCCTTATGTATGAAAAAAAGGCTTTAGGATTTTTCCTTAACCCTGTTTGCTAAAGGTGTCTTATGACCCCTTTTAGCCCTCTTAATTCCTCGTTTTAGATTGGTGCTACATTCCCAGTATTCTTCCAAAGCTTTGTCTGTCTTCAGTAGCCTAGACCTTATGTACACATCCTTTTTCGTCTTAGCTAGTCTCTCAATTTCACCTGTCATCCCTAACCTTGCCATTTCAATTCCACATGTTCACAGGAACATACTTGTCCTGAACTCCAATCAACCTCTCTTTAAAAGCCTTCCACCTATCAAATGTGGATAGCTGCTCCCAATCTACATTCCCCAGCTCCTGCCGAATTTTGGTATAGTTGCCCCCCCCCCCCCCAATTTAGCACTCTTCCTTTAGGACCACTCTCATTTTTGTCCATGAGTATTCTAAAATTTATGGAATTGTGATCACTATTCCCAAAGTAATCCCCTACTGAAACATCAACCACCTGGTCGGGCTCATTTCCCAACACCAGGACCAGTAAGGCCCCTTCCCGAGTTGTACTATTTATGTACTGTTCTAGAAATCCTTCCTGGATGTTCCTTACAAATTCTGCTCCACCTAGACCTCTAACACTAAGTGAATCCCAGTCAATGTTGGGAAAATTAAAACTTCCTATCACCACCACCCTGTTGCTCCTACATCCTTCCATGATCTGTTTACATATTTGCACTCTATCTCACAATCGCTATTGGGAGGCCTGTAGAACATCCTCAACATTGTTACCATACCCTTCCTATTTGAGCTCTGCCCATATTGCCTCACTTCCATAGTGCTCTCCTTCCACATAGCTGTGGTATCCTCTGACCAGTAATGCTACTCCTCCACCCCTTTTACCTCCCTCTCAATCCCGCCAGAAGCATTGAAATCCTGGAATGTTTGCTGCCAAGCATACCCTTCCCTCAACCAAATCTCAGTAATAGCAATAACATCATGCTCCCAGCCCTAAGTTCATCCGCCTTACCTACTACACTTCTTACATTAAAATAAATGCACCTCAGACCACCAGTCCCTTTGTATTCATCATCTGCTCCCTCCCTCCTCTTCCCCTTAGTCACGCTGACTTCATTATCTCGTTCCTTATAGGCTTTAGTTACTGCTTCCTTACTGTCCTCTCATCTCATTGGTTTCCAAACCCCTGCCACATTAGTTTAAACCCTTCCCAACAGCGTTAGTAAAAGTGTCCCCAAGGGCATTGGTTCCAGTCCGGCCCAGGTGGAGACAGTCCAATTCGTAATAGTCTCACCTCCCCCAGAATTGGTCCCAATGTCCCAAAAATCTGTACCCCTCCCTCCTGTACCATCTCTCAAGCCAAGTATCCTGCTTATTCTATCATTCCTACTCTGACTAGCGCATGGCACTGGTAGCAATCCTGAGATTACTACCTCTGAGGTCCTACTTTTTAACTTGGCTCCTAGCTCCCTAAATTCTGTTTGTAGGACCTCATCCTGATTTTCTACCTATATCACTTGTGCCTATATGGATCACGACAACTGACTGTTCACCCTTCCCCTTGAGAATGTTCTGCAGCCGATCCAGAGCTACCCTGATTCGTGCGGCAGGGAAGCAACATACCATTCGGGAGTCTCGTTTGCGACCACGGAATAGTCTATCTACTCCCCTTACAACTGAATCCCCTACGACTATAGCCCTGCCACTCTTTTTTTTCCTGCTGTTCTGAATAGCAAAGCCATCCATGGTGCCATGAACCTGGCTACTGCTGCCTTCCCCTGGTGAGCCATCTCCCCTAACAGTATCCAAAACGGTATACCTGTTTTGGAGGGAGATGACCACAGGGGACACCTGCACTGCCTTCCTGCTAGTTCTGCAGATACAGAGCAATTTCAGGTCAAGATAGATGAAGAAATCTCAGGGACTCTATTATATGCAGTGCTGGGTACCTAAAAAATAATAAGGAATGTAATTGTATTGAGCATATGTCATGGATCGCTGAAAAGTAAAAAGAAATTTAAGAGATTTGAAAGTATGTTGGGATAGCAACTTTAATTCTGGGAAGATATTTTAGGCCAGAATAAAAATGGCATTTGTAGTCAAAAAGGAGAATGTTTCTTAGGATGTATCCAGAATCTGTTTTAAATCAGTAGGCCTGATTTTTATCTCTAAGTGAATGTATAATGAGTGAATTTAAATTTTGCTCAGTATGTTGAATATCCAACAAGAACATAGGCAATATTTGATTTGGATCTGAGTATTAAAGCCTGAAGGGTAAGTGACTTTATGGTTAATGTTTGGAAACTTGTGACTTGAACGTATTAGATTCGCTTTAAAGATTTTTTTAAAGAAGTATTGGACTGAAAACCAATTAATTCACTTTTTCACTATAATAACGGGCTAACAGTTGAGAATGGTGTTTCAAAAAATGAGTAATGCATAAGACGCTCACATCATGTTTGATTTATAGGGTGAAATACTGTAACTGGAGAAAGAGGTCATGAGAATGCAACTGAATTTTACAAAAAAAATTGAAGTTTCTGTAGACCTAGTATGGTCAAGTAGTGCAAGTGAAACAAATGAGAAATATGGAAATTATCGATGGGAAATGACAGACAATATTAAGGTTTTAAAAAAAAAACAGTGGGATGATTTTTATGAGCACAAGTGAGAGAGTAATCAAGCAAGGTCTGGTCTGCTTAGAGATGGAAAGCATTTTGTATTTCAGAGATGATCACTGACAGTGTTCTCAAATATTTTGATCCACCTTTATAAGGCAATAGAAAAGTGAGATTGTCAAAGCACGGTATAGGAGAGCATATTTGAGCTAAGTATTGAAATGGATATATAATTTCAAACATTAAACTAAGATTACAAAAGTCACTCTGATTACCATTTGGAAACTGGAATTGTGACAAAGTTGGAATATTACAAAAGCAATATCTGTTCAGTAAAGGGTAAATAAGTCAGAAAATCATAGGCTAATTACTGATTTGCTTGTCAGTGAACTTTTGAGTCAAAAGAATATAGTACAAGTAAATGCCTGAGTCAAACAGGCATTCATTTTGGGTTTATAAAGGACAAGACTTGCTTAAATAACTTCTTGTGAACAGATTGCAGTATGAGGAGCATGTAACTTTGGACAGTACGGTATACTGCGCTTCTCGAACATTCTCTTTATGCAATCGTGCTTTTACGAATGATCTGCAATAGTACTTGTTTTCGCAAATCTGAAGAGGATTTTCACTTTTGCGAAAAATGGCGATATTTTGTCCCATATAAATCACGCACCTTTGCTTTACGCAATTTCCATCTTATGAAACGTTTCCTGGGAGCGCTCTACTTTTGAATAGTGGGAGCTACCTGTACTGGGCATCACTTATAGGCGTTAGGAAAATTGATGCATTGTATCTGATATTTGAGGGGATAGCCTTTCTTGCATGGAAAGGTAAATTCATTAACAGTGGGGTGAGCTTATATCTCGGGTACAGCTAGATCCAACATTAGTAATTAGATTGAAAAAGGGGAGAGAAAATTCAAAAAGGTACAATATCACTTACTGAGTGCAAAACAGGATATGATGTTTTAATGATTAGGTCACAGTTCAAATGTTGAATCCAGTTCTGGGTATCCCAGTATTAAACATCGACATGATACAGTACAAATTCTCTAGCACTTATGTAAATGGCAGCCCTTGTGATCTTTTAACTTCTTTGTGACTCAGCCTCCTCTTGGGATCATTGTTCACATTCTGTCAAGAAGGGTAGCTCAAATTTTCTTTTTCAGCATGAATCCCTGAATTTGTCCTGGGGTATAGAAACACAGAAAGCTAGCACGTGGACACAGAAAATAATCTAGAATGCTAATGGAATGTTGGCCATTATTTCAAGGAAATTGGAGTATTCGAATAGGGGAGTCTGACTGCAACTGTACAAGGTGCTGGTGAGACCACATCTGGAGTACTATATGCAGTTTTGGTCCCCTCAGTCAGAGATGTAGACCATAGAAGCAGACCCTTCGGTCCAATTCGTCCATGTTGACCAGATATCCTAATCTAATCTAGTCCCATTTGCCAGCATTTGGCCTATATCCCTCTAAACCCTTGCTATTCATTTACCTAGGCAGATGCCTTTTAAATATTGTAATTGTACCAGCCTCCACCACTTCCTCTGGCAGCTCATTCCATATGTGCACCACCCTCTGCGTGGAAAAGTTCCCCTTTGCGTCCCTTTTAAATTTTTCCACTCTCACTCTAAACCTCTGCCCTCTAGATTAGATTAGATTAGATTACTTACAGTGTGGAAACAGGCCCTTCGGCCCAACAAGTCCACACCGCCCCGCCGAAGCGTAACCCACCCATACCCCTACATCTACATCTACATCTACCTCTTACGTAACACTACGGGCAATTTACCATGGCCAATTCACCTGACCTGCACATCTTTGGAGTGTGGGAGGAAACCGGAGCGCCCGGAGGAAACCCACGCAGACACGGGGAGAACGTGCAAACTCCACACAGTCAGTTGCCTGAGGCGGGAATTGAACCCGGGTCTCTGGCGCTGTGAGGCAGCAGTGCTAACCACTGTGCCACCGTGCCGCCCACCTCTAGTTCTGGACTCCCCCACCACAGGGAAAAGACCTTGCCTATTTATCCTATCCATGCCCCCCATGATTTTATAAGCTTTTATAAGGTCATTCTCCGCCTCCGAAGCTCCAGGGAAAACAACCCCAGCTGACTCGGCCTCTCCCTATAGCTCAAATCTTCCAACTCTGGCAGCATCTCCATTTAAGGAGAGAGATTATTTCATTGGAAGCATTTTAGAGGAGGTTCACTTGGATGATCTCGAATATGAAGAGATTGTCTTATGAACAAAGATTAAACAGATTGGGACTGTACTCACTGGAATTAAGAATGAGAGATGATCTGATTGAAATATACAAAGAGTTTTTAGGGGCTCAACATGATAAAAGCTGAAAGAATTTTCCCTAATGGGAATGTCTAGGACCATAAGACATTGTCTCAGAATAAAGGGGTACCAATTTAAGACTGAGATGAGAAATTCTGTCAGAGCACCATGAGTCTTTGGAATTCCTTGCCACACAAAGCTGTGGGAGACAGGGTCCTTGTGTGTATAGGGGGCTGAAATAGATGGTTTATTGATCATTTGGGATTTCAAGGATTATGGAGAAGGGGCAGGAAGTGTATGTGAGGACATCAAATCAGCCATGATTCTCTTGAATGGCAGAGCAGGCTTGAGGGGCCAAATGGACTACTTCTGTTCATATTTCAACTTGAACTCTCATCTCCACTCTCTTCATCCTCATTTCACACATTTATTACTGTTCTGTAATATCTCTTGCTTTTAGTTTAAAAAAAACCCTTGCTGTAGAAGTCTTCCTTTCCAGCTCCGAATTGTTTGTTGTCTGTAATGCTAAGCAATCCTTTTACAACTTTGTTGTCTTTATTTACAGCTGGCAGGCCGAGGTCTAATAAAAGGGCGAGACCATCTGATGTGGGTTTTGTTGCAGTTCATCTCTGGGAGTATCCAGAAGAATGCATTAGCTGATTTCCTCCCAGTAATGAAGCTGTTTGATCTGCTGTATCCAGAGAAAGAAGTAGGATTTATGTATCAATTCCATCATTTTGCATTTAAATGCAAAAGGAAGAGCATTTGTAGAGTCTAATATGCTTATCTTTTCTCTGTTTCCAGTGCATTCCTGTACCTGACATAAGCAAACCACAGTCTACTCATGCGTTTGCCATGACTTGTATCTGGATTCATCTCAATAGGAAGGCACAAAATGATAACTCTAAACTGCAGATACCCATCCCTCATTCTCTCAAGCTCCACCATGAGTAAGCTTTTTAAATGTAAAGATCCAGTAGTTGGTATGTCTGTGAGCAGCTTAGGATCACATCCTTTTTTAAATTTAATTTAATTTGTGCATGACAATTACAGGTGATGTAAGTTTTTCCAAATGATGTAGTGGGCAAATGCAGTTCTCTAGTGGTGCTGTTTGAATACCATCGAAAGGAATAGACATAAAATTAGTGAAAGGTTTTTGTTCATTCTTGAGATTGTTAAATGTATAGCACTACCATTGGGACACTAATTTGAGGCAGTATTTACTGTGGAAAAGGATATGGAAGATATAGACTGTAGGGAAATAGATGGTGACATCTTGCAGAGTGTCCAGATTACAGAGGAGGAAGTGCTGGATGTCTTGAAACGAGTAAAGGTGGATAAATCCCCAGGACCTGATCAGGTGTACCCGAGATCTCTGTGGGAAGCTAGAGAAGTGATTGCTGGGCTTCTTGATGAGATATTTGTATTATCGCTAGTCACAGGTGAGGTGCCGGAAGACTGGAAGTTGGCTAACGTGGTGCCACTGTTTAAGAAGGGTGGTAGGACAAGCCAGGGAACTATAGACCATTGAGCCTGACCTCAGTGGTGGGCAAGTTGTTGGAGGGAATCCTGAGAGACAGGATGCACATGTATTTGGAAAGGCAAGGACTGATTAGGGATCATCAACATGGCTTTGTGCATGAGAAATCATGTCTCACAAACTTGATTGAGTTTTTTGAAGAAGTAACAAAGAGGATTGATGAGGGCAGAGCAGTAGATGTGACTTCAGTAAGGCGTTAGACAAGGTTCCCCATGGGAAACCCGTTAGCAAGGTTAGATCTCGTGGAATACGGGGAGAACTAGCCATTTGGATACAGAACTGGCTCAAAGGTAGAAGACAGAGGGTGGTGGTGGAGGGTTATTTTTCAGACTGGAGGCCTGTGACCAGTGGATTGCCACAAGGATCGATGCTGAGTCCTCTACTTTTTGTCATTTCCATAAGTGATTTGGATGTGAGCATAAGAGATACAGTTAGTAAGTTTGCAGATGACACCAAAATTGGAAGTGTAGTGGGCAGCGAAGAGGGTTACCTCAGATTACAACAGGATCTTGATCAGATGGGCCATGGGCTGAGAAGTGACAGATGGAGTTTAATTCAGATAAATGCGAGGTGCTACATTTTGGGAAAACAAATCTTAGCAGGACTTATACACTTAATGGTAAGGTCCTAGGGAGTGTTGCTGAACAAAGAGACCTTGGAGTGCAGATTCATAGCTCCTTGAAAGTGGGGTCGCAGGTAGATAGGGATAGTGAAGAAGGAATTTGGTATGAATTTCCTTTATTGGTCAGAGTATTGAATACAGGAGTTGGGAGGTCATGTTGTGGCCAATGTTGGAATATTGTGTGCAATTCTGGTCTCCTTCCTGTTGGAAAGATGTTGTGAAACTTGAATGGGTTCAGAAAAGATTTACAAGGATGTTGCCAGGGTTGGAAGATTTGAGCTATAGGGAGAGTCTGAACAGGCAGGGGCTGTTTTCTCTGGAGCATTGGAGGCTAAGGGGTGACCTTATAGAGGTTTACAAAATTGAGGGGCATGGATAGGATAAATAGGAAAAGTCTTCTCCCTGAGGTCAGGGTGTCCAGAACTAGAGGGCCTAGGTTTAGGGTGAGAGGGGAAAGATATAAAAGAGACCCAAGGGGCATCTTTTTCACATAGAGGGTGGTGCACGTATGGAATGAGCTGCCAGAGGAAGTAGTGGAGGCTTGTACAATTATAACCTTTTTAAGAGGCATTTCAATGGGTATATGAATAGGAAGGATTTGGAGGGATACAGGCTGGGTGCTGGCAGGTGGAACTAGATTGAGTTGGGATACCTGGTTGGTGTGGATGGGTTGGACCAAAGGGTCTGTTTCCATGCTGTATATATCTGACTCTAGTACCCTAAAAAAAATTGTTTTTAAAAGTTAAAAATGTGTAAACACAAAACATTAACATCTGAAGGAAGTAAACCTCTTGTTTCATCACCATTCTTGAAGACAGAAAAATGATAGTAAGTTAAAGAAAATAGGTTTTAGAAGAAGTTCTCGTGAAAAACATCCTGTCATATATTCATATAAATCAAATATTTGCATTTATTAATAATGAAGCAAAATTATTAACTATTATTTTCAATACAGATTTTTACAACAAAGTTTGAGAAACAAGAGTCTACAGATGAACGATTACAAGATTGCCTTGCTGTGTAATGCATATTCTACTAATTCTGAATGTTTTACATTACCTATGGGAGTATTGGTTGAAACAATATATGGGAATGGCAGCTTGAGGATATCCCTTCCTGGAACAAACTGCACAGCTTCAGGATCTATTACCCCACTACCAATGAACTTATTAGATTCACTAACCGTTCATGCCAAAATGAGGTAATCACAGGAATTCAAGTTTGCTGAACTACATAGTATTTTTTTGTGAACCTTTTACTTTACTGTCATCAGTCATTTATCAAGTAAATACTAAAATGCCCTACAGTCAAAGGAAAGAACACTTGTCAAAATAAAATTGCATCATTTGATTACTGATTTATAGTATCACATTAGGTTCAAATAAATATAAAATGCTGAAAGCACAAATAACTCTTGAGGCATAAATTGCAGTAATGTCCTGTTCAGGTCACCATATTTTTCCCATTAAAAATTAATTTACTCGAGGTCCCAGTTAATTGGTCTTAATGTCATTAATAAGTTTTTTTGTTTGACTCAAAATGAGTTAATTTCATTTTTAGATTATCATAATACTGCCTATAAATTTTGACAATAATGTTGCAATAACTATTATTTCCACACCATTCTGTTTTTTTTAGGATGGATTTCAGTCTGCCCTGCATGCTGAAAGTCCCAATTGCTTGTTTGAATAAATATAATTACAATGAATAAATGAAGCACATTAATGCAATTCTATAATATATAGTGATTCTTGAACATTTATTGATTTAAATATTCTGTATTTCAGCCTCATTCACAGTATAGCTACAAGAGTGATCAAACTAGCCCATGCCAAATCAAGCCTAGCTTTGGCTCCTGCGCTGGTAGAAACTTATAGCCGTCTTCTAGTTTATATGGAGATTGAATCTCTTGGAATTAAAGGTTTTATCAGTAAGTTTGCTATTTCTGGATGAATGTGTTAAGAACTACCACAAACCTTTTTTTTTCCCTGACTGATTTAATTTATGAATGATATATTTCTGAAGACATGTTTGAGTTGAATAGTAGATGAAATGGAAAACCTCAGACCTGTGGAATATTTGCCAGATTTCAAAAAAGTTACCAATAAGCCTTGCATTTTTGAATGGTTTTTGACGTACCCCTATAATAATAATAATGATAATTACATTCTTGGGGTTGGTGGCATAAAATAGTTTCACCCTTTTGGTATCCTACATCAAGCTAATGGGGGGAAAAAAAAAATCTAGTTTCTTGCTCTACATGCTGGCAGTCTTCTATCTTATAGAATGATGATTTGCACCATGATGGCCACTTCTTTGTTTTGCTTTCCCTGGCATGACTGAGGAATCCCACTCTGGCATGATAACCTCTGATATACTTGTTGCAAAGGAAGACAGTAGCCTTATAAATGCATGATTCATTGGACTTTGTTTTCACTGGGCCTACTTATCGGCCGGCTGAACTTTTCAGTCTGCTCGCTTCTTCCAAAGAGTCGCCCTGCAGAGGTTATGGCTGTTGATGATTATCTCCTGTTGTCACTGTCAATTCCCTTCAACTTTATATTTCACTTGCCATACCCTTAGCAGAGGTATGGATGCCCCCCAGGAGGTTTGGCCCAACTGCCAATTCACTCTACAGGAGACTTTTGGATGTACAGCTGTCATTTATTCAATGAATGTGGCTGAGCCAATGCTACCGTCATTGGTTTTGCAAATGTATGCAGCTGGTATTGGTACAGTCCAGATCCCCAAATTGGTAGTGGTGAGAAGTGCCAAGGATGTGTGCGAGACAGCAAAGGGGTAGCAGTTCAGTCTTTTTGCCAGCCTAGCAAATACTGTGCAGAAATCTCCACTGTAGAGGAGTGCAGTCAGGATGCAGGATTCTGAATCTCACTTTGAGCTTCTCTGGTCAGGATGTTGATGTTCCACACATTCATTGAGCTGAGACAAAACAACTGCAGCTTTAGTGTTGGTTGTGTTGACTTCAGTATAAATTTCAAATTACTGATGATTGTGGAGCTAGGATATGTCAAACTATCAACAACCTCCAGCATCACTTTGTCACTGTGATCAATGCTAATATAGCAACATCATGGGCAATAACATTTGTTATCTAAAGATCATCAGACTAAATTGCATTCGTTGTGAAGCACACCATCTGTTTGCTGTTGCATGTCTGTTACATAGACTGTGCAGCAATAATAGTGTAGAGTAACAATTGACGAGTTGGTCCACCTTTGTCTTGGATGTTAGACAGGTAGGGCTGAATGGCTGTCCATTAGTTTCATGTATAATTAAATGTCTTATGTAGGTGATCTGGAGGGGTATAACAGCAACCATGAGAAAAATATTCAAGTGTATCAGTGCCAGAACAGATCCCTGTTTGAACCCAAAGTAGACGCTAAACGATTCCAATGTTGTCTTTTAATAGCTGATGTTATCCAAATATGATGTCATGAACAAAGGTGGTCACGTTGAGCTGCTTTGATGGGCAGCCAATTCTTATTAGCTTAAATAGATTATCTGTGCTTCTTTGTGAGATTCATGAAGGCTTTTCCTGTAGCAGTAACCCTTTATTTTCTGACTTACAAACTGAGGAAATTGTTATTTGTGGCTTTTCCAGTTCTAAAAAACACACAGGGATCCTTAAGTGTTTCTGTTTAGTTAGTTAGTTAGGATATACGGTCTTAGAGCACCACATGCAAAGTATTTACCTACGCTTCCCTGCAAAGAGATTTGTCTAGTCATTGCAACAACGATAATTACCCTTGTTCGTTACAAGGTCACAATCTTTGCATATCACATCCTGTGGCACTTCCTCCTTCCCACCCCCCCACCCCCCCACCCCCCCAACCACAACACCACCAGAGCAGAAAAGTTTGTGTGAATGCTGCATCTGTGACTAATTCTGGTGGTAGAGCATGAGCGCCTGGAGTATTGCCCATGGCAAGTGAGTCAGTACATCTCCACTGTAGGCTTGTTTCCAGCTCTTTCTTTTGTCCAGAGTTTCCTTTGTGACTCTATTCTCCCTAGAGTATAACTCTATAACCACTCTCAATCAGTACATTTATGGATTTAGTCAACCCCTCTGAAGTGAATATCTTTAGCATTGTTACAGATCAAATGGCTGCTTGAGCACCTCTGTGTTCAAGAAATTTTTCTTTATCAATATGTGGATGGTACTCCTAGAGAAGGAGCAAAACAAGATCTTTTGGGCACGAGGGCAGAACAGGTGATGGAAGTACAAGTGGGGGAGCAGTTTGGGTCTAGAAATCATAATTCTGTTAGTTTCAAAATGGTTACAGAAAAGGATAAGCTTTCCATAAAGGTTCAGGTTTTTAATTGGAGTAAAGCAAATTTTAAGGGTGTCAATCAAAAACTCCAAAAAGTTAATTGGAGTAGATTGTTTGCAGGTAAAAGGATGTCTCTCAAATGGGAAGCATTCAAGGTTGTGATGGCGAGAGTTCAGAGGCATTTTGTTCCTGTTAGAGGCTGGTAAGATTAAGTAGCAATGGATGATTAAAATATTGATGTTCTCGTCAAGAATAAAAGAGAATCTTATTTCAGGTATAGACAACTTGGTTCACTTGAATCTCTTAATCAACGTAAGTGGCATTCTTGAGAGAGAAATCAGAAAAGCAAAGGGGGCATATGAGATAACATTTGCTGATAAGATTAAGGATAATCTAAAGAAATTCTATAAATACGTTAAGAGCAAGAGGGTAACTAGAGAGAGGGTAAGGCCTCTTAAAAATCAAGGAGGTTGTCATTGTCTTTAACCCCAGGAGATACAATAAGTGAATATTTAGTCAGTTTTTGCTGTGGAGAAAAAAATGGAGTCCAGAGAATGCAGAGAAATAAGGTTTGATGTTTTAAAAACAGTTCACATTACAGAAGAGGAAATTCAGGAGGTTTTAGAGAATATCAAGTGGATAAATCTCTGGTTCTTGATCTAATGAATCACGCAACACTGTGGGAAGTAAGGAAGGAAATTCTGAAACCCCCTTGCAGAAGTATCTGGATCATCTATAACTACGGGTGAGGTGCCTGATGACTAAGTGTTTGCTATTGTTTTACCTTTGTTTAAGAAAGGTTGTAAGGAGAAACCAAAGAACTATAGACCTGTAAATCTGACTTCGGTTATTGATAAATTGTTAGAGGTGATTATCAAAGATGGAATTTATGGACATTTGGAGAAATAAATATTGATTAGGAAAGTCCATGTGGTTTTTTGTGAGGAAACCAGTGTCTGTCAAACTTGATTGAGGTTTTTGAGGAAGTTACCAAAAAGGTGGTTTATGGAATAAGCAGTAGATATTGTTTGTTTGGATTTTATTATAGCCTTTGACAAGATTCTGCTTGGTAGACTAATTAGTAAAGTTAGGTCACGTAGGATTCAGGGTGAGCTTGCCAATTGGATACATCATTGGTTTAATGGCAGAAGGTAGGTAATGGTGGAAGGTTGCTTTTTGGACTGGAGGCCCATCACCAGCAGCGTTCCACAGGGATCAGTTCTGGGTGCTGTTTTGTTTGTCATTTATATAAATGATTAGGATGAGAACATAGAAGGCATGGTTAGTAAGCTTGTGGATGACATCAAAATTGGTGGCACAGTAGACAGTGAAAAGGTTTTCTAAGATTGTAAAGGATCTTGATCAAATGGATTAATGGGCTGAAAAATGGCAGATGGTGTTCAATCTGGATAAATGAGGTATTGTATTTTAATAATTAAGGGTAGGGCTTATACAATTAATTGTAAGACCTTGGATAGTGTTTTATAGAACAGAGGGACCTGGAGTGCAGATACGTAATTCTTTTAAAGCTTGTGTCACATACAGGCAGATGGTTAAAAAGGCATTTGGCTCTTTGCTTTATTGATTAATCCTTTGAGTATAGGTGTTGGGACATTATGTTAAGGCTGGACAGGACATTAGTGAGGCCTGTTCTGGAATACTGTCCATTTCTGGTCACCCAGTTACAGGAAGGATATTATCAAGCTGGAAAGGGTTCAGTAGAGATTTACTAGGATGTTGCCAGGTATGAAAGATTTGAGTTAAAAGAAAGGTTGGATAGGCCTTTTTTACTGGAGCATAGGCGAGGTGACCCTATACAAGTTTATAAAATAATGAGGGGCATAGATAGAATTAATGGTCTTTTCCCTAAGGTAGTGAATTTTAAGACTGGGGGCACATTTTTAAGGTGAGAGGAGAGTGATTTTAAAAAAGGCGTAAGCAAATTTATTTCAGAGGGTGGTTCACGTGTGGAATGAACTTCCTGAAGAAGTGGTGGATGCTGCTACAATTACAACTTCTAAAAGATATTTGAATGGATACATGAATAGGAAAGGTTTGGAGGGATATGGGCCTGGAGCAGGCAGGTGGGACGAGTTTAGTTTGGGATTATGTTTGGCCTCTTTGAACTGAAGGGTCTGTTTCTGTGCTGTATGACTCTATAGAAGTAACACTATATTGCAGATGCTAGAAAGCTGAAAACATTCAAAATGATGAAAATACTCCAGTCTGGCCTGCATCTGAGGAGAGAGATACTAAGATAATGCTTCAAATGTTGAACCTCTCTTCAGAACTACTGGAAGTGTCACTCCAATGTCTTAGTTTGTTTTTGAGGGCAGTTTGATCTGCTTTATTCAAAGCAAAAGAAAGCCAGCTTTTAGTCTGCGATCTGATTAGTGCTGAAAGAATTTAATCCAATTTGGAATGTCCAAAAAGCTTTTCTCCATACATTGAGTTTCCGTAATTTACGTTCAAATCCAGCCCAGTTTGACAATTCAAACGTGCAATAAATTCAGGATGAATTGATTTCAGAAATGTAAAGTTTGCATTGGTCAAGTGGAGTTCTCCATCCAAAATCAGAAAAGCTGTAGATATACTGAAGGTACTTTCTCAAAATGTAATCTTGTTCTGATTCCTACAATAACTTGCTAAACATTAAAAAGGATGGTTTTATTAAAGTTTCCTATTATAAAACACACTGCTTCTAAATTGTTGATTTTTAGATTAATCTTGTAACTAAATATACTCATTTTTACAATTAATACGGATAACATTTCCAAAGCAGAATTTCTACTTGAAAAATTGTTGTCTTGTACTCAAATATGCTGTCTCATGAGCAAAGAATTTAGCTGTTTTGGATTAAGACATGAGGAAAGCTAGCATAAATTTTGTGAACAAAGTCAGAAGTCATGACACCAGGCTATAGTCCAACAGGTTTATTTGAAATCACAAACCTTTGAAGCATTGCTCCTCTGTCAGGCGCTTCACCTGATGTAGCAGCGCTCCAAAAACTTATGATTTCAAATAAACCCTATTGGACTAAACATGGCGTTGTGTGTCTTCTGATTTTGCCTACCGCATTCCATCACTGGCACCTTCACACCATCAATTTGTGAAGAAGACTACATTTTATTTTTCATTTTTTTTAGGCCAGCTTTTACCAAATGTTTTCAAATCACATGCTTGGGGAATCCTACACACTCTGCTGGAGATGTTCAGCTATCGCATGCATCATATCCAGCCTCACTACAGAGTCCAGCTGTTAAGCCATCTCCATTCATTGGCAGCTGTACCACAGACTAATCAGAATCAACTTCACTTGTGGTAAGTTATTTTTAACCTTACATATATGAATCTGGCTTGCTACTTCAAAGCTGATTTTAAACTGGAGCATTAGTGTAGTAAAGTTGAGAATCCTGTAAGCTTTTAAAATGTGCCATCAGTTTGCTGAGCTTTGAGTAGTGTAAGTTGCAGGAGTTCAGTTAGTTTGCAAGGCAGAGTAACACTAACAGGATGGATTCAATTCCCACATTGACTAAGGTTCCATGTAGGTTTGTGCTTCTCCAACTCTACCTTTACCTGAGCTATGGTAATCCTTGGGTTAAACAACCATCCGTTATCTCTCTCGAATGAGAGAGCAGCCCTTTGGTCTACGAAGACTATGACAACTTTACCTTTGGGAGTTCGGTTAGCTACGTTGGCTGATTTTATGATGCAGAGTTCAATCCCTGCACCGACTGAGGTTGCCATAAAAGACAGTATTTCTCAACATCTCCACTCACCAGAGATGTGGTGACCCCAAATGAGAGAGCAGCCCAATGAGAGAACATCCCAGACAAAGGTGACTTAGTATTTTTTTAGTGTAAGGTACACCATGGAAGAAAGCCTTTGGAAATTGATCAAAGCTACTTTCTGAGCTGGAGCAATGCTAATTCGACATTGCCTTTTCCCAGATACTGTATTCTGTACGCAATGTTTGAGAAGTAGATGTAGTTGGCTTTCAAATTACATAATATCAGCTTCAGTAGGCACTTGTGATAAATTGTTCCAAATTTGAATAATTGTTTGGTTGAAACTTGGCTTCTTCTGAATTATTCTGTTTCCATGCCACCTTGTAACCAACTCCCTAATCGGTGGAAACAACCTTTTGGCAATTTACCATAAAACAATTTATCATAATTTTGAAATCCTTGTTAAATCTTACAAACAAAATCTAGGTAAGAGGATGAAAGCTTTCCAATTCTTAATGTTTCTAAATGCACTAAATGAAGTGCAGGTTTCTCATTATCAAATCATACTTAGCATATTTTGTCTGGATCCCTGATGTAATGAAAGCATTTGAAGTATATAAGTTAGCTCGCTGAGCATGAAGGATTGTTTTCAGCAGTTTAATCACCAAAATAGGTAACATCAGTGAGAGTCTCTGGTGAAGCACTGATACTATGTCCTGCCTCTCTCTTTCTAGGTCTTGATTTCTTAAGATGGGTGATGTCATTTCAGGTTCTTTTGTTTTCCAAGGGAAAGTAGATAGAGTCTCAATCGACATCACCCACCTTAAGAAACCAAGACCTATAGATAGAGAGACGGAACGTACCACCACACTTTGCCAGAGACACTCAGCGATGATGTTACCTAGTATGGTGACAAAACGTCTGAAAACAAACCTTTAAGCTCAGCGAGCTAACTTAGATACTTATCCTCAATCTGAACTGCAAATCTTCTCAAAAATCACTAGCATTTGAAGCGTTAAAATAAAATATAATTTCATACTTTCATTATTAGTTTTCTAATTGTAACACTCCAGGCCTGTAAGCTGCAGTTAATTTTCAAATAAACCTTGTAATTCAATAATTATTTTATTTTAAATAATAATCCAAATAAAGTTGATGCATGAAATAATGTACATAAGCTCTTATTTTTTGATTGAAAGAAAATTGTGATTACTTAATACTTCTAAATGAAAGGAACCTTCAGTTGTTGTTTGCAATTTTTACATATCACCTCATATTTTGAGGGGACTTTTTTTTATTGTTTTTAAAAAAGATTGATTGATAGTTTAAGGCCAGGTAGGGAAATTGTTTGATGAGGGCAGAGCAGTAGATGTGATATATATGGACTTCAGTAAGGCGTTTGACAAGGTTCCCCATGGGAGACTGATGCAAGCTTAGATCTCATGGAATACAGGGAGAACTAGCCATTTGGATACAGAACTGTCTTCTCCCTTTGAGCCAGAGGGTGGTGGTGGAGGGTTGTTTTTCAGACTGGAGGCCTGTGACCAGTGGTGTGCCAGTCGGATCGGTGCTAGGTCCTCTACTTTTTGTCATTTACATAAATGATTTGGATGCGAGCATAAGAGGTACAGTTAGTAAGTTTGCAGGTGACACCAAAATTGGAGGTGTAGTGGACAGCAAAGAGGGTTACCTCAGATTACAACAGGATCTTGACCAGATGGGCCAATGAGGCTGAGAAGTGCAGATGGAGTTTAATTCAGATAAATGCGAGGTTCTGCATTTTGGGAAAGCAAATCTTAGCAGGACTTATACACTTAATGGTAAGGTCCTAGGGAGTGTTGCTGAACAAAGAGACCTTGGAGTGCAGGTTCATAGCTTCTTGAAAGTGGAGTCACAGGCAGATAGGATAGTGAAGAAGGCGTTTGGTATGCTTTCCTTTACAGGAGTTGGGACATCATGTTGCAGCTGTACAGTTCATTGGTTAGGCCACTGTTGGAATATTGCATGGAATTCTGGTCTCCTTCCTATCGGAAAGATGTTGTGAAACTTGAAAGGGTTCAGAAAAGATTTACAAGGATGTTGCCAGGGTTGGAGGATTTGAGCTGTAGGGAGAGGGTGAACAGGCTGGGGCTGTTTTCCCTGGAGTGTCGGAGGTTGAGGTGTGACCTTATAGAGGTTCACAAAATTGAGGGGCATGGATAGGATAAATAGACAAAGTCTTTTCCCTGGGGTCGGGGAGTCCAGAACTAGAGGGCACAGGTTTAGGGTGAGAAGGGAAAGATATAAAAGAGACCTAAGGGGCAACTTTTTCACAGAGAGGGTGGTACGTGTATGGAATGAACTGCCAGAGGATATGGTGGACATTGGTACAGTTGCAACATTTAAGAGGCATTTGGATGTATATATGAATAGGAAGGGTTTGGAGGGATATGGGCCAGGTGCTGGCTGGTGGGACTAGATTGGGTTGGGATATCTGGTTGGCATGAACAGGTCGGACCGAAGGGTCTGTTTCCATGCTGTACATCTCTATGACTCTATTTGCGCAAGTACTGCTTTGAACATATGAATTAGGAGCTCAAGTAAGCCCCTTAATTCTGTTCCATCATTGAACGAGATCATAGCTAATCGGATTGTAACCTCAACTCCACATACCCATGAATCCCTGATAACCATCGGCTCTCTTGAGTGAAGAATTAATTTACTTTTTATCTTAAAAGTATTTAATAACTCTTCTTTCAACACTAGGGAGAAGAGTTTCAAAGATTAACAATCCTCTAACAGAAAGACCATAAAGATCATAGTATGTCGGAGCAAAATTACATCATTTTGGCCCATCAGGTCTGCTCTGGCATTCATTAGATAGCTGATATATTTCTTAACTGCATTCTCTTGCCTTCTCCCCAGAACTCTTGATCCCCTTGCTAATCTATCTATCTCTGTGATAAAGCAAGCCGAATGACTTGGCATCTACGGGTTCACTATCTTTTGGCTGAAAAACATTCCTTCTCATCTCAGTTCTCAAGGGTCGTCCCTTCACTCTGAGGCAGTGACCTCAGGTCCTAGCCTTTTCTACTAATGGAGACATCTTTTCCATGTCCACTCTATCCAAGCCTCTCCATATTCTCTAATTTCAATGAGATTCCTGCCCTCATGCTTCTAAGCTTTGAGCACAGGCCCAGAGTCATCAACCGCTCCTCATTCAACAAACTCTTCCCTCCCAGGATTGTTCTTGTGAACCTCTGCAGCACCCCTCCAGGATCAGCACATCCTTTGTTTGCATATGAACCCCAAAACTGCTCTCAAATATTGTAAATGTAGTCTGACCAGAGCCGGATATAGGCTCAGCAGTACATTACACCTCCCCACCCTCCCACCCTGCCGACTTTGTATTCTTGCTCTTTGAAATGATTGCTGACATTGCATTTGCATCTGCCAACTGAACCTGTTTGTTAATCTTGAGAGAATCCTGAACTAGGACACCTAAGTCCCTTTGTGCTTCAGATTTCTGAAGCCATTCTCCATGCCTATATTCTTCTGACTGAAATGCATAACCTCTCACTTTCCCACATTGTATCCCATCTGCCACTACTTTGCCCACTCTCCTAGCCTGTCCAACTCCTTCTGCATTCTACCCGCTTCCTCAACACTACTTGTCCTATCATCTCTCTTTATGTCTTCTGCAAACTTAACAATACCCTCAGTTCCTTCATACAGATCAATAATGTATGGTGCGAATAGTTGTGGCCCTGTGAAACTGTACTAGTCACCAGATGCCATCCTGAAAAGGCTCCTTTATCCCCACTGCCTGCCTTCTACCAGTCTTGCCGCTAACACTGTGGATTCATATCTTATTTAGCAGCCTTCTATATGTAGCACAATGTCAGAGGCTTTCTGGAAATCCAAATAGATCATGTCCACTGGCTCTTCTTTGTCTAACTTGCTCATTACATCCTCCAAGAATTTATTGTATTCATTGGAGTTTAGAAGATAAAGGGGAGACTTAATAGAGACGTACAAGATAATACATGGCTTGGAAAGGGTGGATGCTAGGAAATTGTTTCCGTTAGGTGAGGAGACTAGGACCCGTGGACACAGCCTTAGAATTAGAGGGGGTAAATTCAGAACAGAAATGCGGAGACATTTCTTCAGCCAGAGAGTGGTGGGCCTGTGGAATTCATTGCCGCAGAGTGCAGTGGAGGCTGGGACGCTAAATGTCTTCAAGGCAGAGATTGATAGATTCTTGTTGTCTCGGGGAATTAAGGGCTACGGGGAAAATGCGGGTAAGTGGAGTTGAAGTGCCCATCAGCCATGATTGAATGGCGGAGTGGACTCGATGAGCCGAATGGCCTTACTTCCACTCTTATGTCTTATGGTCTAACAGGTTTGTTAATCAGGACCTCTCCTTGACAAATCCATACAGACTCGGCATGATTTTACTTCCAAGTACTTTGCAATCTCATCTTTAATAATGCACTATAAAGTCTTACCAACAACCACAGCCACACTATCCAGCCTATAATTTCCTATCTTTTGTCTCCTTTCTTAAGCAGGGGGGTTACATTGGAAAAGGTCATCTCACCTTGGTCTTAATTTAATGACCCCTGATTTTTGAACTCTGTTTCCTCATTCTAGGCTCGTCCACAATAGCAAAACAAAGTGCATGCTCTCAGAATCCACCATGCCAAGATCTCTCATAATGTTGTTTATCTCACTAAGATCACATGTCATTCTTCTAAACTCAAATGGAATGGGACGCAGCCATTCTAACCTATCTTCATATAACAATTTTACCCCCTCAGCCACCAAAAGAATCCTAGGTAACACTACAGTAGTAATCTGATGGCTTTTACATCTTTCACATGTATTATAAATTTTAACTCAATACTGCAGAGAGAAATGAAAGTGAAGGATATGAGCATGAGTACACAAAAAAAATTCCAAAACCCTCTGGAAGATTGTGTTTATTATACAGTCAAATATGGCAACTAAGTCAGTTCCCACAAATACCAAGTGCTCAGTTAATGTGCTCTAATAATTTAGAGGATAAAATGTTGGATAAAACTCTGGGAGACCTCTCTGTTCTTTAACTAGCTCTAAGGAATCATTTGTATCTGCCTGATCAGGACTCTGTCAGAGCTGAGGCAGTACTAAAACAATGAACCAGTACAGCGAAAAAAATCAGACTTGACGTCCAAATATTGGAATGGTGTTTATTCTCTTGACCTGACTTGGAAGTAAGAGTTCTAGCACTGAGCCAAACTGGTTAACTTAGTGTTGAATACAACTGCAGAGGTAAGGTGGACCAGAAAAATAGAAAGACTGAAATTCCACAATGAACTTGAACACAGCAGATACCAGTCTACAGTAGTTTGTCTTCCATTAGTCCATTATTAGCTCAATGGAGCCTCTCATTCATATAGGTACAATGTTAAACTCTAATTCTGAATGTATTTGAAAGCAAGGTCATCACAGGTTTGACCTTTTGAACTCTTGTGATTAGTTTTTCTGTACTTTGTAATAATTCTACTATTAAACTTTGGAAAAGGCTTGAATATGGAACTAGAAATTTAACACTAACTTGGTAATTATCTTTTTTTTTGACCATTTAGCGTTGAAAGCACAGCTCTCCGGTTGATCACCGCTTTGGGCAGTTCAGAAGTGCAACCCCAATTTACACGGTTTCTCAGTGACCCCAAAACAGTTCTTTCTGCTGAATCTGAGGAACTGAACAGAGCTCTAATTCTAACTCTAGCAAGAGCAACACATGTAACCGGTAAATATCGTAAATATCAATGTGAAAATTCGGTTGTGTTGCAACTATTGTGAATTGATCCATATTTAGAATGTGCTCATTTTTAGTCAAATATCCTGCAGTCATATGAATTAAGAAATTATGTATTAAAGTCTGTGAGAAGATTTGTAGCTCGGGTGCTTGTTGTTGTGGTTCTGTTTGCCGAGCTGGGAATTTGTGTTGCAGATGTTTCGTCCTCTGTCTAGGTGACATCCTCAGTGCTTGGGAGCCTCCTGTGAAGCGCTTCTGTGATCTTTCCTCCGGCATTTGTAGTGGTTTGAATCTGTCGCTTCCGGTTGTCAGTTCGAGCTGTCCGTTGCAGTGGCCGGTATATTGGGTCCAGGTCGATGTGCTTATTGATTGAATCTGTGGATGAGTGCCATGCCTCTAGGGATTCCCTGGCTGTTTTCTGTTTGGCTTGCCCTATAATGGTAGTGTTGTCCCAGTCGAATTCATGTTGCTTGTCATCTGCGTGTGTGGCTAATAAGGATAGCTGGTCGTGTCGTTTCGTGGCTAGTTGGTGTTCATGGATATGGATCGTTAGCTGTCTTCCTGTTTGTCCTATGTTGTGCTGTACTTGCACGGGATTTTGTACACTACATTGGTTTTGCTCATGCTGGGTATCGGGACCTTCGTTCTGGTGAGTTGTTGTCTGAGAGTGGCTGTTGGTTTGTGTGCTGTTATGAGTCCTAGTGGTTGCAGTAGTCTGGCTGTCAGTTGGAAATGTTCTTGATGTATGGTAGTGTGGCTAGTCCTTTGGGTTGTGGCATGTCCTCGTTCTGTTGTCTTTCCCTTAGGCATCTGTTGATGAAATTGCACGGGTATCCGTTTTTGGCGAATACGTTGTATAGGTGTTCTTCTTCCTTTTTTTTTTGCAATTCTGGCATACTGCAGTGTGTTGCGGCCCTTTTGAACAGTGTCTTGATGCAACTTCTTTTGTGTGTGTTGGGGTGGTTGCTTTCGTAGTTCAAGCCACTCACACAAACCAAGTCCGGAAGCGACAGATTCAAACCACTACAAATGCCGGAGGAAAGATCACAGAAGCTCTTCACAGGAGTCTCCCAAGCACTGAGGATGTCACCTAGACAGGGGACGAAACGTCTGCAACACAAATTCCCAGCTCGGTGAACAGAACCACAACAATTATGTATTACTTTGTTTCTGGAATTCTTGCATTTGTCATTGAGATATGAGCAGCACTGGCAAGGTTGCATTTTTTTTTCACTCATTGCTAGGTTCTCTGAGATTATGGTGTAACTCCTTGAACTATTGGTTTTTGGTATTATTTTCTTAAATAATAATGACTGAACCATTTTGTAAGGGATCAAAGATCAGACCCTTGATGTAAACTGAAGTATAGATCAAATTGGAAAGGGTTGTCCGGCAGTGTTCACTAAGGAAAGTTAATGAGGTCTGCTGCAAGTATCAATTGAGATGTATTGAACACAATTTGAATTAAAATCTCTGTCCCTAACTAGTGAAGTACTAAGGTGATCGTGATCCCTGGGTTGCTAGTCGAATATCACTGAAAACTGTGACACTTTAAAACATTGTTTGAAGGCTTCTTGACCTTTTCCAGAACGGTACCATTCAATACAGTACAGGAACAGGCCCTATGGCCCCCAAGCTTGCACCAGTTGTAATCTTTATTTGGACTTGCTACTTATTGTGTGTGCATGGTTTGTATCCCTATGTTTGCCTCCTGTTCATGTCTACCAGAATACACCTTAAACATTGCTAACGTTGCCTGCATCCACCACCTCCACTGGCAGTGTATTCCAGGCACCCATCTTTCCCTGTGTGAAACCTTTTCCCCACACCCCTCCTCTAAACATTCCCCCTCTCACCTTGAACCTGTGCCCTCTTATAGAACATAGAGTACAGCATAGAGCAGGCCCTTTGGCCCACTACCTAATGCAAAATATAATAACCTACGCACCCCTCAACTCACTGCTTTCCATGTGCCTGTCCAGCACTCGCTTAAATGTCCCTAATGACTCTGCTTCCATCACCACCGTTGGCAACGCATTCCATGCATTCACAACTCTGTGTAAAGAACCTACCTCTGACGTCCCCTCTATACATTTCCCCAAATATCTTAAAACTATAACCCCTCGTACCCATCAATCCTACCCTGGGAAAAAGTCTCTGGCTATCGACTCTATCTCTTTTTCTCATTATCGTTTATACCTCGATCAGGTCTCCTCTCTTCCTCCTTCTCTCCAGAGAGAAAAATCCAAGCATTTTTGAGCAGAGGTCAAACAACACTGACCTCCAGGCAGAATAACTTTCATCTACAATCACTCTCTGCCTTCTGTCAGCCAACCAATTCTGAATCCAGATAGCCAAATCTCCCTGTATCCCATACTTCCTGACTTTATGCATGAGCCTGTCATGGGGAACCTTATCAAATGCCTTGCTGAAATCCAGGAACGGCATTCACCTCCTTCCAATCATCCCGTATGACTCCCATGGAGAGTGAGGAGGCAAATATCCTCGCCAGCAGCTTAGCAACCTCCTTTCTCACTTCCTGGAGCAGCCTAGGATAAATCTGGTCTGGCCCTGGGGACTTATCAATCTTAATGTTTGCCAAAATTTCCAGCACATCAACTTCATCAGTCTTGATCTGGTCAAACCTGTATCCCAGCTCCTCCAAGTTGTCATTTATAACAAAATCCCTTTCTTTAGAGAAAACTGAAGCAAAATACTCATTTAGGGCTTCCACTATCTGCTCAGACTCCACGTACAAGTTCCCTCCACTATCCCTGATCAGCCCTACTTTCTCCCTGATCATTCTCTCGTTCCTCACATATGGGTAAAATGCCTTTGGGTTCTCCCTAATCCTATTTGCCGAGCCTTTTTCATGCCCCCTCCTGGCTCTCCTCAGTCCATTTCTGAGCTCCTTTCTATCAAGCCTGTAATCCTCTAAAGCTGTGCTACATCCTTGCTTCCTTCACCTTACATAAGCTGCCTTCTTCTCGTCATCCAAGGTTCTTTAATCTTACTCCTTCTTTTCTGTCTCAGAGGAATACATGCATGCATCACTCACAATAACTGCTCCTTAAACAGTCTCCACATGTCTGCTGTGCCCTTTCTGTGGAACAATTGCTCCCAGTCAGTACTTCCCAAGTCCTGTCTGATAGCGTCTTAATTTCCTTTTCCCCAATTAAATATCTTCCCTCGGTAACTGCTCATTTCCTTCTCTAAGGCTATATTAAATGTTGAGCAGTTGTGATCACTGTCATCAAAGTTTTCTCCCAACGCGAGATCTGACACCTGTCCTGGCTCATTGCCGAGCACCAAATCCAAAATGGCCTCTCCCCTCGTCGGTATGTCTGCATACTGAGTAAGGAAGCCCTCCTGAACATCCCTGACAAAAACAGCCCAATCCAAACCATCTGCACTCAGGAGGGTCCAGTCAATATTGGGAAAGTTGAAATCACCCATAACTACAAACCTGCTACTTCTGCATTTTTCCAGAACCTGCCCGCCTATGCGTTCTTCAGGCTCTCTACTGCTGTTAGGTGGTCTGTCGAAAACCCCCAATGAGGTGGCTGCTCCCTTGCTGTTCCTGACTTCCACCCATACTGACTCAGCAGACAGACCTTCCTCAACAAGCTTCATTTCTGTAGCTGTGATAACTCTCTGATTAGCAATGCTACACCCCCTCCTCGTTTTCCACCCTCCCTGTTCTAAAGCTGAAAAATGTGTTGCTGGAAAAGCGCAGCAGGTCAGGCAGCATCCAAGGAGCAGGAGAATCGACGTTTCGGGCATAAGCCCTTCTTCAGGAATGAGGAGGGTGGGCCAAGCAGGCTAAGATAAAAGGTAGGGAGGAGGGACTTGGGGGAGGAGCGTTGGGAATGTGATAGGTGGAAGGAGGTTAAGGTGAGGGTGATAGGCCGGAGAGGGGGTGGGGGCGGAGAGGTCGGGAAGAAGATTGCAGGTCAAGAAGGCGGGGCTGAGTCCAAGGGTTGGGACTGAGATTAAGTGGGGGGAGGGGAAATGAGGAAGCTGGAGAAATCTGCATTCATCCCTTGTGGTTGGAGGGTTCCTAGGCGGAAGATGAGGCATTCTTCCTCCAGGCATCGTGTTGCCATGGTCTGGCGATGGAGGAGGCCAAGGACCTGCATGTCCTTGGCGGAGTGTGAGGGAGAATTAAAGTGTTCAGCTACGGGGCAGTTGGGTTGGTTGGTGCGGGTGTCCCAGAGGTGTTCTCTGAAACGTTCCGCAAGTAGGCGGCCTGTGTCCCCAATGTAGAGGAGGCCACATCGGGTGCAGCGGATGCAGTAAATGATGTGTGTGGAGGTGCAGGTGAATTTGTGACGGATATGGAAGGATCCCGTGGAGCCTTGGAGGGAAGTGAGGGGGGAAGGTGTGCGCACACATTTTGCATTTCTTGCGGTTGCAGGGGAAGATGCTGGGAGTGGAGATTGGGTTGGTGGGGGATGTGGACCTGACGAGGGAGTCGCGGAGGGAGTGGTCTTTCCGGAACGCTGATAAGAGAGGGGAGGGAAATATATCCTTGGTGGTGAGGTCTATTTAGAGATGGCGGAAATGACGAAGGATGATACGATGTATCTGGAGATTGGTGGAGTGGTAGGTGAGGACCAATGGGGTTCTCTACAGGTGGCGATTGGAGGGGCGGGGTTCAAAGGCGGAGGAGCGGGAAGTGGAGGAGATGCGGTGGAGAGCATCGTCAACCACGTCTGAGGGGAAGTTGCGGTCTTTGAAGAAGGAGGCTATCTGGGTTGTTCGGTATTGGAATTGGTCCTCCTGGAAGCAGATGCGGCGGAGGCGAAGGAATTGGGAATATGGGATGGCATTTTTACAGGGGGCAGGGTGGGAGGAGGTGTAGTCTAGGTAGCTGTGTTCTAAACCCTGGAACATCAAGCAACCATTCCTGCCCCTATGAAACCCATGTCTCCTTCATGGCCACAACATCGTATCCCCAAGCACTGATCCATGCTCTAAGTTCGTCACTCTTATTTCTGACACTCTTATAGTTGACATTTCCATCCTGTGGGAAAAGCCTCTGACTACCCATCCTAAGGCTGTCCTAATTTTGTAAACCTCTATTAGGTTACCCCCTTTAATGTAAGGAATTGGAAAATAAAAGTAAGTTTTGCTACAATTATGCAGGGCTTTGGTGAGGCAAGACCTTGATTCCGTGTGCATTTTTGGCTGTCATATTTTAAGGAAAGATTGGAGTGAATGCAGTGAATCTTTGCTAGATTGATTTCTGGGTTGAGGGGGTAGCCTACGATGAGAAGCTGAGTAATGAGTTGGACCAATACTCTTTGGAGTTTGGAAGAATGAAGGATAATCTTATCAAGGCATACAAGATTCTGAAAGGGCTTGACACTGTGGACGCCAAGTTTCTCCTGACAGTGGAACTCAGTCCGTGAGAACACACACTCAAGGGGACACTCAATTTACACTGAGTTAAGATTTAGAAGTTTGTGAATTTTTGGAACTGCATGTCCTAGGAGTTGTGAATGCTTCATTGTAGAATTTATTTAAAGCTGAGATGGACAAATGTTTGGTGTAGGGAAATCAAGGGATATAGGGAAAAGGTGAAGAAGGCCAACTGTCTGATAATTTCAAATGGTGGAACAGATTCAAGGAGAGATGTGGATGCTGCTGTTTATTATTTTGTAACCGTTGCACCCAATAAAATGCTAATACTGTTGTTATCCTCTAATGTTTATCTTGTCTTCTCTTTTTTAAAAAAAGACTTTTTTACAGGCTCTGAATCTATACAAGGTACCTGGTGTAAAGACATCCTTCAAACAATTATGGTTTTCACTCCTCACAACTGGGCTTCTCACACACTCAGCTGTTTCCCGGCTCCATTGCAGGCAAGATAAACTTTTGTTTGTATTCTGAGATAACCTGGTGGCAAATATTAACATACATACATAAAAGGTATATGAATTCATGGGCTCCAGCAACAGAAATCTTAATCTTGAATGCATTATTTTATTTATCTGAATCGTGATAGACAAATATTAATGTATTTTTGATTTGGTTGTGGGTATGTTCTCCGAGCTGGGAAGTTGATTTGCAGGCATTTCGTCACCTGTCTAGGTGATATCTTCAGTGCTTTGGAGCCTCCTGTGATGCACTACTGTATAGTGTCTTCTGGAATTTATTTGGTTCTGTTCCTGCTACTTCTGGTTGCCGGTTTGGTTGCCTGTTGTAGTGCCTGGTATGTTGGGTCTAGGTCTGTGTGCTTGTTGATGAGTACCATGCTTATAGAAATTCTCTGGCCATTCTCTGTTTTGGTTTGTCCTATGATCGTTGTGTGGTCCCAGTTGAATTTGTGGTCCTTGTCATCTGTATGTGTGGTTATTAGGGACAGCTGGTCTTGGCGTTTAGTAGCTAGTTTGTGTTCGTGGACGCGGATTGTTAGTTGTCTGCCTATTTGTCCTGGTGAGTTGTTGTCTGAGTTTGGCTGTTGGTTTATGGGCTGTCATGAATCCTAGTGAGTCAGAAGCCAGTTCTGAGATTTTTTTATATAAGATTGCATGGCTAGTGAGTTAGGTCATGACATGTCCTCGTCACGTTGTTTGTCTGTTTGGCATCTGCGGACGAAGTTGTCGGGGTACCTAGTGGCAAATACTCTGTAGAGGTGTTCTTCTTCCCTTCATAGGTCGGGAATGCTGCAGTGTGTTGTAGTCCTTTTGAACAGGATCCTAATGCTGCTTCTCTTGTGTGTATTCGGTTAGTTGTTGTTGTAAGTCAGGATCTGGTCAGTGTGTGTGGCTTTCCCGTACACTTTTGTGGTGCTTTCACTGTTTTTTGTTCTTCCTACTATCACATCCAGGAGTGGGAGTTGATTGTTGGTTTCCTCCTCATATAAATCTGACCCTTGTGAGCATGGTATTGATAATCTGGTATGTGTTCATGATTTCTGTTCTGTTATTGAGAACAAAAGTGTCATCCACATATCGATCCAGAGTTTGGGTCAGATTTGAATGAAGGATGTTTGTTCCAATCTTTGCAATTGATTCTGCTATGAGCGCAGAGATGGCTGAGTCCATAGGTGTCCCATTGATCTGTTCATATATTTGGTTGTGGAACATGAAGTGTGTCACCAAGACAGGTCTAGTAGTTTGAGTATGCAGTCCTTGTTAGGTTCCCCATCGTGTTGTCTGTTCTGTTTGTCCAGGAGGCTGGCTTTTGTCTCTTTGGCTAGGGTTTTGTCAATTTGAAGTGAATAGTGCTGTTACATCAAAGGAGACGATTGCTTTGTCCTTGTCCATGCTAATATTCTTGATGTTGTCTAGGAATTCCTGTGATGATTGTAGGAGTATTTGGATTTGCTTATAAGATATTTTAGTTTTTGTTGAAATTCTTTTGACAGTTTCTGTGATGAAATTCCAGGGAATGCCACAGTGGGTCTAAGTGGTACATCTGCTTTGTGTACTTTGGGTAATCTGTGAAATCCTGGGGTGGTGTTGCTTTATGGTTTCAGCCTTTGTGCGTCAATCCTGGTCATTAGTCCATTTTTTTGTAGGTTCCGTAGTGTGGTGTTTATTCTATGGTTAGCTCTGCGTGGGTTCACGCTCTCTGTGTAGGTAGGTTTCAATATCTGCAAGTAGTTTCTTTGATTTTTGAATATATTCAGTTGTGGCCATGATGACCATCATTTTGCCAGTGTTTACTGGTACTATTGATTGCATTCTTATCATTTATGAGTGTTTTTAGGGCTTCTCTTTGGTGTTGGTTGTTCACTTTGTCTTTTGTTAGTAAGGATACAATGGCTTGTCTGACTGCTTGCTGCATCTCTTTGGTTAGTCTGTTAGTTCTGAGCACACATTCTAATGCAGCTAGGAAGTCTTTTGATTTTGCGTCCCTGTGGTTGTAGTTGAGTCCCTTGGCTAGTATGACTTTCAGTGTCTGTAAGATATCTGCTGGAGAGGCTTTTTACCCGGGTGTTGTCTTCTCTGCTGTTGGATAGCTTATACCAAAATCCACAAGCCTGACCACCCTGGTCGACCCATTGACTCAGCATGCTCCTGCCCCACTGAACTCATTTCTACCTACCTCGACACTGTCTTACCACCCCCACCTCCCCCCCCCACCCCCTCACAGTCCAGGAACTCCCCACATACGTTCGAGACACCACCCACGCCCTCCACCTCCTCCAAGACTTCCGTTTCCCCGGCCCCCAATGCCTCATTTTCACCATGGATATCCAATCCCTCTACACCTCCATCCGCCATGACCAGGGTCTTCAAGCCTTCCGTTTCTTCCTCTCCCAACGTCCCCAACAGTACCCTTCCACCGACACACTCACTCGTTTAGCCGAACTGGTCCTCACCCTTAACAATTTCTCCTTCGAATCCTCCCACTTCCTCCAGACCAAAGGGGTAGCCATGGGCCCCAGCTATGCCTGTCTCTTTGTTGGCTACGTAGAACAGTCCATCTTCCATGATTACACCGGCACCACTCCCCAGCTCTTCCTCCTCCACATTGTTGACTGCATTGGCGCCACCTCGTGCTCCCACGAGGAGGTTGAGCAATTCATCAACTTCACCAACACATTCCACCCTGACCTTAAATTTACCTGGACCATCTCTGACACCTCCCTCCCCTTCCTGGACCCCTCCATCTCCATTAATTACGACCGACTTGACACCGACATTGTTTTACAAACCCACCAACTCCCACAGCTACCTGGATTACACCTCTTCCCACCCTACCCCTTGCAAAAATGCCATCCCATATTCCCAATTCCTCTGCCTCTGCCATATCTGCTCCAAGGAGGACCAGTTCCACCACAGAACACACCAGATGGCCTCTTTCTTTAGAGCCCGCAATTTCCCTTCCCACGTGGTTAAAGATGCCCTCTAACGCATCTCATCCACATCCCACACCTCCGTCCTCAGACCACCCCCACTCCCCAACCGTAACAAGGACAGAACCCCCCTGGTGCTCACCTTCCACCCTACCAACCTTCGCATAAATCAAATTATCCACCGACATTTCCGCCACCTCCAATCGGACTCCACTACCAAGGATATATTTCCCTCCCTACCCCTTTCCGCCTTCCGCAAAGACTGTTCCCTTCATGACTACCTGGTCAGGTCTACGCCCTCCCAACAGCCCACCCTCCCGTACTGGCACTTTCCCCTGCCACCGCAGGAATTGCAAAGCCTGTGCCCACGCCACCTCCCTCACCTCCATCCGAGGGCCTAAAGGAGCCTTCCACATCCATCAAAGTTTTACCTGCACATCCACCAATATAATTTATTGTATCTGTTGCTCCCGATGCGGTCTCCTCTACATTTGGGAGACTGAACACCACCTAGCAGAGCGCTTTGGGGAACATCTCTGGGACACCCGCATCAATCAACCACACCACCGCGTGGCCCAGCATTTCAACTCCCCCTCCCACTCAGCCGAGGACATGGAGGTCCTGGGCCTCCTTTACTACTGCTCCCTCACCACCCGACGCCTGGAGGAAGAACACCTCATCTTCCGCCTCGGAACACTTCAACCCCAGGGCCTCAATGTGGACTTCACCAGTTTCCTCATTTTCCCCTTCCCCCACCTTTCTTTCAGGGTAGGTGCCAATTTATTGCAAATTTTGTAATTTTCTTCACTCTATCTATCAAAGTCAGAAGTCACATGATACCAGGTTATAGTCCAACAGATTTATTTGAAATGACAAGCTTTCAGAGTGCTACTCCTTTGCCCAGCCCAGTCCAACACTGGCATCTCCACATCATCGTCTCTGTCAAAGGCAGCTGCTAAATGTAAGCCTAAAGTATTTGTACACGATATCCATAACTGTACTACAGGATGAATAATGCTTTAATTTAGCCTTGGCATGGGTACCAGAAATAATAGAACTAGCCATTGTTTAGTTCATATAACTCCAGACTGACAGCATCATATCATCCGACTTTATGGCTTAAGTTAAAGGGTAATCCGCATTCATGATAAAGTTAATAGGTGACAAGAATAAAACAGTAAATTACAACAAATTCTTGATATTCAGGAAGTTAATAACATGTATTACAAAAGTCTAAAATGTAAACTTTCGTTAAAATTTGTTAACACAACCTCTCAGTAGACACATTAATGAACTTTGACAAATTTCTGTTTGCACCCTCCCCATGATATAAATGAAGATACATGAATGTCAACTTGGTTAATGCCTTTGTTTAATTAGTGCCAAGGTATGACTACTTTCTATCCTAGGTTAGAGTGGTGCTGAAAAAGCACAGCCGGTCAGGCAGCATCCGAGGAGCAGGAAAACCGATGTTTCGGACAAAAGCCCTTCATCTTTTGCCCGAAACGTCGATTTTCCTGCCCCTTGGATGATGCCTAACCAGCTGTGCTTTTCCAGCACCACTCTAATCTAGACTCTGATTTCCAGCATCTGCAGGCCTCCCTTTTGCCTACTTTCTATCCTAGCTTATCCTAAGGATTTTTAAATTAATAATTTTCCCAATTAATCATTGGTGACCCATTTTGTCCCTGCTCTGTCACTGCAGGAATTAATTGAAAGAGGTTTCCAGAATGGTCAACAAATTCAGACAACTCCAACTCTTAAGTACAATGCCATTTGCTTTGAATAAATTCTGCCTCTGAGCTGGAATTTGTGTGTTCCTCCCTGTAATTGAAATCATTAAAAAAAGGTTTGTTCTAAAATGTAATCTCCAATCAGGTAATGTGAATCCGCAATTTACCAAGAGAATAAACCCTTTCAACGGAAGTCACCGATGACATTTTTAGTTGTCACATTACTAAGCCTAGCTGCAAATTTCTGAAGAATAGAATTTTATGAATTTAAACTCGTCAGGGCCTAAGCTCTATCACATGACGTTCTTTATGACAGCTTCTAATATGGGGCTATTTTATTTCTATGTCCATGTTTTCACTGGTATCTGTTTTCTGATTATTAGACTGGAACAGTAGTTTTATGCTTGCTTGTTTCTATACCATGGAATTGTAAAAAAAAATGTTAATTTCTCCAAAACTTGGTTAAATGGTTAAATATGAAAGAGTTTGAGTATTGCTGGAAAGAGACTTTCACAAAAGTTTTTGTCTTCTGCTTGTCAGACCATTAGCATGGATACCAATGTAAAAAGGTACAACATTTTATACTGTAAAAAAAGGATTGCTGATTGTTTATCAGTGGACTCTAATTTGTAGAGGTTGCCATGGAGAATACACCATTTAGAAGATTGATGGTTTAATGCCTCCTTTTTAAAAGCTGTCAGAATCAAAGAAATATGCCAATGGTGTTGGATTTTCTCTAAATGACAAGGTTTCGCTGGTGTTTGAATGACCATTGTTTAATAATTTGATTTAGCAAACAGCCCATTTTATATTAGAAAGTCTTTTAATTGTCATTGGAGTGATTCACATTGGAACTGCCCAAGGCAATCAATCACTGCACTTGTCTGGACAACATCTACAGAAAAATACCACACTATGACAGTGAGTGAAAAGTTAGCCTGAGAGATGGGTTTAATGATGAGCCTTTGAGTAGCAAATAGTTGGAAGGTTTTAGAGACGATCAGTAATTTCAAAAGGAAATTTAATTTCCCCTTAGGAGACTGCAAGGATAGAGGGGAAACTAGGACCCAATGGTTTGTTCTACAGAGGCTCATGGACACTAATGGCTGAATGGTCTCCCACTATGCCATAATGACTTAGAAAATTGCAATGCATAGGGCATAGCTGGTTGAAGGTTAGTGTTGGGGAAAAGTGAGAGAGAAGTCTGTCAAGGACCAAAGTCAGGAGCAGAATCTGTTATGGACATGGGACAGAATTGGGTTGGGGTCATGGTGGTGGTGAACAGTGAAGGAATTCAGGAGGAAAAGAAAACTGAGGTGCTGTGGAATTTGGAATTAAAAGGGTTGAATGAATTCACTTAATCAAGAATGGGATAAGGACAGCAGAGGTTTGGATCAGTTGAGGATGATGGAGAATGACAGGTTCACTAAGAAAATATTAAAGTTATGATTTCAGCAGCAAATGGCTTAAAGAAAGTGTGGCGATGGGCAACATTTCTCATTTGGAAGTGATTGTGATGGAGTTGAGCATAATGTGAAGATTACAACCTTATATGGCACAATCTAATTTTGGTTCCCCTCTGGTGATAATGAGGAACCTTCTTGAATCCGTTGCAGTCATTGGAATATCAGGACAACTACGTATTGGGAGGACAACTTAAGGATTTTGACCCAGTAACTGTGAAGGAATGCCAATATAGTTCCAAGTCTGTGAGACTTGAGGGGAACTTGCAGGTGGTAGTGTTCCTGTTGTCCTTGGTCTTCTAGGTTGAAGAGACCTTGGATTTGGAAGGTGCTATCTGTTAAGCCTCACTGTGGTAGCCTGCTAGCAATCAAGTTCTACTAATTATGGAGCCATCACAAAATTAAAGATTTTAACAACTATGCAAAATTCTCTGATTTATCTGTGCCAGTTTGAAACACAACACAGGTCAGATTTCTGTACTTTAAAAATAATGACCATATATTAGAAATAAATAGGTTCTAACAACAGATAAGCAATTATGAATAGTCAGGATATAACTGTACTAGTTAAAGCTCTAACCCACTTTAAAAATTTTTCCATCTACTTACATGTACCGTCATAAGAGAAACATGGGTGTTATGAGTAGAGGGAAAGACCAAGAAGTAGTTCAGTGGTTCCTGTCAACACGGTTGTCTGAGATGATCCTTTTTCTAATCAGAATGCTGTTTCTCAATTGTTTTTTGCTATTTGTTTTTATTTGTAGGAGGCAGGGATTAAGAAAGTCTCTGACTTCTTAATTAAAAGTCACAGCTTATAGCAACTAATGAAGGAAAATAAATTAGCTCTCTTCAGGTTTGGGGTGCTTTTTATTGCAGAACTGAAACACACCACCTCGCCTGCTGGAAATCCATTTCCTTCTGCCAAACATTGATACCCCCTAACTGCTCAGCTACCAGAGAGCTGCTAATATAGTTGTTGGCAGGCAGGGGACCTTTATCATTGGTCTGTGTATTGTCAACCAGTAATCAATCATCTTGTTGTCAATTAAATCTCTGTGTACGTACACCTCTGGCCTCAGCTCTTCCGCAGATAGGTATTCCTCACTACTTGAAATGACATCTGTGTAAACAGCACTTGCAATGGATTTCAGTTAACTTACTTTTTAAAAGTGCAGAGATCCTTCAGCAATCTTCAATTTTCAGAGCTAACTTTTCATATTTCAGTCCAGAATCAAAAATTGAGTAAAATAAAAAGATGGGCTATTTTTATTGACAAAGACCTTCATGAGTGACTGCAGTGCACCTTTTAAAAGGTGTAAACTGCTGCCACCATGTATTGTTAGTCAGGGATCGAATATTGAAGATCATGGTTGTGGTGTCAATCAAGGAGCCTGCTTTGTCCTAGATGATGTCAAGCTTCCTATGTGTTGTTGAAGCTGCACTATGTGAACATGTCGAGAATATTCCATCACCCTCATGATTTATGCCTTGGAAGTAGTAGTATTGCATTGGGAAGGCGGGAGATTAGTTCGCTAATGCAGAATTTCCAGTTTCTGACCTATTTTTGTAGCCACAATAGTGAGATGGATGCTCCAGTTTAGTTTCTGATTAAACCAGAGCTGATAGTGAGGGATTTAGTGATGCTAATAATATTGAACATCGAGGGGTTATATTTAGATGCTCCCTTATTGGGGATGTTTATTGCTTACCACTTGTGTGGCATACATGTTACTTGCTTCTTAGCAACCCAAACCTCCAGTATCTGAGCATTCACAATTGGTGCTGAACATGATGCAGTCATGAGTGAACATTGCCATTTATGATCTTATGATGGAGGGAAGGTAATTGAGAACATAGCTGAAGATGGTGTTCTGAGAATGCTATCCCAAATATCTTCTGTACTGTTGTGCTGGCCAAAACAATTGACTTCTAATGACATCAGCTTCCTTTTTGGTTTCGCTCAGTCTGTTTAATGATATGCTGTATTGAATTATATTTTTATGTCGAGGGTAGCCACTCTAACCTCATCTCTGGAGTTCTTTTGTCCATATTTAGATGAAGGCAGTAATGAGATTAGGAGTACAGTAGCTCTGGTGGCATCCAAACAGAGCATCAGTGACTAGCTTATTCCTTTAAGTGTTGCTTATTAGCAATGCCAGTTATTCCCTCCATTATTTTGCTGCCAGTCTTGCCTTCATGGTTAATCCTTTGAGTATATGGGTTGGGAAATCATGTTGAGGTTGTACAGGACATTGGTAGGACCTCTTCTGGAATTCCGCGTCCAGTTCTGGTCACTCAGTTATGGGAAGGATATTATTAAGCTTGAGGGGGTTAAGAAGAGATTTACCAGGGTATTGCCAGGAATGGGAGGTTTGAGTTTTAAAGAAAGGCTGGGACTTTTTTCATTAGAGCATAGGAGGTTAAGAGGCAACCTTTATAGAAGTTTATAAAATAATGAAGGGTGTAAGTAGACTCAATGGTAGTTGTCTTCCCCCTAAGATGGGGGACTTCAAGACAAGGGGGTACATTTTTAAGGTGAGAGAAGACAATTTAAAACAGCACAAGGGACAAATGTTTTAAGCAGAAGGTGGTTCGCATTTGGAATGAATGTTCTAAGGAAGTGGTGGATATGGGTACAATTACAACCTTTTAAAAGGTGTTTGGATCAGTACATGATTAGGAAAGGGTTGCAGAGGAATGGGCTGGGGCAGGCAGATGGGACAAGTTTTTAGTTTGGGATTATGTTCGGCATGGACTGGTTGAACCAAAGGGTCTGTTTCTATACTCTGTCTGATAGGACATTAATTAGGTTGGATTTGTTTGATTGTTTGTGCGCCAGTAATACTTGGGTAATTTCCCACTTTTTGGGTAAGTGCCAATGATTTACTGTCTTGGAACAGATTGGTTAGAGGCTCACCTTATTCGGGAGCACAAGTTTACAGTGCTTTTACATTTTGCAGAGGTCACTTGACCTACTGTGTACAACCAATATTTTCAGTTTTGGTTTTAGATAGCCAGCCTTCTCAATAATTTATTACTGTGCTCTGGTTGTAGCAATTAAATCTTCCATTTTACAAACTGGCTACCTAAAGTGAAATGTACATGGACAGTTGAGATTTCCAGAAAAGCAGCCTCTTACAGTGTTAGTGAGACGTGAAGAGATGTGAAATAGTGAAAAGGATTGTTTTATTTACTGGTTGATTTCACTCAATATTGCATACAAGTAGTCAAGGAAGTATTCTACCTTTTTAGGTAAATCATGTTTAAAGTTACAGGAAAATAATCTGATTGGGAGTGGTCTGGAAAAGGGATAAACTGAAGAAAAGACTGCATCTGTGATACTGGCATGGAAATGTATCTCAGAGTGAATCTGCTTTACAATTTTATTAGAGCATTGATATCTAAGTTATCCATATTAAACTAATCTCAGAAGGAAGTTCTAATTCTGATTTCCATTCCAGGTTCTGAAGTTTGTTTTTCCCGTAGCTAGACAAGAATCCAAAGGTTTGGTCTTTTCTCCCCCCTGATTTACCAAGACTGTTGACCATTTGACTGGCAATCGAACTGCCACCATTCCTTGAAATCATTCCAGTTTGTATTGAGTGAACAAAAGCAAACACTCTTGAAAATCTGAATTGATAGTGGAAAAAGAACTTGACAGGAGTAACTTGAGCACTGCCTAGAATTTGCTAGAATATCTAGATGGACCTGCATTGTTTCAAGCTGTGCTGCAGTGGAAATAGTACTTCAGCTTGATCAACCACAGCAGGGGATTCTTTTTTTTGAGGAAATGGGAAAGCATGTTGGAGGTATCCTTGAGGAATGTGGCACAGTTAGGACTAATATGTCGGAGTCTGAGGAACTGGGAAAATGGAATGAAGTCCTTGTAGGAAACTGGGTACAAGGAACTGTAGTCAAGGTGACTGGGTGATGTTGGGTTTGTAGTCCATATTGGTAGACTGCCTATAGCAGAAATGAAAGCCATGAAGTCCAGGAAGAGAATAGGAGTGTTAGAGATGGACCACATGAATTTGAGAAAAGTTTAGAAATTGGACTCAAGATGAATTAATATTTCCAATTTTGTGAGGGAGGAGGAAGGGCTGTCAAGGATGTTATTGATGTATTGGAGAAAGCGTTGTGAGGGGGGATCCCAAGTAGGAGTCAACCAAGAAATTTTCCACATATCCATTCGGGTACCTGAAGAAGGGCTGATTCTCCTGTTCCTTGGATGCTGCCTGACTGCTGCGCTTTTCCGGCAACACGTTTTCAGCTCTGGGGAAAGTGTGACCGGTTAGAGGAAACGTTTTTCAAAGTGAGAATGAGATCAGCCAGACAAAGGAGAGTGGTGGTGGGTAGGGACTATTCAGACACTTTTCAAGAGAAATGGAGAACGTTCAGACCATACTGATGTGTTGAGAGTGTGTTAAGGGATTTCACATCCCTGATAAAGAAGAGCTGGCTGGTGAAAAGAAGCTGAAACTTGGAGCCAACATAAAACATCAGGAGAATCGCAATTGTAACTGGGAAGAGACCAAACAAGGGGAGCTAAAATAGTTACGATAAGAAGAAATAAGTTTAGTTGGGTGGGATTTTTATCGTTCGAGCATAAGAGGTTGAGAGGCAAGCTTACAGAAGTTTATAAAATAATGAAGGGTGTACATAGACTTAATGGTAGTTGTCTTCCCCCTAAGAAGGGGGACTTCAAGACTAGGGGTACATTTTTAAGGTGAGAGGAGACAGAACTTAAAATGACACAAGGAGCAAATGTTTTACACAAAGTGGTTCGCATGTGGAAACAATGGGTCTGCCAGGGTAGTCTTGATTTGGGGAGAAGGTAAAAGCAGGTTGATATTAAAGATGTTCAAATTCCACCTACTCTTACTATGGCATTAAAATCCATGTCCCCAGAAATAATAACGTGGGGTTTTAGTCCCAGGCATACTTTTCTTGTCCTATTGTAGAATAGTTATTAAATTGCTTCAACATAATTGCAACAATAAAATGCTTAGGGATGGATTATCAGTGTCAGAAGAGAAGACTACAACCACAGAACAAATCAGTTTAAGTATTATTTCCATACTTGCAAGATCATAGCCTGGGAGTAATGTTTAGGTTTTTATAAAGTAATAAAAGCAAGACTGGAAAAATCAAGTGTTAATTTATTTATTAGACTAGAAAGGTTAGTAGATTTCAGTTCTCAAGTTGAAATCTAAAATAGTTCAACTCTCTATCCTGGTTTGATTGAACACTTTGACCAAGTTTTGAAATAAACTGGCCGACCACAACTATTTTAAAAATCACACAACACCAGGTTATAGTCCAACAAGTTTAATTAGAAGCACACTAGCTTTCGGAGAGATGTTCCTGATGAAGGAGCAATCACCTGATGAAGGAACGTCACTCTGAAAGCTAGTGTGCTTCCAATTAAACCTGTTGGACTATAACCTGGTGTTGTGTGATTTTTAACTTTGTACACCCCACTCCCAACACCAGCATCTCCGAATCATGACAAATATTTTATCCTGTGTTAATTTATGCACATGTAAGTAACATTTCTTCATTCACTTATATTAACTTGTAATGTTTTGTCTGCTTTAGGCCTTTTTTAAACAGAACAATGTGCCTCAGGAAAGTCGTTTTAATTTAAAGAAGAATGTGGAAGAAGAATATAGAAAATGGAAATCAATGACCAATGAGAACGATATTATCACTCACTTCTCCATGCAGGGGTCTCCACCACTCTTCCTCTGTCTGCTCTGGAAAATGTTGTTAGAGACTGATCACATTAATCAGATTGGCTACAGGTCAAGATCATCATAAGATAAATATATTTTGTGAATTTAGTAGCATGTTATTAAAATTTAACAGAACTATCTGCGTATTTAAAAAATGCCACAGAATCCATACAATCCCTACAGAGTGGAAAGCAGGCCATTCGACCCAGAGAGTCCAACCAAACTTCCTGCTCTGTCCCTGTAACCCTGCATTTCCATGGCTAATCCACCTAGCCTGCACATCCCTGGACACTATCTTGGTAATAAATAACAGCATTTATGTGATTTAATTGAGTTTAAAAAAAAAGTAAGTTATTTTCCTGCCACCACACCACCCATATCATTAAGCCATGCTACATATCATTTTCTTAATTAAAAGATTATCTTCATTCCTTAGACTCCATAAGTGAAAAGCTTTGGGCTATCTTAATTGTCATTTTAATACTTTTTTTTATTTCTTTCCTACTTTTTGAAAAGTAGTTATATACAAACCCACAATCGCTACTGTCTGACCAGTTTGTTTATGCAGTATAAATGTGTCTTCCCTAAATATGCTCCTTGCAAGTTTTCGTGCACACAACTTTATTTGCAACTTTGAAGCAATAGTTAACATATCTGAAAGAATTGATGGTAAAACCTGTTCTGTGGTAAACAAACGTAGTTGTGATATTTATTATGTCACAGTATTACAGAGGACTGGGGCTTCTAGTGGAGTAATACCTAAGATCACATCTATAGTTTTCTGATGAGTGCCTTTTCTAATCTGGATTATGCAATTAAGAAGCATAGAATTGATAATGACAGTCGGGCTTCACAAAATGCCGTAAACATTATAGATTTGAAGAGGCTGGAAATTGACGACCAGTTTCAAGTTTGTTCTTTATATTAAGATGATTTAAAGAAGAGGATAAAAAGTTGAACAGATGAGAACTGAATTCAATAGAACTATTCCATGCGTGAATGAGAGTGGAAAATAATGGTTTTGTGGCTTTTCTTATTTTTTGTGATTTGATGTAATCACTGACTGTTAGTGGTTTGCTATTCTATCGACATAAAATTGTGAAATTATTGGGTGGACAGTTCCCCTGTTGTTGAGATCAACTTTGGGATCATTCAGAAGCTAAACACATGTAGTTCCCAAGCTGGTTGACTTAAATATTTTTTTGGAAGACCCCCTACTTTCTGTTGTGAAGCAGGGCAATCAAAAGTGAGGGAGGGACAAAATGTAAAGAAGACGCCTTCATTTTTATAAGGTGCAAGGTAGTTCTTAGATGGGGGTTTTTATTCAACATTGCAAGTGAAAATACCACTCTTGTGTACTCCTCATGCCATGTCACAATTGCAGATTCCTCCAATTAAAAAGGCTACACCTCATCCAAAGGAAAGCTGTAATTATAGTCTAAGAAGTTTACCTAAGATGCAGCTCATTTACAAGTTTATGAAGTAGAATAAAAATAAGGACAGAATGCCTCATATTAAATAGGCATAAATTATCTTCTATTGTCCTCCAGGTTCTAATTATGGTTCACTTAAAGACTACAATTAATGTCATTGTTCAATAACAAAGAAGTTCAACTTCTACTTATTGTATATATGGTAATGAGATTCAGTTTCTAACAATTATCAATTTTCAACTGATTAAAATTTACTTTTTCTACTCTATTCTTGTGAAGAAATTAACCTTGAATTGTAATATGATTTTATGATTATACGAATGAAAGTTTGTTTATTTGGTGCAAAATATTCAAGCACAGTAAATGCTCATTATGTAAAATGCCATTCTCTCTCAATGCTGGTATTTCACATGTTCTTTATATATTTAGAATTACACTGTTTTTGTGTAAATTGTATTTTGAAAAGAAATCTAAATTATTCTCTTGACTGCAGAGTGTTAGAGAGAATAGGAGCTCGAGCTTTGGTAGCTCATGTTCGAACATTTGCTGACTTCCTCGTCTATGAGTTCTCAACTTCTGCTGGAGGACAACAATTGAATAAATGCATAGAGATCCTTAATGACATGGTGTGGAAATATAACATCGTTACCTTGGACAGATTGATATTATGCCTGGTAAATGAAGTACACTATTATTCTCAAGATTATTTAAGGGTATCAGTACAGCAACCTAGTTTTAAAATAGCATGGTCTCTGTTCTTCTGTATCTCTAATTGATTTACTTGATTCTCCTTTCCCTTTCAAAGTAACTTATGATTAGCCAGACTTTGCGGTCAACAGAGAAACCGTGACATTTACTGTTGACTGAAGAAATCTGTCTCAAAGGTCTCCAGTGTGGATTTATGCTTTTAAAAATGTTTTTTAAGTTTAAATCTACTAAACCAAGAGGATCTGCAGGTGTATAGCAACAGTGTTGTCAGGAAGCAGGGTATGTAGTCAATTAAATTGAAATATCCTCTCAAATTTCTGATTTTCAGATAATAGTTATGATTATAGATCAAAAAGGATAGAAATGTGGAACTTTTGCTGACAGTATTGAATTTGCCTTTTAAGATTGGTAAGAGTGTTAGTTCATGCTTGGGGATCATAGTCTGGATTATAGGTATGGGTTGCAGTGCCTTAATAGTGTAACCTCTAAGTTGGAATCGCGGATAGCAATCTCTAAATTTCTGGGTTGTATCAGTTTCATTGAGTAACGATAGCAAACTTTCGACAGTATTACAGCAGAAGCTGATCTATAGTTATCTGGGGCATGACAAAGAAGGAAAATTTCATGTAGCCAGCCTCTATATTTGTACAAAACATAATGGAAGGTGGGATTCTTCTATTATCGCCACTACCTTAAGTGCACTGTACAGAAAATAAATTTCTGCTTTGTTAGCAATGATCTTCAACAAAAACTCGTATCGTTATGGAGGTTTGGATTTTATTATTAATTATAGGCTTTGCGAAGTCATGAAGGAAATGAGGCCCAAGTCTGTTACTTCATTATTCAGCTGTTGCTGTTAAAGCCAAATGATTTTAGGAACCGAGTGAGTGACTTTGTGAAGGAAAATTCTCCAGAGCATTGGCTCCAACATGACTGGCATACAAAACACATGAACTATCACAAGGTAGGTGTCTGCCATTGGTCATCTTTTATGTCAGACATTAAAATCTTGCATTAATACACTGTTATGGTTTAAGTTTATATCAACAGCAGATGTTCAATATTCATTTTCAGTTTCTTTTTGAGAATAGTTTTCCATGCATTTTGTCAATCACATTGAGCTCTTGTATAGACAAAATCTCAGTCATGATGTACTCCGTGCAGCAGTTTTAAATTTTAAACTTGTCAGAAATTAAGCATTTTACTTTGTGAAAGCTTGTGTTATGGCAAACTGGAGAAGTGTACTGTTGCTGTAGCCCCACTACTCCATAGGTGAAAACAAAAAGATTTTTCCAGCTACAGAGATGACCAATTCAATACCTTCATTAAATTTGGTTTTACAAAAAGATTTAGCAACCACATTTATGAATAAATACAGTTAAAGATTTGTTAGCTAAACAAAATTTATTCAATAAAGGAGCAATAATTGGCTAACATACCCAATCAGTAATGTAGAAGGACTTTCCCTCTTCAGGGAAAAAGTAATAAATCGTTTTCTGCAGAGATTGGCTTACAGCAAACAAAACATTTTGACCAATGAGTTATTTTTAAAAGCAAAAAGATTAGGCATACTGTGTTCCAGAGTTTATTGCTCTGATGATCCCATGGCCAGAACCAGTCACTATTCACATGTGAAGTTCTGTTGTTGCTTACCTACCTTCAGGGCAATAGTAGATGGGCATCCCACATCCCATGAACAAAAGTAAGCAACCCTGACAGCTGAATGGTGTGAATCTCAATTTAGAATGAAAAGGATGATGACATCTTGCTCTGTACAGTCTGTCTGGCACCTACTCACTGTTAAATTGCCCCTCCAAAATGAATCTTAAGTAATGGCTTTCCTTATAATTTTCTCAGATTATGATTTTGATTAGTCGTTATAGCATTGCAACATGCACTGCAGTATGCTGCTGCAATTGTGTATCTAAAGAAGTTGTTTCGGCAAGCAGGATGCAAAAGTAGCTTTAATATTTGACTGAAACCGCTAAAAGTATTTCAATTCAGAACACTGCTCCAAGGAACTCCTTTGACAATTCCCTTGCTCTGAGGTGATTGGCCTCCAACAGCTTCAGCCATCTTCTTTTCACTAGATGTAATTCATTCACATTAGGGGCAGAGCCCCACCGCTCACCTCACCGAAGCCGTGAGCCAAGTAGTCACAGATTGAGCATTGGTGAACAGGTTATCGGTGAGGAAGTGTTGCTTGATAGCATTGTTGATGACACTTTATGCTGTCAGTTTGAGCTCTCATCATAATGTATCTAACATTTTAACTGTAAACTGGTCCAGTTGTATAAGGTGAGTGCAATTAACCTAGTTTTCTTCCATCATTCTAATTTAGTTAAATATTGGAATGAAATACAGGGTATCCTGCATCAGCAGTTTTGTTCCCTTTAAATATAATTTAAAGTATGTTAGAAGTCGGCTTTTCCATTTTCCTGCTGTGATCCTAAGGACCTTGATATTTGCTGAAAGTCATCTATGCAATCTGTCTTTTAAATTTCAAAGCAAACTTCATAGCAGATTTCATGAACAATATTAGTATTTTTGTATTTACAAGAAATACTTGTCATCAGCAGCATGCCAATTGCAGATCACATTACTCAGAAAATTGTGGCTCCAGTTTTGAGGAATGGTCTAACATATCTGGAACTTTACATTGTTTGATGGTCTAAGAATCTTTATGACAAGCCACTTCAAAAAGAGGAAAATTAATATAATTTTGATATGACCAAAATCAGATTTACAAGTTGTACAGTAAGCATCCATTGTGACTCAATCAAAATTCTAGATGTGAGATATGGTGTTTAACTCATTTTCTCACTTGCAACCATTATAAAGTAATCTTTAGAGGCTTAAGAACTGACCTTTATTTCATTTTTTTTGTTGACTTAACACATACTTTTTCCCTCTCTCCCTCCTGCCCCACCTCCATTAGAAGTAAGAAAAGCATATTCTTTCGCATGTTTGCAAGTGTAGGAAATCAATTTTTTAATTGAATGTTATGAACAAACTTTATTTGCCTTCAAAGTTTATCAGAGGACCATTTCTAATGTAGAAGGGATCCACTATATTTATTAGAATTCAAAAATATCATACCACAGGAAGCTACAGTTTGTGGCCAGAATTTACAAAATGATCAAGATGGAGCATGGTATTAATCTGGAGTTGAACTAACCCACTTCAAGTAGTCTGCAGTTTGGTAATTCCATTCATTGAATTCATCAGCATTTAGACCCATCAATTCATTACAGATCCTTTGCAAATTTTGGTTTGCTTAACCGAGACAAATATAATTACTTAATTGAAAGTGTTGCAGAAAATATGAAGTAGTCGTTGATTGTGGTAGTGAAATGTTTTTCCATAACTGCTAAGTTTACAATATTCATTGACACTGATTATGTTGAAGTTTTGTGTCCTGATGGTAATCGGGCAAACATCATATGTCCACTTTACAGATGCAGTCCTCTGTTTTTAAGCACACGTGAGAATATGACTTGAATCAAGTGTAGAAAGGCATGAGAAATGTGAGACACAAATTTGGCATGGCAGAGGTCCACCAGGAAGAGGAAATGTCATTGTAGCATTCTGGATAGAACGTCTGTTGCCTTCTGGTTGTGTTTTTCTTGTAAAGTATCTAATATTTTCAGCATCCTTATCATGAAGAATGAGCTATAATGGCATTCAAGCTAATTTTATGTTTTGAGTAGTGACTGTTGAATGAAACGCAAACATTTTTAAGTTGAAAGCTTTGCCCTGATATTAACAATCATTATTAAAGACTGTAAGCATTTTGTATAAATTGCTGCTCTTGAAAATGAAATTCTGCTGCTAATTAGCATTGAAAAAGATGAGATTGAAATTGCAAAACATTTGAAAGAATGGTGCTCAGGAATAGAATTCATTTTAATGTCAATCGTCTTAAGGCTTTCTACTTGCTGTTCATCTCTTTCAGAAATATCCTGAAAAGCTGTATTTTGAGGGCCTGGCCGAACAGGTTAATCCCCCCGTGCAGATTCAACCTCAATATCTCCCTATTTATTTTGGAAATGTCTGCCTTCGGTTTTTGCCAGTGTTTGATATTGTAATCCACAGATTTTTAGAATTACTCCCAGTTTCAAAATCTTTGGAAACACTTCTTGATCACCTCGGAGGCCTGTATAAATTTCATGGTAGGTTTCATGTACTTCAAGATATCTAATAGTGCTTGTCTCTCTTCCTTGTGTATTAACTAGGTGGGTATGTTTTCTACTATTTGTATAATTAATTTTTTTTAAATTTCAATCTTGTGTCTTTGCAAGGCCAGTGATCTGATACGATTTACTAAACATCAGATTTGCTCACAAATTATTTATTTATTATGTTTATTTTGTTACAAAATACAGTGAGAAGTGCTGTACAGTGGCACCACTTTCTAATTCTATCTTAAAACACTGGGAAAAAAGAACAAAACTTAGAACACAGAGGCAGAAAAATATAGTGCTCCACTATGGGCCTGGTGACCAATAATGAGTCAGTTTTGGGTCACTTTGCAGCAACTGGCAATGTCAAGCTAACTCCTACTGAGCTCATACTCCACTGCAGCAGTCAGGAGTCTGCTCTAGAAGTATCTCATCAATACAGGAGCACGAGGCTCACTTGGTGGCTGTGCTAAGCCTATCTTCAGTAATTGCAGGATGAAAGTTTTTATGCCTTTGCGCCACCATCAAGACAGTCTCGTGAAAGATTGGAAGTATAGTGCCGATGTTCTGCCACGCCACCGATATGTAGGAGATATGATCAGTAAGGTGAAATGTTGAAATATTTTCCCCCTATTGGAAAGATGCGTATCCAATATTACAACTGAAGCAACATTTTTATAGCATCCTTGCCTTGAGTGTTTTACATGGGTGAATGTGTGTGAAGTGGAGGGAGGAAAAGAATTATCAAGTGCAAGAACTGAAGTACAAAAAAGGAAGAATTCTGTGTGTTTGGGCAGGATCAGGGATTGTGAAAGTCGAAATCACATCAACAATAAGAGGCTTTTTACTGTGTAGATTGTTAGGCCTAGGAAAAGTGCTCTTGTTCCTCTTTACCCACAAACTATGCTGCAGAAATGCTTATCACTCTTGCTTCTTTTATCTGCCAGGTTTTCCCAAGCCAGGAAAAATTGACGCTCTCGGTGAAAAATAGAAAACCCATTAAAATGAAGGCATAAAAGATTTACTGGTCAAGTCACATTCCAAGGGTTGTTTGGTCACTTGCCCATAGCAGTTAAGGCCACGAGATCATTTTTAAAGTTTTGAATGTTTTACCTTCCCACTTGATCCAAACCTATATGTTTTCGGGGTTAAAAGGTTCCCCAGAGATAACCCACTGTGCAAAAAATATTTTTGCACGTTATGATTTAGAATCAAATGTCTGGAAGAATGGTGGAAAACAGATTCGGCACAACTTTTGAAAGGGAATTGAACAAATTAGAAGAGTGAAGGATGCATGCTGGGACCTGCAGTCAGAAAATTGCTGAACAACAAACATCTTAATACTGCATCAGTCGAATATCAAGCTCAGGAAAGCTCCAATTATGAGGCTTTATGAAAATGAGGCTGCAACCTTAGATTCCTGCATCAAATAATGACTTAAAAGGTGCAAAAAAGTCATTTGAGAAATTTGTCTGAAGTAATAAAATTAAGTTTGCATACTCTACAACAATCCAGAAGTTTTCAGCTTAGGACAATTCGCAAAATGAATGTGTGAAACTGCTGTTAGTAAAGAGACAAGATTACACTTGTTTAAGTGTTGTATTTGTGTTCTGGAGTCTGAAGTTGAGATTTTCTCTTGGGAGTGAAATTGGCTTTATACAACATTAGGAACAATGTGTCACAGGAGACCTGTTAATCTTTCATGCTCTTTGAAAGAGATTAATCACTCTTCTGTGATGATGCTACTCCTTTAACAAGTTCATGGTGTCCTTGGATTTTTTTTTCAGAGAGGTCATAAAAGACACAGACTCTTAAAAACTCTAGGTTGACGAGTTTTAGGGCCAATTTAATAATAATGAACAGATACTGCCTCAGACAAAAGGCTTTAAAGTTTTTAGGAAAAAACATTTATACAAGGAAAGGGGAGTGGCAAGTTCTCCCAGAACCTGGCCCATGGTGGTAGATACCCCACCCTACACACACACACACCCCAATCTCACTCTTGCGCACTCTCACTCTTGCGCACTCTCACTCTTGCTCACTCTCTGTGTCTATCTCACCTCTCCTGTAAGCCCCTGTGTTTGATTTTACCTTTTTGTGCCAAAGGGTGTTTATGGGAATTATTCCAAGTATTTGGAACAACATCATTAAGTTGGGATGATCCGTTGGTTTTTCAGGTAGGTTAAGTTATTCGGGATTTTGTTCTCTTTTGTTTGTGTTTTATTCAGTAATCTTGTAAATAAATTCTGTTTTGGTTAAAATTAAGTGGTTTCACCAGTGCCATCTCTCCTGGAATGTCCACTTTACACCTGCTTAAGACAACAAGCAAATTTAGGGTCTGGGCTACTTTCTTGAAATGTTTTAAGGTCTGGCCTGGTCCATAAAACTTCCTTGTTTCTTTGCAGCTGTGTAATTTTCTTTCTTTACCATTACTTATCTAATTCCCTTTTGAAATCTGTTGTTAAAATCTGCTTCTTTCACTCTTTTCTGTAGAGAACATTCAAATCACTGCTTTGTAAGAAATCTTTTCATTTATTTTACCCCTGGTTCTTTTGCCAATCACCTTAAATCTGCCCACTTACCCTTCTGCCACTGCATAGTCTCTCTTTCTTTATTCTGTATGTACTCTTTGTGACTTTGAGCACCTGTATCAAATCTACCCTTAACCTTTTTTCTATATGAAGCCTATTGTTAATTTTCCTAGTGTGTCTTTGTAAAAAGTCTTTGGATACATTTAATTACATTCCTGATTTTGGAGAGAGTTTGTATTCTTATTTTAAATGTTTTTGCTTAAAATTAACTAAAATGTAGGGGGATCAATGTTCAATTGCATTTTTGCTTCCACTGTAGACCGACCTGTCACCTACCTATACAACACACTTCATTACTATGAGAGACATCTGCGAGATCGCACAAATCTTAAACGCAAGCTTGTTCATGCAGTCATTGGCTCTCTAAAAGATAACCGACTACAAGGCTGGTGTTTAAGTGAAACTTACCTGAAATCTGCCATGAATGCACGAGAAGACAATCCGTGGGTTCCTGATGACACGTACTACTGCAAGTTAATTGGTCGATTGGTGGAGAATATCCTTCCTCTGTGCTATTAGTTTGTCTTGTGCAGCAAATGTATATTACAGAAAGAAGTCCTGCCATAGTTAATGTAATTTATTAAGAGTATCTGTATATAAGAGCCAGAAAATACCTTTTGAAGGAAATAAATTGACTGAAAGTTTGTTCATGTAATCTTGAATTTTCTCCAGAGTTTGAAAGACTTTTTATCATTCTCATAAGAAACTTTAATCATTACTGTCAGTATGAAGTTTGCTGCATGCAGAATTTTTGGAAATGGTGTCCAAGTGTAAGTGTAAGGACAGCTTGCCAGAGGGTTACAAACAGTTTACAGGGAGATATTGATAGGTTAAGTAAATGGACAAAAAGATAAGAAATGGAGAATAATATGAAATGTTCATTTTGGAAGGGAGAGCAAAAGAATATTATTTAAATAGAGAAATCTTCAACAGAAAGGGACTTTGGGGCTATTTATGCAAAAAAAAACTCTGAAAGCTCGCATGCAGGTGCAGCAGGTAATCAGGAAGGCTAATGGAATGTTGGCCCCTATTTCAAGGGAGTTGGAGTACAGGTATCCCCTCTTTTTCAAAATTTCACTTTACGCCACTTTGCTTTTACAAAAGGCCTACATTAGGACCTTTTTTTTTTGCTAACCGCAAGAAATCCAAGAGGATTTTCACTTTTACGAAGAAAGGAGAAATGTTTCCCATATAAATTAAGGCTTCGTTGCTTTATGCCATTTCAGCTTAATGAAAGGTGTCATGGGAGCGCTGTGCTTTCACATTGTGGGGGATTCCTGTATAGGAATAGAGAACTCCTGCAGTAGGAGCTGTTGAGACCATATCTGGAGTATTGTAAGAGATTTTGGTCCCCCTTATCTAAGAAATGATATTATTTCATTGGAGGCAGTTCAGAGAAGGTTCACTAAGATACGGAGGAATTTGTTCTGAGGATTGAGTGTCTTTGGAACTCCTCACCACAAAAAGCTGTAGTACCAAGTTCTTGTGTATATTTAAGGCTGAGATGGAGTCTTGATAATAACGGGATATGGGGAAAAGGGCAGGAGAATGGGCATGAGGAGCGTTGGATGATCCATGATCCTGTTGAATGCAGAATATGCTCCAGAAGCTGAATGTCCTACTCCTGTTCCTATTTCTTATGATCTTATGTAGCAAAAGCAACTGGGCATTGACAGTTCCAGTCACTATAGTAATTTATTTATAGTTTATAGTTTATGTCATTATAACTGCGTTTGTCTAATTTCTATTCAATCCACATAATGATAAAATTCATCAATAGAAGTGGAAATATATTTGTTTTGCTGAGGTTTAGGTATTCCGGTGCCAATAATTCAAATGGAGCATGAACCAAGGAAACACTTTTTAAGTTCATTCATGGGGTAAGGGCATCGCTGGCTAGGCAGCTTTTATTGCCTGTCCCTAATTGCTCAGAGGATAGTTAAGAGTTGACCACATTGCTGTGGGTCTGGAGATACCTGTTGATGAGAACAGGTAGGATGGCAGTTTCCTCCCCTAAAGGACATTAGTGAGCCAGATGGTGTTTCTTTTTGATAATCGACAATGGATCCTCAGTCGTTATTAGATTCTTAATTCCAGGTATTCAATTAATTCAAATTTCACAATCTGCCGTGATGGGATTCAAACCCGGGTCCCCAGAATGTTATCTGGATTTCTGGATTAATAGTCCAGCAATAATACCGGTAGGCCATTACCTCCCCGTATTTTATGTTCTTTTGATTTGTAAATATTAGCTACATTAGATGAATTATTTTTAAATGTTGTATAATTGGTTTGTCCGTTACTTTTTTCAATGTACTTCATGAATGAAGTATGGTTATGTTTGATATGTATTTCTTCTACTTGTGAAAATCTTTAATTACTGTTACACCTTCAGTCTTATTTCCCTTAATCAGTACACCACCTATGGCAGGTAAATCGCCTGGTCCATTTCCAAACTGTGACTGGAGATTCAATGAATTTCCAAACCCAGCAGCACATGCCCTTCATGTAACCTGTGTGGAACTTATGGCATTATCTGTTCCGGGGAAAGAAGTTGGAAATGCACTTCTTAATGTTGTACTTAAGAGGTAACTTTGTTTGGAAATTATCTTTCTTCACTTTGGGTAGTGATGGCTTTTAAAGAGCAAGTTACATTTAAAATGTGAATGAATTGTATTTACATAATGTAAGAGCAAAATACTTGGCTAAAATTTGATTTGCTTGAATTCCATGATGGTTACAAGTTTCAGGCTTTCACCTTCTTTGAAGAATGCCGTTGAGCATGTTTCTTTCAAAAGATAAAAATGGCCATTGGGTATTCAAGTTTGGATTTTGTATTAGTGGCACATGTGCATTTTGGTCTGTGTATGAGGGGATTTATTTATTAACTTGTCAGTAATTCTGGAGCTGTTTTTTGAAAGAAATGTCAGTATGGGAAAGGGAGTCTGGGAGTAGTGGGGGTGATGGGGATTTATTTGAATAAGAATTTTATTAGCAAGCACAGTAAATACTAAGTGGCATAGTTTGCTTTCAGTTTAAAGGGTTCAAGATTGTTTATTTTTACTCAGGGAGGGAAACCCATTGTTTGGAAGCCTTCTAGTTTCAGTTCAGAGGTTGTGTAGAAAATTGAATGTATGAAACAGTCCTTTTATGTGGAAAAGGTAGAGTTGAGAACTGTTAGGAAATAGGTTACCTCAATGTAAGAGTTTTAGTTTGAAAGTTGCAGACCAGAAGTGTTTGATTTAGAATCCTGAAACGTTATGTGGAAGTCTAAGCTCACATGTGTGAATAATCAATGAAGAGGCTACCAAACTCTCAAGACTGGGAAATGGGTAAAAAAAGCAGTTAAGGAAACCCTAGTATTGATAAAGATACAAACTCTCTGGTGTTTGTATACTGTTACATGCAAGTGTTGGCAGAGATGGGATTGTCTTTTTAAATGTGTTTTGAAATTTTTTGATATGTGTCAAAATTTAATTTATCTTTTCATTTGCATAATAAACTTTTATTGATGAAATCTGATTTGCAGCACATCTTTGTGTTTCAGTGAAAGACTGCCTTGTTAAATTTAGAAAAAAGCAAAATATGAACTAACAAACCAGCTTTCAGCCTGGGATTTGACTTGTCCAGAGATTACATTGGATGGGATTGTAACACAGCACATCTGCTAGCATCTGTGAAGAGAGAAATCTTATTAATGTTTCAGGTTGATGTCTTTCCATGATCTGCTGTTCTCATGCCAAGTTATCTGCCTGAAATAATATCTCTATTTCAGACTGTACATTTTCTGCCCGATCTGCTGAAGATTTTATGCATTTTCTATTTTTACTACTACTTTTTTTCATCCACAGTGTTTTGCTTTCATGCTTGTACTTTGTCATTTGCTTCTGTACTATTTTTCTTCCAGTCAGCCGTTGGTACCGAGAGAAAACATTACTGCCTGGATGAATGCAATTGGACTTGTAATAACTGCATTGCCTGTAAGTTTTTAAATGTAGTAAGAAATTTAGTAAGTACTAATAGTTGATGCAAATAAGACTTTCGTGGCACCTGAATTCAGGGTTAATTTATAATTCCAAGTAAATGTGTTAATTGAAAATAATCTTGTGTGAAGCTTTCAAAGTCTGTCTGGGGTTAAACTTTTCTCTGAGAAACCATTAGCTTTCCATTGACATGATAATGCTGATGATTGCTATTGCCAGAAATGTTGAGTGGATGACTATTCTCAGTTGCCTCCTGTGGTTTCCCCGACAGATATCAGTTTTAAGTCAGTGTGGTTTGCTCCATGTAATATTAAACGTTAGGGTTTGTTCGGCACAGCAAAGGTCATCTTTGGTTGAATTGCTTACCTCAAAATTATTGAATCTTTTCAGGTATTTCTATTGTTTTTTTTCCTCTCCTTTTTACTGCAAAATATATCTGAAAAGTAAAAATTACCATTGGGGCATTTTTTTGTTTGCCATGAAAATTATTGGGATTTTCAATTCCTGGTGGACCATCTTGAGTTCCCTTTAGTAGCACCTTGAGTTGACATATTGTGTTCCTGACACCACACTGGGATTTTTGAATGACCAAACTAATCAATAGCAAGGAGCAAACTTCCCGAGCAATGCAGTGAAATGTGAGGGGCTGCTAATGTTGGAGAGCCAACTGAAGCCTTCCAATGTTGACATCAGCTGAGGGGGGCACAGCATCAAATTACATACCTGCACACCTCCCAATGCTTAACGCTGCCGTTTAAAAAATGCAGCTTAATTAACATTCTGAGCTGATTTTGGCAGAAAACGTGGCAGTTGAAGTAGCCAACTAACTTTTCAGCACCTGGAACGAGATCACTTCAAGATAAATTGAATTCTGTGCACTACTGGATAGTTAATAAACTACTAGTCAGGTACAACCAGCAAACTTGATTGTCATATTAACATGCTTCATCTGGGCAAAAGTATAGTATAATAAAATGCTGTGGAGTTTCATAGTAAATAATTCTTCCATTAATAAACTTCAGCTTGACATACAAATGAGTTAGACAGGAGCACACTGGGTGGGTTATGCAACCTTTGATTGTATATAAGAAAGAAGTTGCAAGGACAAGCAGTGTTATTGGAACAATGTTGTAAATGCTTTTATCACATCCCTATAAATCTTGTCTTCACAATATAGTGGAAAAATGCTACATATTGATGAAGTGAAGTGGAGTAAATTTCTGCTGCTGAAGTAGTGATATTGAGTTAGGGAGCTTATGGGTGTCACGTTTATCCTACAGCTGGGCTGTTTTCAATTCACTCACTCTTTCCTGTAAAATACCTGATGTCTAATTAACACAGACAAGAAAATGAACTGGAAAGAGTAGAATTGTCAAAAGATGGTTTAGTGGTGTTATGGTATCCCAGCATGCTTGCAAATATTCATCCAAAGGTGGGTAAGTACTTCACTTCCTGAAGCCAGGTTATACCTGGAAAAATAGGTTGGAAGATATCTGGAAAAATCAAGCTATTTCTCTTTCCTGAGTCCATTTTACATGGTTAAACAGGAATATACTGAAAACGGTAGGCTGCTGTATTGATATAGCAGCACACCAGTTCCTGCAATTCTGATATCAGAGGACAAGACGAAAGAACAATCAAGCTTTCAGTCTGCAATAAATGAGGATGATGTGGAAATGGATTCGTTGATTGTTGCCACCAGTCAACTGAGAAACTAATTTTGGAATTGCATTAAGATTTGTAGGACAAATTCAGTTGCAGTCTCTCAGATTAGTGAAGTTGTTAATATTTGGCTGTGTATCAATTAACATTTAAATTAGTTGTGAACATGCAGGCAAATGCCTTGAGGTCCAGTAAATATCAAATTGTATTTACATAGTGCCTTCGATGCTTCATAAACAGGAAAGAATGAGCTGTAAGGAGGATATTCCACTGCTTGTATGCCAGGCACCTGTAGATGCAGCTACTAATATAGGAGCAATTAAACTCACTGAAGAAATTAAAACTGGTTGAGTTCAGATATTTGAGTTGTGATTGAAGGAAATTGGGGGTGGGTGTTGGAGGCAGAGGTAAGTTCCACAGAGATTTAAGATGATAAAATTTTAAAATCAAGGCACTGCTTAGCCAGTTTATTTCAGCAGACATGAGGGTGACTGGACAAGGTTTGGTGCAAGGAAGCATATGTGTTAGTGTTACAAATTGCCTCAGAAGATGGACAGGAGACTGGCCACCATGTATTATATAGTCAAGTCTAGAGATAACAAATGCCTATGAGGATATCTTGATCTGGTGGATGGCATTAGAATGAAGTCAAATGATGTTATAGAGGTGGGCTTAGTGATAGCAAAGGTGTATGGTCAGAAGTCCATTTTTGGGTTAAATGTTACAAAGATTATGGACACTCTAATTCGTCATTTAAATAAATTGAAAATGTGTTAGCTGCGACATTTGGGATATCGAATTTGAAAATGCCTTATAATTAAGATTTTATTTGCAAAGTATTTTTGTTCTTTTATTTGAAGGAACCCTACTGGATAGTACTGAATGATCGCATTGTGAATGTCATCAACAGTGCAACATTGACCTCTGATACAGAATGGGTAGGATACCCATTTCAGCTATTTGATTTCACAGCTTGCCACCAGTCTTATTGTGAGATGTACTGTAGCTATGTTCTGGCCTTGGCGCATGCAGTGTGGCATCATTCAAGTATTGGACAGCTTTCTCTTATCCCCAAGTAAGTAACAGAAGTCTTTCTATTTATCTCTATGATTATGGGTGTAATTTTATTTAATGAAATTTGCTTGTAGCATTTCTATTGGTATTATGCTAACCACATGACCCTAAGGTTGAAACACATTCCATAAGTACCTGACAGCTGTAGTGAGGAATTTTAAAGCAGTTTGCTTTAGAACAAAGATCTTTTCTTTAGATAATTGCTGTTAGAGCAAACTCAGGAAGCGGTTCCAGGACTTATTAAGCATATGAGTTAAAGTCAGATTCGAAGAAGGCTAGGGCGAATCAAAAGTAAGCAGAGCATTGGTACTGTTTTAGGGGAAGCCAAGAGGGACTTGGAAAAACTCTGAGCTTTTAATGCATTAGTGCAGCAAAGAGCATCAAGGTTGAAAAGCCCATAAGTAGTATTTGCTGCTTAATATTGAGCATAATTAGAGCTCTTGGAAATATTGTGGACTGTGAGGGGGATAGTGTTGACCTACACAAAGTCTTGAACACATTAGTGGAATGGGCAGACAACACAGATAGGATAGATCATGAGAATCTTTGCTCCATGTATGTAAGTTTGCTCGCTGAGCTGGAAAATTAACTTTCAGGCGTTTCGTCACCATACTAGGTGACAACATCAGTGAGCCTCTGATGAAGCACTGGTATTAATGACCTGCTCTCTATTTATGTCTTTAGGTTTCCTTGGGTTGTTGATGTCATTTCCTGTAGTGATGCCATTTCTTGTTTTTCTCAGAGGGTGGTAAATGGGGTCCAAGTCAATGTGTTTGTTGATAGACTTCCAATTGGAATGCCAACCCTCTAGGAATTCTTGTGCATGTCTCTGTTCGGCTTGCCCGAGGATGGATGTGTTGTCTCGGTTGAAATGGTGTCCTTCCTCATCTGTATTTAAGAATACTAGTGAGAGTGGGTAGTTGATGTACGTGTATCCTGGTGGCTAGTTTTCAGCCTGTTTGTCCAGTGTAGTGTTTCTCACAATGTCACAACAAGCACTACATTGGACAAACAGGTAGAAAACTAGCCACCAGGATACAAACATAAATACAGAACCTCAACCTGAGCCGCAACCTTTTCAAAACTCTCTTTTCTGCAGGGCAGATGTCTAAGATCAGAGGTGTAAATTTAAGGTGAGGATTAACTGGTTCAGTAGTTCAGAGGAGATCTGAGGAAAGTTTTTTTCACTCAGAGCTGTTAAAAATATCGAATGCACTGCCTGAGAGGGTTGTGGAGGCAGTACTGTCGCAACATTTCAGAAGCATCTGTATGAGCACCAAAAGGCCTGTTTCTCTGTTTATGAATATGAAATATTAAATCTAATGCAGAAAATTGTGAAGTGATACATTTTGATAGAAAGAACATGGAGAAACAGTTTAAAATAAAGGGCTCAGTTTTGAATAGGGTGCTGAAATACAAGGACCTGGATGTACATGTGAGTAATTCTTTGAAGGTGGCTTGACAGGCTGAGAGCACAGTTCATGAAGTATGCAGTTTCCTATGCTTAACTTCTCTCATGTCCATATTAGTAATGTTAAAATTCCATGAAACATGAATTAGGTGTCAGCTAGAGTTCTGTATCCAGATCCACACATTACACTTTAGAGGCATGACGCATTACAATAAGCCCAAAAAAGACACAAGCGAACGAGATGCTTCAATCACATAGATATATTGGAAAAGTTCAGACTACTCCCCAAGAAGTCTGAGAGGAGATTTGACAGATGTATTCAAAATCATGAGTCTAGTCAGAGGAGATGGGGAAAATTTCTTCCAAATGCTTAACCATGCGCAATGTTGGTCATCAAACAAGGGCAGTGGATGGATTGAACTTAGGACATGGGACAAGAGTATGAGATGACCCCAGGTTTAAGATGGTAAAATGTGGGAGGATAGCCAGAAGTCAAGTCCAGAGGTAACATGGGGATAGGCAATCATTCTCAACAAATGAGTTGAAGCCAGGTTGGATGGTGGTAGGGAGGTAGATATGACAGTATGAATTATGGATGTGTGGTTGTAAACTCAGTTTTGAGTCAGAAATGACACCAACATTGAAAATAGTTTGATTCAACTCCAACTTGTTGCAAGAGAAAGGAATTTTGTTGAAAGCTGGGGTACATGTTTTACAGCAGGGACAGAATGCAGTTTTGGTCATCTCAATATCTAATTTAAAGAAGCTTCTGTCTACTCTTGGGAGAACAGAAGATTTAATGAATGATGTTTGAATTTGGTTCTGCAGGCTGACTCCAATGCTGACTGATCCATATCAGTTCAGGGGAATGTCATTTTGACATTTTGGAACCTTTCCCAACTTTTTAAAAAAGTGTGAGCCAAAAGCTCTGCAGTCTTCTCCCTGGCTTCCCAGAGAATCCTAGGATAAATCCCATCTAGCCCAGGGGTCTTAACTATTTTCACACTCCAGAATTGCTGACACCACCTCCTTGTGAACTTCAATCCTGTCTAGTCCAGTAGCCTGTATCTTGGTATTCTGCTCATCAACATTGTCTTTTCCAGTGTGAATACCGACAAAAAATTTTCATTTAGTGCTTCCCTGGACTCCACGCACAACTTCCCACTACTATCCTTGATTAGCCCTAATCTTTCTCTAGTTCTTCTTTTATTCCTGACATACCTATAGAAAGCTTCCAATGACTTCTCATGTCCCCTCCTGGCTCTTCTTAGATCTTTCCTGGGTAATTTGTAACTTTTAAGCGCCCTAACTGAGCCTTCACTTCTCATCCTAACATAAGCCACCTTCTTCTTACAACAGATTCAACTTCTTTAGTAAACCATGACTCCCTCACTCAAACACTTCCTCCTTGCCTGACAGGTACTGGATGACGTCATACATTCAACAGCTGAATAAGGCATCACTAATGAAAACTTCTGATGGAAAGCAATTCAACACGTTTTATACAAAGTCTCTGCAAGCTAGTTCAAAATTAATGTTAAGGTGTAGAATTTTCAGGAGAGTAGCATAAATTGGATCAGATTATTTGAATATTCTGATCAAAACACATTAAGTGCTTTTAAAAAGGTAATCACAAGGAAAACAGTCCTAAGAATTAGGGTCTGTGAGTAGCAATTTGATGCCAAACACAATATAAAATTAAGTCCATAACATCAAAGCCTGGAGAATAGAGAAGTGTTGCAGGCAACTTTTTTATTTTAAAAAAACACATTTGAACTACAAGTTCCATCTTTTATGGGTAACCTGCAAGTACCAGTTCAAATAAATCAATGTAAAGTATGTTTATCAGGAATTTAGATGAATTAACAGGGCATCCAAAGTTTTTTATTTGAAGGTTTAATTGAATTTATCAAATTCTGAAATTGGAAAGCAAGGCTCGGACCCTCACTTATTATTAAGAAGTTGTAGTGCAAGGTGAGGGCATCAGCAAAGTCAAAAAGACGGAAAAGAGCAGAAATTTAGAGATAGGAGAGTTGTCGCATACATTTAAAGATCTGAAAATTGTGGAAGGATTGGTTAATTAAGGGGAAAAAGAGATCCTGATGGTTGGGCCTGTTTGTGTAAGGAACAAACTTGGTTAGAGACAAAAAACAACTGCAGATGTTGGAATTCAAAGTAGACAGGAAGGAGGCAGGAAGAACACAGCAAGCCAGGCAGCATCAGGAAGTGCAGAAGTCGACGTTTCGGGTATAACCCTTCTTCAAGAGCAAGACATAGTTTTTGTTTATTACTGACCCTCTATGTTTTCCTATTCAACTATACAATGAGAATAGGAACCCAGCTGTCTGAATTATTTAGTTATTTGATCTGGTTATTTGCAATATTCAAATAAGATAGCACATCATATTAAGACGTGAGAAAAAATTTGAAATGTCTCAAGGAATGTCATATGCAAATCTGTGGACATATGTCTGAACTAAAAGAGCTTTGCTCTATGAAAGTCAGAGTCCTACTTCCATGTTAAGACACGTCATCCCTGTACACAATTAATCTTTGTGTAATATTCAGGAAATACTCATTAATGAGTAATTGAAAAGAGTTTTGACTCTTCCTTTGATTAACTATACTTTCTAATTAATTGCTGTATTAAGAGTACCTCTGCTTGACTACATAACAATCATAAAGGTAAGATTAATTTTTTGATATAAACAGTATGAATTTTGAACTTTTCAAGCAGCCCAGAAGAGTATGATGGGTATTTCATATGATCTTCAATGCATCACACTATAGGTGCAAGGTAATTATTGTGTAATATAATAGTAAGAATGATTACAACATTCAAAATAGAAACAGATGTAGGACATTTAGCCCATTTGAGTCTGCTGTGGTATTCAATGTGATAATGTCTGATCTGATAATCGTGCATTCCACTTCCCTGCCTTTTCACTAGAACCCTTAATTTCCTTACTGATTAAAAATCTGACCACCTCAGCAATGTTTACAATTGACAACCACTTTCGATCAGTCCTGTGTGGTAAAGAATTCTACAGATACACTGCACTCAGAAGAAATTCCTCCTCGTCTTTGTCTTAAATGTGTAACCCCTTATTTTGAAATTATGCCCTCTGGTCCTCTTCTGTCACACAAAATTACCTTGGGCAGCTTTTCTAAATATGATGATGTAGGAGTTCAGAAGAATTAGTGAGGCTGAATGTATCTATATGGCAATTTTAAAAAAAAAGTCAGTTTCTTTTTAAAGAAGCTCGAAACCAGTGTTCTGTCCATCTTGATTTATGACATTTATTTTCTGCTCTCTTGACCAGTTGCTAGCACTAAACCTTCCTTCCTCTCGAAGTGTTTAGACCCATGCGAAGTAGACTTTTATGCCTGTATTGCTATAACGGTCTGATACTGAGCTTTCACGATGTAATACTCAACCACACCCCTCTAAAAGTTGGGATTTTTAAAAAATTAAAGACAGTGAGAAATGTGTAGATCTTGTATATAGAGTAGCTGACAGCATTGTTTGATTTAGCAGTTTGTTTAGTTCACGTTGATGTTGGGCAAGAATATTTTTGAATTCAGCTGAAGTAGGCTGTGTCTTAGAATTCACTTCATTGATTGAAGTGAACTTTCAAATGCAACTGTAGAAAATGATGTCAGTTTTGTAAATTCATAATTATACTTGTAGTTGTTTAACAAGGATACTAACTAATGGTGCATCAAAAATAATGGATACAAGGTGAAATAAGGTATCATGAAACAGAATGGTTCCCTCTATCATTTCTGAACATTATTGTCTTGTGACTTGACTCACAGGGGTAATGGAATATAGAACATGTCTCATTAGTTCATTTGCAAAGGCATACCAGATCAATTTATTGATTCAGTAACCTTGATGTACAATGTTTGGACACCTGTCTAGACCATTAATGTGAATATTTTTGGTGGAGGCAAGTCTTAACGTTGTATACTACTATCATGAGTGCATTGCTTTGATATCCAGTCTGCTTTGTTTTATTTCTTTTCATGTAATCTTCTAAATATGATTGAACTACAGTGTTGAAAATATCTTGTAGGTCCAGAACTCATTGTAGGCAGTTGAGTTCTTCTTGTTTTCTTCTACAGTTGGTATCTTTACAATTACAAATATCTAACTTACAAATAGATCATAAGACATAGGAGCAAAAATTAGGCCATTCAGCCCTTCGAGTCTGCTATGCCGTTCAATCATGGCTGATAAGTTTCTCAACCCTATTCTCCCACACTTTCTGTAACTCTTGATTCCCTTGATACTCAAGAGCCTATCTATCTCTGTCTTAAATGTACTCAATGACCTGGCCTCCAAAGCCTTTTGTGCCAATGAATTCCATAGATTCACCACTGTCTGGCTGAAAACATTTTTCCTTATCTCTGTACTAAAAGATCTTCCCTTTACTGTAAGGCTGTGCCCTCAGATCCTGGGCTCTCCTCGACATCCACTCTGTCCAGGCCATTCAGTATTCTGTATGTTTCAATTAGGTCTCCCCTTGTCCTTCTGAACTCCATCGAGTATAAACCCAGAGTCCTCAACTGTTTCTCATATGTTAAACTTTTCATTCCCGAGACCATTTTCATGAGCCTCCTCCAGGGCCATTACATCCTTCCTGAGATATGGGGCCCAAAACTGCACAATACTCCAAATGTGTTCTGACCAGAGCCTTCTAGAGTCTCTGAAATACATCCCTGCTTTTATATTCAATTCCTTTCAAAATAAGTGCCATCATTGCATTTGCCTTCCTGACTGCTGACTCAAACTGCAAGTTTACCTTGAGAGAATCATAGAACATAGAACATTACAGCACAGTACAGGCCTTTGGCCCTTGATGTTGCGCCGACCTGCCATATCAATCTGAAGCCCATCTAACCTACACTATTCCATGTACATCCATATGCTTGTCCAATAACGACTTAAATGTACTTAAAGTTAGCGAATCTACTACCGTTGCAGGCAAAGCATTCCATACCCTTACTACTCTGAGTAAAGAAACTACAACTGTCCTATATCTATCACCCCTCAATTTAAAGCTATGCCCCCTCGTGCTCGCCGTCACCATACTTGGAAAAAGGCTCTCCCTATCCACCCTATTTAACCCTCTGATTATCTTATATGTCTCTATTAAGTCACCTCTCAACCATCTTCTCTCTAACGAAAACAGCCTCAAGTCCCTCAGCTTTTCCTTGTAAGACCTTCCCTCCATACCAGGCAACATCCTAGTAAATCTCCTCTGCACCCAAAGCTTCCACATCCTTCTTATAATGCAGTGACCAGAACTGTACACAATACTCCAAGTGCGGCCACACAAGAGTTTTGTACAGCTGTAGCATAACCTCATGGTTCTGGAACTCGATCCCTCTATTCACAAAAGCTAAAACACTGTATGCCTTCTTAACAACCCTGTCAACCTGGGTGGCAACTTTCAAGGATAATCCTGGTCTCCCAACTCTCTTAGCATTTCAGACTTTTGAATTTTCTCCCCATTTAGAAAATAGTCCATCCCTCTCTTCTTCCTACCAAAATGCATGACCTCACACTTTTTCCCTCATTGTTCTCCATCTGCCATTTCTTTTTCCTAACCTGTCCAAATCCTCCTTCAGCCTTCCCACCACCTCAATGCTACCTGTCCCTTTACCGATCTTTAAATTGTCTGCAAACTTAGCCAGAATGCTGTCAGTTCCTTCATCTAGATTTTCAATGTATAAAGTGAAAAGTTGTGGCCCCAACACTGAACCTTACAGAACACCATCTTATCACCAGCTGCCACCCTGAGAAGGATCCTTTTCTCCCCACTCTCTGCTTTCTGCCAGGCAGCCAAATTTCTAACCATCTTAGCACTTTGCCTTTGACACCATGGGGCCTTATCTTACTCAGTAGCCTCCTGTGTGGCACCTTGTCAAAGGCCTTCTTGAAGTCCAGATAGATAACATCCATCGGCTGTCTTTGGTTTAACCTGCTCGTTACGTCCCCAAAGAATTCTACAGATTTGTCAGGCATGATCTCCCTTTGATGAAGCCAAGCTGACTTCGCCCTATTTTACCATACACCACACTTTCAAGTATTCAAAAATCTCATCCTTCATAGTAGATTCCAGGATCTTACCCATGACCGAGGTTAGGCTGATCGGTCTGGAATTTTCTGTCTTTTGCTTTGCTCCATTTTTAAATAGGGGTGACACGTTAGTGATTTTCCAGTCCTCTGGGACTCTGTCTGAATCTTGCAATTCCTAAAAGATCACCACTAATGCTTCCATTATCTCTTCAGCTATCTCCCTGAGAACTCTGAGCTGTAGTCCATCTGATCCAGGTGAATAAATCCATTCTCAGCTTTGCCTCACTCTCTTGAATTTTTGGGATGTTGCTTGTGTCTTCCATAGTGAAGACTGATGCAGAGCAACTATTCAGTTCCTCAGCCATTTCCTTGTTCCAAACTAGTGTCTCTCCAGCAGCCAAAACGTGCACTTTTGCCCCTCTTTTGCCCTTTTATATACTATATATATCTAAAGAAACTGTTAGTCTTCTTTTATGTTACTGGCTAGATTACCCCCATATTTAATCTTCTCACTCCTTATTTCTTTTTTATTGCCCACTGTTCAACTTTGTAAGCTTTCCAATCCTCTGGTTTCCCACTGCCCGACGCCACATTACGTGCTTTCTCTTTTGTTTCTATGCTATTCCTGACTTTCCTAGTCAGCCATGGTTGCCTCATCCTCCTTGTACTTTTTCCTCGGGATGAATCTCTGCTGTGTCTTCAGAATTACACTCAGAAGCTCCTGCCAATGCTTTTCCACTGTCTTTCCTACTCTGCTCTTCTCCCTGTCGATTCTACCTAGCTCCTGCCTCATGCCTCTGTAGTTGCCTTTATTCAGCTGTAATACTGTTACCTCTGATTCTGTCTTCTCCCTCTCAAAATGCAGGGTAAATTCAATCAAATTATGATCACTGCCTCCTAAGAGTTCCTTCACCTTAAGCTCCCTTATAAAGTCTGCCTCATTGCACAACACTAAATCCAGTATTGCCTATTCCATAGTGGGCTCCACCGCAAGTGCTCCAAAAAGCCATCTTGAAGACATTCCGCAAATTACTTTTCTTGCAATCCACTACCAACTTATGTGCAAGGATGAGATTTCTTATTAAGATTAATTTTAAGGATCCAACATGCAAACGTTTGATTGTACTTACAAACATACATTTTATGCTGTATTGTGTTCCATACAAATCAACTGATAAACGTACACAGGAATTGAACCAACTGAAACCAGGGGTGACCTATGTATTGCATCAGGCTCATGCCTCTTAAAACAAGAATTGATCAGAAGTATAGTAATAGTCAAAACAAAATGAATTTCTTGAAAATATTCTGTGCATGCTCCACATGCAATAATTGTACATGGGGACCAAGTGATTCTATAGAAGAAACATCTTGTGTATTACAGTGCTGTCCCTCAAAGTGCATAAAGCTTTGCCAGACTGGTGGATGTTTATTTACCCTTACTGAAATAGTAACAAGCTTTCTCATTTTTTTTAATAGTAATTTTCACGAACCTGTTTCTTGTCAAACTGGAAACAGTCTTTTTAAAATTTCAAAGACATGTATCCTAACCAACTACTTGCCACAAATAAAAAGGAAATAATATTCAGAAATGAGTTATGTTGCTGTCTTCAGTGTTGTAATCTTTTTTTAATTCTTCTCTGACACAGAAATGAAGCGTAAGCAGTGATGGTGTGCAAATCTTTCTTTGTGTCTCTTTGCAATTATTTCAATGCTGATATTTTTGTGCATGAGCTATTTTTAAGCTACTTTTTTCAGCTCCATCATCAGGTCCCCTGATGTGTGAAATACTGACTTTAGATCACAAGACCAAAAACGCCCAGGGCTGTGAGGAAGTTTTGCACCTAGTCAAGTCATACTAAAATATTTTGTATTTATAGCCACAAAGGAAGTCTTAAAACACTTTTGGATTGAATGTTAACCCATTGTTTTATCCTTCCCAAGAGAAAAGCATTGTTACTTGTATGCCATCAAGTCTCATGTTTTGCAGGCTTGCATAAGACCCCCTAGTGGGCCTGCAGTATCTTGATTCCAGTTCAAATGCCTATAATTCTACACCCTGGCTCATCACATTGGATAAGTGAGTTAATAGGAAAATATTGAAGAAATCTGGTTAATGGATTCATCGTGATTCCTGAGCGCCACTTAATCCTATTCTTTGATGAAAATATGATTTAATCTCCTGCGTTCAAGTGTGAAATTGAGCAGACCAGTTTGCATGATGAAAACAAGAATTGTGTCACATCTGAAGCCAGATTAAATTGCTGCATTCCATGCTACATTGTTTCTTGTTGATCCAACTTCTGGGAAACTGGATTTTAGTAGAAACTTGGACACATTTATTTTTAATTTTTTTTAATGAAATTATCAACCCTAGAGCACTCTGGGTATTCCATCATTGAATGCATTCAAGTCTGGGATAGCCAGTGTTTGGGCCTTCAGGGAATCAAGGGAGGGGGACGCAGTGTAAAAGGAAGCCCAAGATCAGTCATGACCATGTTAAATGGCAGAAACGACTCACCAGGCCACATGATGGTCTCCTATTTTTCATGATCTTAATACATCAATCATATTTACTGTACACGGTCAGTCAAACACTTCAAAAATTTCCTTTAAATACCTTGCAAATTTGAAGTCTCTTTGTGTCCAAAAACTTAATTACAATAATTATTTTCTATGGGGTCTGATCTTTGCCTTCTAAACAGGCCACAAAAAACAGCAGATACCATTTCACCAATAAAGAAAGATCAGCTAATCTATTAATCCCCATGCTGAATGTGTAGTTTGCTCAAACTGACGCACAAAACGAAGGGCAAGACCATTATGCTCTTTTCCATAATTATGTTCAGCGGTGCTCCCAAGCTTTCAGTACTGGACACACCAGTTTCTTTCCCTTTCATGCATTTTTCAGGCACAAGTTTGATCAACAATGCTCCACTGTGTTTAGAAAAGGAAGAACCACATGAGCATATTGGTACATTCCTGCTTGGGGACAATGCAGCCTTCAGAATTCTGCATAGAGTTTAATAATTCTAGGGGCTGAACACCTTCCCCACAACCAACCCATTCTCATCAACTGATGATCCCCATTAGCTATTCATTCTCCCAGTCTGACCATTGTCCATTCCTTTGCCTGTCCATCCCTCTCCCTCTCCCTCTCCCTCTCCCTCTCCCTCTCAGCACTATCTCCACCTATTGTGTTCTGAAGAAGGGTCACTGGGCCAGAAATGTTAACCCTGCTTTCTCTCCACGGATGTTGCCAGACCTGCTGAGCTTCTCCAGTGATTTCTGGTTTTGTACATTTTAAATGACGTTCTAACCCAGACTGTAATTCTTCATTTCTCCCTTATTGGGACAGCACGGTGGCACAGTGGTTAGCACTGCTGCTTCTCAGTGCCAGAGACCTGGGTTCAGTTCCCGCCTCAGGCAACTGTCTGTGTGGAGTTCGCACATTTCTCCCTGTCTGTGAGGGTTTCCTCTGGGTGCTCCGGTTTCCTCCCACAGTCCAAAAATGTGCAGGTTAAGTGAATTGACCATGCTAGGTTGCCCGTAGAATTAAGTGAAGGGGTAATGTAGGGGAGTGGGTCTGTGTGGGTTGCTCTTCGGAGGGTCTATGTGGACTTGTTGGACCTGTTTCCACACTGCAAGTAATCTAATCTAATCTTATTCATACAGCTCTGGTTCATTCCTGCTACCTATCTCCAACAGGTACTGTTACAACGCAGCGGTGAACTCTTCTGTTAATTAAACCGACCACCCAGAAAAGCTCACCTCACCTCACCTCATGATCTATTAAAATATGAGTGACAGAGAACTCCCAAATTTTACTATTTAAAGAAAATAACATCAATTTATTCTTTAACTCTAAAAGTGAACATTAAACAACAATAATTCACAACTTGAAGCGCCCCCCACTCTTAACTGCTTATTACCTGCCTCCAACTCTATTGACAATGAGATACTTAATAAAATTACATTGACTTAATTTCAAAACCACGCAGCAGTTGTCATCTTCAGTGTCTTCCAGTTGAAGATCTCCCTGGGTCGTTGTCTGTCTTTTTACTGCAAATATGTTTCATATGAAAAAGTACCTTTTGATAGAAAGTGTTTCCTATTTTCTTGGGTCTCTCTCTATGGCAGTTACGCGCTCTGCAATTTTCAAAGTGTCTGCATTTTTATATCCTCCACATCAGATTGTCTTATTGGTTTGATGTTGGCAAAACAATAAATTCAAACTTGATTGGGTTTTAACATCCTGGGACATAATTTTAAAGTGGTTAAATTCAAATTTTTGTCAAAACCGTAACCATAGCAGGTCCATTTCACAGCCGAATGTTACATATTTTCAATTTTCTGATACACTCTGGGACTGCCATCTAATCAAACACACAGGTGCTTGTAATCTCAGTTCAGAACAGCATACGTTCTTAAAGGTGCAGTACACACCTTCAACTTAACTTCGTACTAGGCTAATGGTAAAATCCTTGGCAGTGTGGATTAGCAGTGAGATCTTGGTGTCCATATACATAGGTCCCTGAAAGTTGCCACCCATGTTGATAGGATTGTTAAGAAGGCATACGGTATGTTAGATTTTATTGGTAGAGGGACTGACTTTCGGATCCATGAGGTCACGTTACAGCTGTACAAAACTCTGGAGCAGCTGTACTTGGAGTATTGCATACAGTTCTGGTCACTGCACAATAGGAAACATATGGAAGCTTTGGAAGGGGTTTAGACATGATTTACCTGGGTGTTGCCTGGTATGGAGGGGTGGCTTTATGAGGAAAGGCTGAAGGACTTAAGGCTGTTTTCATTAGAGAAGAAGGTTGAGAGCTGACTTAATTGAGACACATAAGGTAGTCAGAAGATTCGATTGGGTGGACAGTGAGAGCCTTTTTCCTCAGATGGTGTTGGTTAGCATGTGGAGGCATAGCTTTAAATCAAGGGGGGGTAGATATAGGACAGATGTCAGAGGTAGTTTCTTTACGGGGAGAGTAGTAGGGGTGTGGAATGCCATGCCTGCAACAGTAGTAGACTCACCAACTTAAAAGGGCATTTAAATGATCATTGGATAAACATGCAGATGAAAATGGAATAATGAAGGATAGATAGGCTTCAGATTGGTTCCAAACTAATTTGTCACATGGAGTTCAGGAAAAAGTCATTATTATGTATCTATTGAAATCTGTTGGATCGTGAAGGTTAAAGCATTAGTTTTGTTAATTTAATCTTTTTAAACTTAACTAATTGAATATGGAGCTGAAAAATGTGTTGCTGGAAAAGCACAGCAGGTCAGGCAGCATCCAAGGAGCAGGAGAATTGACGTTTCGGACATAAGCCCTTCTTCCTGAAAAAGGGCTTATGCCCGAAATGTCGATTCTCCTGCTCCTTGGATGCTGCCTGACCTGCTGTGCTTTTCCAGCAACACATTTTTCAGCTCTGATCTCCAGCATCTGCAGTCCTCACTTTCTCCTAATTGACTATGGATCCCATTGATTAAACTGCTGTTGATTCACTAACTAAAAAGGAGAATTTTTGTTAAATCTGAAGCAGTTGTCACTAAAATTCGAGAACCATTGTTTGAATAACAAATTGTAGATAAAATACTATATTTTGTTTGATAATAAATCTGCTGCATAATTTGATTACTTGAACTTTGGAGGATATTGGAAGTGAGAGTTAAAAGTACTGGCATTAATGACAATTAGGTGTGCCATAATATTCTTATGGATGTTGTGACAGGGATATGTGGCATATATAAACAATGCTAGAACACACAGTTATTCAGAAATAGAGGAACCATAAAACCTGTGTAGCACTGACGTGATGTATTGTAGTTTAGCTGTTTAGAACTCTTTGGAAATAAATTCAAGTAATTGTCTTTTATCCTCGCGAGTCCTTTTTTTTAAACCTAAAGCTGAGCCAGTGGTTTTCCTTATTAAATCTAATTTCTTCTGAGAATTCAACTGAATTTGAACTAAATAGGTCAGTGTTCATGATTGCATTTAACTTTATAGTTTTTTTATTTTAATAGATATTAAATAACTGAAACTTTTCAGGTAAGTATTTCATAAACTGTTTTAATAGTTTTGAAATGCATGATCAAGTGAATAAGTCAATATTATAGATGAATTTTTTTTCAAAGAGAAAATTAGAATATCATCATCTATTTAAATAATTACATGCCGCCTGTCGGGGAATGATGGAATTTGCTTTGCAGTTTCACTGGAACTTTTCAGTCATTCATTCTAGGAAAATTGAACAGTTAGTCACCAAGGACAGACACATTTGTTAGAGCCCCCAAGCGATTAACTGAAGTGCATAAATCTGGATCTGACTGCTGAACAAAGGCATTATTTTTATGTTTATCATCTATTCACAAAACAAACTTGTAATTGAAACCAAAGCAGAGTAAAAAGGTTAGAAATTAGAATATATTATGAAAAATAATAAATTGATTGTCTTCCTCTAGATTTCTCACAGAAGTACTAAAGCCATTGGTGAAGACTGAATTCCAATTGTTGTACATTTATCATCTTGTTGGTCCTTTTCTACAACGATTCCAGCAAGAAAGGACCCGATGTATGCTTGAGGTCAGTGCTTTGTGTGTGAGAGTAATTTTAGTCTGAATTTCAAATGTTAACTTGTACTTTGTGACAACCAACCGCAGAGCATAATTATAGAAAATTAGTTTGGCATTTCTCAGTTTGAATTTGTGCAGACTAAAGTCTTACCAAGAATTAGAATTGAAAATTAAACATGCCATTGGGAGATAGTGCCACTGTGGTCATTTAACTAGCAATTCAGAAGACCAGGCTAATGCCCTGGCGACACTGGTTTAAATCTCATAATGACCGGTGGAATTTAAATTCAACTAATAAAAACCTGGAATTGAAAGCTCGTCTCAGTAAGAAGGCCTTGAAATGATCATCAGTTATAAGGTGGTAAGAAATAAGGAACTGGAGTAGGCCATTTGGCCCCTGAACTCTGCTTAGCTACTCAACAGGATAATGGCTGATTCTGGATTAGTGGTGTTGGAAGAGCACAGCAGTTCAGGCAGCATCCAACGAGCAGCGAAATCAACGTTTCGGGCAAAAGCCCTTTTATTCCTGATGAAGGGATTTTGCCCGAAACGTCGATTTCGCTGCTCGTTGGATGCTGCCTGAACTGCTGTGCTCATCCAGCACCACTAATCCAGAATTTGGTTTCCAGCATCTGCAGTCATTGTTTTTACCAGGATAATGGCTGATCCAATGTTACTCACGTCCCGTTTCCTACCTTTTTCTTGTAACCCTTGATTTCTCCTACTGATCATATAAATGCATCAGATTCGCAAATGATCTTTGGGGAAGGAAATCTGGCCTAATCTGTTTTGGTCTTTATGTGACGACTAATCCACAAAGATGTACTTTATCCTTAACCAGCCTCAATTGACCAGCAAGCCACTGAATTGTACTAAACAGCTGCAGAAAAATCATAGAGGATTGAAACCAGACAGACTTCAACATGTAAAATGAAATGACACACACAGTCCTGCAAAGTTCTCATTATTAACATCTTCGTAAAGTTGCAAAATGACTTGTCGAGCAATGAGTTGATTGAATTGTGCCTAGCATTCAACATCCTAGATACCTCAACCACCAACCCTGGGTTTGTCCTGCCTCACCTGCAGGATGAGCTCAGCAGAGGCAAATGCACAATAGTATACAGTGGTCAGCAAGGAGTTGCCATCACAGTCCTCAATGTTGACTCTGTAACCACCAACTCTTTCTTTTGAATCTCAATAATAACTTCTTAAAGGACACTTCATGGATGTAGGTTTGCTCGCTGAGCTGGAAACGAACCTTACAGCTCAGCGAGCAAGCTTGCATCCAGAACCTCAACCTGAGCCACAAATCTTCTCAAAACCCAAGGGCACTTCATGTTGCATGCTGCCATGGTTGCCAGTCCGATCCTTTCACATGCACCTGGACATAGGATTTGGAAACAAAATAGACCTTTTATCCCCTGAGCCTGCTCCACCATTTAATAGGGTGATAGTTGATCTGGTTACTTTCTGGGAAGAGAATTTTACATTCTAATTACCCACTGCCAGGTTAGAAAAGAAAACAGTCTTAAAAGGTAAATCTCTTATTCCTACCTATATCCCTTTGTTTTAGTCCCTCTTCTTTTCTGCCCCATGTCCCCCACATCAAAAAGCGAAGGATAAACTTCGAGTGGATAGCAACCCTAACCCAGTCCCTTCAAGGTCTTAAGTTTCAATAAGATTGTCTCTCATTTCCCTCCAATATTTATATATAATGTTCAACCTTTTTGATCACAAGGTAAGCCCTTCATCGTAGGAATGACTGAACTTTCCCTGAACTGCTTCTGAAGCAATTAGATAACTTTTTCAAAATTGGGAGATGAAATTTGTACTGAATACTTCAAACCTGGTCTTGTCAACACCCTGTTCGGCTGTAGTTAAACTTCCCTTCCTTTTATACTCCATTTCTCTTACACTAAATTCCAGATATCCATTTGTCTTCCTAATCACTTGCTGTATTCACATACTAGCTACTTGTGATTCATGTATCAGCACTATCACATCCCTTGATACCACGGAGTTTACTACTTTTCTGTTTTTCCTGAACCTTTTTCCTGGTGATTATTTTCAGTTAATCTCTAACACCTCTTTATGTTTAATGGAAAATGGATGCAAAACACCTGTTCAAAGTTTGTGCCATTTCTTTATTATCGTTATCAACTTCCCAGTCACATTCTAGAGGATATGCAACAGCATTAGTTACACTTTTCCTATTCAAGTACTTGCACAAACTCTTAAACTTTCTTTTTATATTGCGAACCATCTTTCTTATTTTTTCTGCCTCTTTTTATTATCGTTTAAGCCATTTTGTTTTCTTGAAGTTTACCAATCCTCTGACCTACCATGAATCCTCGCAGCTTGCAAAGTGTTATAGAATCATAGTCAGACAGCATGGAAACAGACCCTTTGGTCTAACCAGTCCACGTCTTTCAATTTAATAGAACCCATCATTACTTTATTTAGCTATGAATGATACATCCATCTGAGTCCATTACTATTTGAATAATTAAGCTCTCAAGTATGTTTTTTCTCTTTTTTTTCCTCCTGTGTGTTAACAAAAATATGCAATGCCTTTTTTCATTTTGGACATCAATATCACACTACTATGCTTGGTGCTACAAATTGCAATGTCATTGGAATGTTGAGACAATTCTATGTTTCTTGTATATTTCATAACTTTCAGTGACTTCTTTGTTTAAATATACTTCTAGCATCAACTTCCCACCATTAAAAAGGTATTTCAGACTTTGTTACATTCTTCATGAAGAATTAGCAAGCTGCTCAACTGGGAGAAAGCTCCACTCTGATAAATAATGGTCTACCCTCCATTTTTTTCAAATCACTTTCGAATGGCAGTTTGATCAAATTCAATCTCTTGACAATGTATTCTGCTGCATCACTTTTTAAATATAGTTCTATATGGCATTTTTCTACAAACTGCTGTAATTATCTCCTCGTTACCTTTATCAATGAAGCTCAAATAAAAAAGGATAGATTAGGTTTGAATACAGAGATTGTATACTTGATAAAAGACTAGACTTTGGTAAAGAGTCCTGAAGAAGGATTACACCTGAAACATTGACTTCTCCACCTCCTGATGCTGCCTGGCTTGCTGTGTTCTTCCAGCCTCCTTGACTACCCCAGACTTTGGTAAATATATTCATCAAAATATGATCAGAATATTTAAATGTCCCTTGTGTGTATGGCTTTTTTTTTTAAGTTGAAGCAGAATGTTACATTGAATGAATTTATTTATACCTGATAAAAACAGTTAAATTTAATACTTATCTCTTGCAGATTGGCATTGCATTTTATGAGATGTTACAGAATGTAGACCAAAACACACAGCACCTGAGCTATATGGACCCTATTTGTGATTTTTTATACCATGTAAAGTACATGTTTACAGGAGACAGTGTTAAAGATCAGGTGAGTAGTTTGTGTCTAAAAATGGTAACCATGTTTGGTGAGTCATCTGTTCAGTTTCCAAGATTGTTCCCATAGGCCAAAATTGATTGGCTATCTGATCTATAATTCGCAAAACACTTTCTAGAGTATTTGGTTTACAAATTACAGACAAAAGAAAGCCTTGTCTCATTTGTTGAAGTTATCAAGTTATAGAAGAAAGAAGGTCATCTCATTCTTTTAGATCATAAGACATAGGAGTATAAATTAGGCCATTCAGCCCATCTAATCTGCTCCACCATTCAATCATGGCTGATACGTTTCTCAACCCCATTCTCCAACTTTCTCCCCTTAACCCTTGATCCCCTTGATACTCAATAACCTATCTATCTCCATCTTAAATCAACTCAATGACCAGGCTTCCGCAGCCTTCTGTGGCAGTGAATTCTACAGATTGATTGAAGTTTCTCCTTATCTCCATTCTAAAAAGTCTTCCCTTTATTCTAAGGTTTTGCCTTAGTCCCTCCGAGCAATTGAAATATCTTTCCAATATCCACTCTGTCCAGGCCATTCAGTATTCTATAAGTTTCGATTAGATCACCCACTTATCCTTCTAAACTCTGAGTACAGACTCCGAGTCCTCAAACATTCCTCATACGGTAAGCTTTTCATTCCTGGGACCATTCTTGTGAACCTCCTCCGAATATACTCTCGGACCAGTACATCCTTCCTGAGATATGGAGCCCAAAGTTGTATATTTTGTTGCAGTTATCTGAATAAATGTCTTCTGTACAGATTTTGGTAAAATGTCCAAAGTAAATTGAAAAACGTTACAGAAGAAAACTTAACATTTTGAATAAACCAAATGAAATTACTGACTAGTTGGACTAGAAATACAAAACTGATAATTAACTATAACTTAATGGATTTTGTAGTACAGACAGAGACTTTCAGTTCAGCATGGCTTTGGCAATAGAATCATGGAATCCCTACAGTAAAGAAAGAGGCCATTTGGCCCATAGATTCTGCACTGATCCTTTGAAGAACCACCCAGATTCACCTCCACTCCCCTTCTCTTTCCCCCTCCTATCCCCATAACCCCACACTTACGATGGCTAATCCACCTAACTTGCTTGGACAATATGAGCAATTTATCATGGTCAACTCACTTAGCCTTCACATCTTTGAACTGTGGGAGGAAACCAGAACACCTGCAGAAATCCATGCAGACATGAGGAGAATGTGCAAACTCCACATAGACAGTTACCCGAGACTAGAATCAAGCCCATGAGCTTCAATGCAAACTATCAAGCCACCTAGTGGGATGCATCAGTGGAAGCTTACAATCCATAATTCAATTATGCGAACTGATGGTACTTAAATTCCTGCTTCTTCATGTGCATAAAGCTTAATAAAAACCAATTATTCTTACTCCAACTTTCAATTGGTTATATAGAATTAAAACGTTTGACTACTTTGAATAAATTCTTCCTGATTTTGCTCCTAAATTTAAGACTTTGACTCCTTTATTATGGATTGTCTCACTCACATGATATTTCTGCTACTTCTTTAAATTTTGTTTTACAATAATTCTGGTTTCATTGGGTATTCTACCTCCAGCATTTCTTTTCTTGTGGTGCATCATTTCATAGCCTGATAATACTGCATTAAAAAAACACTAATTAATTCTCCTTTTCATGAGATAGACATAAGGGTAAAAAGTAAAAGGTTAAGAGCCCAATTTTTAAAGATATGAGACAACATTTGAACGGTAGCATCTAGGAGTTGATGGGCCAGTGATAATGTCACTGGACTAGTAATCCAGAGTCTCACTGTAATGTTCTGGGAATGAAAGTTCAAATCTCACCATGGTAGATGCAGTAAAATTTTAATGTACTGAAAAATTTGGAATTCTGGAAAAGCTAGTTTAATGTTAACAAAGTGTTTCTGTCTTTTGTTGTTTGTAATGAAAATCCATCTTGTTCACAAATGTCCCTTAAAGAAGAGAATTTGCCATTCCGCATGCAACTCCACACCAACAGCAATGTAGTTAACTCTTAACTGGCCTCTAAAAAGGCTGTGAGCTGAAAAGGTGTTGCTGGAAAAGCACAGCAGGTCAGGCAGCATCCAAGGAGCAGCGAATCAACATTTCGGGCATGAGCCCTTCTTCAGGAATGAGGAGAGTCTGCTCATTCCTGAAGAACGGCACATGCCCGAAACATCGATTCTCCTGTTCCTTGGATGCTGCCTGACCTGCTGCGCTTTTCCAGCAACACCTTTTCAGCTCTGATCTCCAGCATCTGCAGTCCTCACTTTCTTCTAAAAAGGCTGTGACAAACCATCTAGTTCAGAAGTAATTAGGAATGGACAATAAATGTTAACCCAACCAGCAACACCCACATTCCTGCGAATGAATCAAAAAAGTGGAAATAGGCCCTGGGGAGAAAGGTATAGAAGAAAGATGAAATGAAATTTTAAAAATTATCCCTGTGCAAGGTCAGCCAAAGAATAAAATATTAAAAAAAGTAAAAGAGAAATACCACTATTAACTAACAAAAAGCATGCAAGATTTTTAAATTTCAGGAAAACAAATGGATCTAGAGATCCATTAATATATTCCAAAAAATGCCAAGGAACTGAGGAAGGCTGCAAAAAGAAGCCAGGTGAAGACATTGCTTCTAACTTCAGCAGAAATTTAGTGTTGTTCAGGTATTTTAGAAGAAAGAACGGTCTTGCCGTATACCCTCTACAAAATGGCACCACAGCAATCGTGTCCAAAAGTTGCTTTAGGCTCCCATAGAGACAAATAATTTTTTTGGAGGAGATTAATTTCCCAAAAGATTCAACAAAAATAACAAACAAGACTCTTACTGCAACAAGCAAACTAAAATTGATAAAATTCAAATATTAGCTAACAGGTAAATGGAACATGAAATGACACAACTCCACAATTTGAGCATATGTGTCACAGAGGGCAGACAATTCAAAAGCTCGTTCAGCTCTCTGGCTGAGTTAATTCACATCTCACTACACTGTCATCTTGACATGTCATGTAACATGGCCGTAGTCCGAGCAGGCCATAGAGCTGATTTCTCATTAGAGAGACCTGACTAATGGTGATTGAACCTGAGAGTCTTCTGTGAGGGGAGAGGCTGAGAAGAAGAAACCTTCATATTAATATCAGCCAGTATGGGAATTGAAGCCATGCTGTTAGTGTTACAATGCATTGAAACCAAGGATCCAGATAACTGAACCAACTGAAGCAGAGTTACCATTTGAGTTCAATTATGAATCTTTAGACTCAAGTTAATTCCAGTTTCGTGAAATTGCCATCTTATGTTTTTAAGATGTCTGGTGCTGCTCCTGGCATGTCCTTCTGCACTCTTCTTTGAACCAGGGTTGATCCTCTGACTTGCTGGTAATGGTACAGTGAGGAATGTGCTAGGTCAATAGGTTACAAATGGTGGTTGAACACTGTTGTGCTGCAGTTGGATTTTTGGTAATGTTGTCAGAATATGAAATGCACCACCTGAAAAGAAGATAGAGGCAGAATGCACAGTGATGCTAGAATTATTTGTAAAGCAAATTTTGAAGGAATAGCAGAAACAACGTGAATGAAGCAAATTGGGTATTTCTGGGGTAATCCAGAACAAGGGGACAGTCTTAAACTTAGGAGTGAAATCAGGAAAACATTATTTACCAAAAGTTAAACAACTCTTAGGAATCCAATTTTGAGCTGGTAAATCTGTTCTAAATCTATGCCATTCAGCACGACACCAGCTTTTGCTAATTTTTTATTCGGCTGCGTAGATCTTAAAGGTCCAAGCCTAGCAGCAACTTTCAGAATTGAAAGCCAGTGCCATGATCAGTACCAGCAGATCGATCACCATGTACAGACCCGCAAACACACATAGCTTAGAGGGAAAGTATTGCCACTCAACGCAGTGGAGAGTATCTTAAATGTAAAGAAAGACCGTTATTTCCAGAAGGCTTGGTGGTCCAAAACCGAAAGTCAATTCTATGTGAAGTGCCGGCATGCCAATTAACCTGTACAGAACCTTTGAGTAGCTGCTGACCCAATATAGCAGATACATCCTTGAGGGATTAACAAGAATGAGTCAATGTTGGTGATAGACATTGAAGTTCTACACCCAGTGTATATTTTGTGCTTGTGCTACTCTGTGCTCCTTCCAATTGGTGTTCAATGTGAAGATATACTGATTTACCAGTGGAGAGAGGGAATAAATAGATTATTTGTTTTTGACCCAGACCATGAAACAACATAGGATGCAGGCTGAAAACTGTAATTTATACCATAGTGTCACCAATCTCCTGTAGGTCTGTCCTGTTGCTGGAATTATGAATAGCCAACATATCTAATGACATTGTTTGACAGATATGTGGGACAGCTGTCAAAACTTTGGCTCAGATCTTTGTATTTTAATGAGGATATTGTTAGATTAACTTGGTGTCCGTTTGTTATGTCTGAATCTGGTGCGAGGTAGTCTAACTGGCTTTATTATTTGTAATTCTTTATAGCTTTTGTGATTCAATTAAGTGATGGGCTATTTCAGAGGGTAGTAAAGACTTGACTATATTTCTGTGGGTCTGAAGTTAATTATCAGCCAAAGGGAGTAAGGATGGAAACTTTCCTTCTCTGTTGGATTTTAATGGATCGGATGCATTTTAAGGTAAAAACAAGGACTGCAGATGCTGGAAACCAGATTCTAGATTAGTGGTGCTGGAAAAGCACAGCAGTTCAGGCAGCATCCGAGGACCAGGGAAATCAATGTTTCGGGCAAAAGCTCTTCAGGAATAGAGGCAGAGTGCCTGCAGGGTGGAGAGATGAATGAGACGAAGGTGTGGGGAGTTCCTGGACTAGGAGGGATAGGACAGTGTCAAGGTAAGTAGAGATGAGGTCAGTGGGGCAGGAGCATGTTGAGACAATGGGTCGGCCAGGGTGGTCAGGCTTGTGGATCTTGGGAAGGAGGTAGAGCCAGGCAGTGTGGGGTTCCCGGACTATGAAGTTGGAAGCTGTGGGTGGGAGGTCTCCTGAGGTGATGAGGTTCTGTATGGTCTGGGAGATGATGGTTTGGTGATAGGGGGTGAGGTCATGGTCGAGGGGGCGGTAGGAGGAGGTGTCTTCGAGTTGGCGTCTGACTTCAGCGGTGTAGAGGTCAGTGCGCCAGACAACCACTGCACCCCCTTTATCCGCTGGCTTGATGGTGAGCTCAGGATTGGAGCAGATAGAATGGAGGGCTGCGAGTTATGAGGGTGAGAGGTTGGATTGGGGGAGGGGGGTGGACATGTTGAGGCGGTTAATATCCCGGCGGCAGTTGGAAATGAATAGGTCAAGGGCAGGTAATAGGCCAGCAGAGTGTCTAGGTGGATGGAGTGTGTTGGAGGCGGGCAAAGGGGTCCTCGGAAGGTGGGCAGGAGTCCTGATTGTAAAAGTGAGCTCGGAGGCGGTGGAAGAAGTGTTCAACCTCATGGCATGTATTAAATTCATTGATGCAAGGACGGAGGGGGATAAAGGTGAGGCCTTTGCTGAGGACTGATCATTCTGGAGGGATGGTGAAAACTCGGCAGGGCTGGGAGCTGGGACCTGGTGTGGGTGTGGAGTTGGGAGTGGTGGTGGAGCTTGAAACTGGAGTGGGTGTGATGGTGGGGGGGGAATGGGGGTGGAGTCATGAGCAGGGGTGGTGTTCCCCTCAGGGTTCTGAGGGACAGGGATGGTGACAGTGGGATCTGGGAGGGGCGTGTTAACAGAATGCAGGTGAGCGGCGTTGGGGGCGGAAGTGGTGGCGAACGCGTCAGTGGGGGGGGGGGTGGAGGTCACTGAGCGTGTGACATCAGCGATGATGTGAGGGGCGGACGTGATGTCACGTGTGGTGCATGAGGAATTGAGGGGCGGAAGTGGCCCTGATGGGAGCTGAAGTGAGGTCATCGATCACCTTGGGAAGGGTAGCTGCATCAGCCGCATGGCTAATTATGTCTGAGCAGTTCCAGAGGCCCGAGGAATATTCTGGAATGTTTGAGGATTGCTGGTTATGGAGGTGGGTAGATAAAAGTTTGTTGTACTTAGTTTTTGATGTTTGAGACGGTGTTGAAATACTGTTTGTTGAGAGTATGAATTCTCCTGAGAATATAGTAAAGGAGGGGTCCTTTACAATTCTGAGAGAGTGTGGCCCTCAGCTGAGGCAGGGCTGACTGTGGAGAGGTTAGGTGTCGGCACATTGCTGCGAGCATGGAGCGGAGGATCTTGAAGGAGAACCGTTGCTGGTGTTCTTGAATCTGTACTCTGTACTGTTTGTCCTGTTCAGATCCGAACTCTGCTGGTTTAAAGGTGATCCAAAGTCTGTGAGATGAGTTGGTTATGGAGGCAGGCAGTGAGGAAGCAAATTTGGCTGTGGTAGCGAGTCTGTTTCAGGACCCTCCTCTCATTTATCTCTCCACCCTGCAGGCACTCTGATGAAGGGCTTTTGCCCGAAACATTGATTTCCCTGTTCCTCGGATGCTGCCTAAACTGCTGTGCTTTTCCAGCACCACTCTAATCCAGATGCATTTTAACAAAATTTCAGCAGTTTCCTGGTCGCTATTACTAATACTTTTTTTGCAAAATTTAATTGGTTAAGTTTAAGTTTCGCTGCTATCATTAAGAATTTGAACATGTTTCTCTAGATCATTAGACCAGGCCTTGGAAATGCTGGCTGGTTAATTCCGATAAAATCCATTCTGAAGAAACAGTCTAGTTGTTTGGAGATTGTTTGACCATCCTAAAGGGATATAGAAAAATGTTATTGGTCTGGATTTCATTAATGTATTAATGTCCCCATCTTAAAGACCTCAAGATGTCCCATCTACCTATAGCCAAACTCCCACAGATGACGACAATGTGTATCATGACATTAACTGAGAAATAAATGTTGTCTAGGAACATGGGACAGTGCTTCTTTTCTTTGAAGTAGGACCATGGATCTTTTACAGCAAACTGTTTAGCAAACAGGGTGTCTGCTTAATATCTCATCAGAAGCACACTTTCAGTTTTATACTGGGGACTCAGCCTAGAGTTTCATGCTGAAGCTGCTGGGGTAGGATTTGAACCATGACCTTCAGATTTCGAGACATGAATTCTGCCAACTAAACCTTGGTTGATGCTACTTTTCATGGTCTAAACCCATGTGATTTATGAGAATATGCTAAATGGATCAGTAAATGGTGATAGAAACAAATTGAATGTCAGCAAATGGGTTGGCAGTATATTACCAGTGGGCTGCAACAAGTTTCAACGTAAGAGCTGCTGTTTATAGTCACTATAAATGATTCACAAAATGAAATTGTGTTCAGGTTTGCAGATGATGCTAAATTGGTATTGTATCAACTGCTCCCAATGGATGGAAATTCAGTAGTTTTTGGCCATGTCAGGTTTTAAGTAAGAAAATGCCACTACACCACAAACAAGTGTAAAATCATGAAATTTGGCAGAGAGAAGATTGATGCAGATTGTGTTCATTTATTTTTCTCCTGCTATGCTAGCAGTTGTGTGTACAGATATCAAACAAGCCAAGGATTCAGTCAATCTACATACCTTTTCATTCAAACAAATGTTGACTCTCTAAACAATGTTAATCTACTCCACATTACCTACATTCACTGGAATAATAATAATAAATGCTTCACACTTCCAACAATTTGCCTGACAGTAAGTACCAGTGAATGGTAATAGTGCAGAAGGCAGTAGTGGCTTTTGAGGGGCACAGTAATATCTTGAGGCACCACTCCATTTTCAGAATGTGGCGCTAGTTATTGGATCAATGAGAAACTGGCCAACTGATTAAACATTTAAATTTGGAAATTAAATATCTAAATATTGCTGATAACCATCTTATTCTGTGATCTTGCTGTTCTCTTTCTAGGTGGAAAAAATAATCTGTATGCTAAGGCCAGCTTTAAAACTTCGACTGCGATTTGTGACTCACATAAGTAAGGTGGAGCCAGCAGGAGCAGTACAACCAGCAAGCAATGCCTCTCCAGCCAACTCTTCCAGCCAGGTGTCCACTGGTGTCGCCCTATCAGTAACACAATAAAATGAGAATTTGGTAGCATTTTGTCAGAGGAGTTCTAATACTGTAAAGTAAAAAGAATAGTTGTGTATTTAAGACGGAAACCTCAAGACATTTTTAAAATATTGTACATACTATCTATTGAATGACTAAAGTAATGCTAGCAAAGAGAAAATTAACTGTAAACAATGTGCTGTAGTTGTTGCGTCAGTGATGGTTAGAGTCGTTGTGTGCCACTTTAGTGAAAAATGAACTGCTCCTGTAATGTGTAATAAGTCATCCTCTTAGTTCAACTGATTTTGAAGAATGTATTTCACACAATAATCTAAATAGTACTAAGTGCAAAATTATAGAAATCTGTTGGTGATACCTTTCTCTGTTTTTCTTCATACCATACAGGTATATTTATTTAAACTGAAGACAATTTTTACTGGTTTATTCTGCAAGTTCTATTGCAATTAGTCTGTATAATTTTGTTCAAACTGTAATGTCTAGTTTTTTGACTAAAATCATATGGAATAATCTGCTTGTCAAAGAACACAATTAAAGTGATGTATACATTTTTTGAAATGCCCCTCAGTGGTTAGCACTGCAGCCTCACAGTGCCAGGCACCCAGGTTTGATTCCAGCCTTGGGGGACTGTCTGTGTGGAGTTTACACATTCTCCCAGTGTCTGTGTGGGTTTCTTCCGGGTGCTCTAGTTTCCTCCCACAGTCCAAAGATTTGCAGGTCAGGTGGATTGGCCATGCTAAATTGCCCATAGCGTTAGGTGCATTAGTCAGAGGGAAGTGGGTTCCTCTTCAGAAGGTTGGTGTGGACTTGTTGGGCCGAAGGGCTTGTTTCCACACTGTAGGGAATCTAATCTAATCTAAAAGCTTTAATTTGTTAATTAACTTTTCAGTGAAACATTCTCCGATGTATTTATTTTCAATCTTAATTGTGTAAGCTGGTTTTCATCTTGAATCTTGATATTCTAATTCCTGGAGGACAATCCTGTTCTCTTTTTTTTTAAATATTGGTTTCTAAAAAATGAATTTCCAGAATTTCTAGATGTTATGATCCAAATGGTGATCTAAATTGGTCTTCAAACTGCTAACATACCTGCTAGTTTTAAACACAATTTTGAATGGAACAGCAAAGTGAATGGATTGACCACTTGGATTTCTTATATCTGTCTTTTTGTTATTTTTGTTTCTGCCTGCTGTAAGCATGGAATGACCTGAAATATTTGTATTAGCTTCCAAATGTTTATAACACGGAATGTACTTGTTTCAATCTGTTCTGAGCAAAAGAAATGTTACATGATCATTGACCATTATGACTTAGCAATGCTTAAATTTGCATTTTATATTCAAATTTACAGTTCTACAAACCATTACACCATACAGTTTCATCCAATTATTTTTAAACTGGTAAACCCAATGTAAAAATGAAATACAGTTGAAGTAACTTGATAACTTGTTACCAGCAGACTATTCAAGTTTTGCTATTCAACAAGTATTTTAAAATGAAATTAAATTGAGATTTTGCAGATTTCTCTTATCTGGTTAAATCTTCACTAATTTGCATTAATTGATCAATTTTTTATATGTATTGTGTGATGAGCTTAAATTCTACAGAAATTTTTTTTGAAGTATGAAACACACTGAAGATGAAAAAACTTTTGCCTTTTGTACTTTTATCAATAAAAATATGTACCATCTTGTGATAAAATGCATCAGACTGATTTATTAAAGGCTTAAACTTACATTTGTATTGCAATTTTAGTTGTCTTGGTACCTTCAAGTACTTCACATTTAATTATGCTTGAAGGGCTGATTCTGCGGTGATGAAGGAAATTTGCTCACAGTAACCTCCACTTACATCGGTGATTGTTAATTAAGACATTGAAAAAAAATTGCGCACAAACAGCCAGAGGACATTTACCATGACAGTCTTAACACAGACCCTTTAATGACTTAGATAAAGGAGGTAAACATAATAACTCCAAAGTTTCACATGGCACAAAGCTGGGTAGGAGGGTGCAGAGATGCTTCAGTGAGATTTGAACAAGCTGACTAAGTGGGTAAATGTATGGCAGATGCAGTATGATGTGGATAAATGTAAGGTGATACTTTGGGTAGCAAAAACAGGAAGTCAGATTATGTTCTGAACTACTGTAAAATGAGAGAAAGGAATGTGCAATGACACCTGGGTATTCGGATCTTCAGAATAGGCAGATTTGAAGACTGCAGTAGGGATGTCTTGTTGCCATGTGCAGGGTTTTGATGAGACCACACCTGGAACATAGTATGCAGTTTTAATCTCCCTTACCAGAAGGAGGATGTTTTTGCCTTGTATGGAGTGGAACAATTGTGGTTTTCCAGTTCACTGGGATTTTTGTTTTAGAACGTAGGGAATTTTGCAAGATTACAACCAATATGTCCACTTTCTCTGCCTGGGTGGCACTGTGACCACAGCCTGAACCTTTAATTACAATGTGCTTTTTGAAAGTGGATATACAACCAAAAGATGACATCTGACGTCAATTCAGAGGCTATCTGGCAAATTCCCACATAAGCCTGTGGAGCGTCACATTGTAGAATGTCCAACAAGTTAAAAAAGAAATGAAAAATGTAAATTGATTATCTTCTCTGCAGACATGTTCATGGTTTACCCTTCCAAAAATATACAAAAAAAGGATTAAAACCAACAGCAAATGTTGGACTGTGTCAGTGGGCCATGTGCTGGTGAGTTGTGATGATCACAGTTTGAGAACTTGCACTGCAGATAAAGACACTTTCACTTTGAGTACTAAAAGCTCGGCAAATCAGTGCAGTCACTGTTGAGAAAGAAACAGGATAAAAGTCAGACAGCGAACTACAAAGTAAAGGATTTTTAAATTAATCACCTCACTGTGAATATCAGCATTACTGGTAACCTCTAACTTAAAGCAATAATGTTCCATCATTCACTCTTCTTAACATTTTACTCAATTCACAGTTCTAATCTTTGTATGTGTGTCACTATTTTTATACTTTCTTGCATTTATTAGCTAGTAAACATACTCTTTCTTTCACTCAAGAAAGCGTGATTAGTTTGGCTTCTTTTAAGGCATAAATATATTTAGATTTGGAAATGGTATCCACAAGAGAAGGGATCCTTTGTAAAATAACCTTATTGCAACCAACAAAGAGAGGGGAGCCAGTTCCTTCAAAAACATAACCTTTGTGGATACTCTGAAATGAACTCCAGACCTGCATTAGAATTAGGGGCAGGAGTAGGCCATCTGAATGGCCTGCTCTGCCATTCAATAAGATTGTGGCTGATATTTTTGTGGCCTCAGCTCCACTTACCCGCTCTCTCACCATAACCCTTAATTCCCTTATTGTTCAAAAAAATGATCCATCTTCGCTTTGAAAGCATTTACTGAGGAAGCCTCAACTACTTAACTGGACAGGAAATTCCATTGCTTCACAACTCTGGGTGAAAACATTCCTCCTTAATTCAGTCCTAAATCTGCTTCCCCTAAGTTTGAGGCTATGGTCCCTTGTCCTAGTTTCACCTGCCTGTGGAAACATCCTCTCTACTTCTATCTTATCTATCCCCTTCATAATTCTGTGTTCCTGTAAGATCCCCCCCACCCCATTCATCTATATTCCAATGAATATAATCCCAGTCTGCTCAGTTTCTCCTCATAAGACAACCCCCTCAACTCCAGAATCAACCGAAGTGAACCTTCTCTGCAATCTCTGTAGTGCCAGTAAAACCTTTCTCAAGTAAGGCGATCAAAACTGCACGCAGTACTCCAGGTATGGCCTCAACAGCACAGTATACACCTGCAGCATAATCTCCCTGCTTCTAAACTCGATCTCTTTAGCAATGAAGGACAAAATTCCATTTGCCTTCTTAATTACCTGTTGCACTTGCAGACCAACCTTATGTGATTCCTGTACAAGGACACCCAGGTCCCACTGCATAGCAGTATGCTACATGTTTTTACCATTCAAGTTATAGTCCTTTTTACTGTTATTCCCACTAAAATAGATTGCTTCACATTTATTAACACTGTACTCCATCTGCCAGATCTTTGCCCACTCACTTAAATTATCTATGTCCCTTTGCAAAGTTTCACAGTCCTCTGCACACAGCTTAGTGTCATCTGCAAACTTTGACACACGACACTTTCCCTGCAGCCACTTCTTTAAAGTACTGCTCTCATGTTTTCAGGGGCCTAATCAGCCTTTAGCTCCATTAGTTTGTCCAGCGTCTTGCGATAGACAGTAAGTACTTTTAAGATTTTTTAAAAAAAGAATTATTGAGTAAACTAATTATACTCAAAGAGGATAAATCTGTGATTGCAGTCATATATTTTAAAATAATCTCGAGATATTACTTATCATTCAACATTGTATTCCGAAGGAAACTCCTTGACCTGAAAAGTTGAATTTTGTTTCTTCCTCTGCAGCTGTTGACAGGCCTGTTTAATATTCCCTATATTTTCTAATTTTATTTCAGATTTCCAGCATCCTAGGTATTTTGCTTTTGTTATATTCAACAATTTGTTGTGGAAATATACAATGCCAGAAAAATAACAGCTAGTTATCAGCAAAAAAAAATCCTATTTAAGGCAAGAATAAAAGAACATCTAGAAATGAAAATATACTAATGAGTAATCAGCATAAAATGTATAAGGGAAAGTGTTGTTAGACCCACCAAATTGAAATTGAATTTAAGTAGTGAAATCTTTGAAGAGATAGTAAAGGAAGTAAATGGGTCATGGGAGGTAAGTAGATGTAATTTATCTTGATTTTCAAAAAGCCTTTGATTATGTGCCCCATAATACACTATTAAATAAGGTCAGAAAATATGGAGTCAGGAAGAAGTTGCAGAGTTAATCACTAATTGGTTTCAAGGTAGGAAGTAGTGAATTAGAACAAAGGGTAATTATTCAGTGTGGTGGAAGATGGGGAGTGGTGTTCTACAAAGGCTGGGGCCATTAATGATTTGGATTTTGGAATTAGAAGCACAGTTTATAAATTGGTGTGTGACACTGCATTGTGGACAGAACAGTTGGTATTTAGAAGAAAATAACAAGCAATGACAGGATGGAATGAACTTACAGAATGGGCAAATATTGCTAAATGTAGTTCCACACATAAATATGAGGTAGTATAATTTGGTACAAAGAATAGACAGAAAATGTATGAATTGAAATGTCTATTTGGGGTGAAGGAACAAAGGGATCTTGGACTACAAAAATACCAGGCACCAAATGATGAACCACAGATTAAAAAGCTCATAAAAGTACCAGACTTTATTTCTAGAGTCACACAGTGGAATCTTATAGGTGTCTGAACAATGGGGACTATGGTGATATTTCTGACAAAATTTTGTGAGATGTTTAATGAGGCCTACCTTACATGCCATTGTTTGAGCTTTTGGCAAGTAACAATGTAGGCTTCTAACTAGACACTGGCAAATTGCCAATTAAGGGGGAATACCTTATTAATGACTTAATGTGCTTCATTAATGTTCAACATCCTATTCCTGAAGAAGGGCTGATGCCTGAAACGTCGGTTCTCCTGTTCCTTGGATGTTGCCTGACCTGCTGCGCTTTTCCAGCAACACATTTTCAGCTCTGATCTCCAGCATCTGCCGTCCTCACTTTCTCCTATCTTACCAAATGAGTCAAGCAAGGTAAACGTTGAGAAAACTTGACATAGAAATTGGAATGGGGTACCTGCAGTGCCAGGAGAAATTACAAAAATGTAGGTGAGGATAGTAGAACATGACCCTTGATGAGAAGTGAGCACAGTCCCAGTAGTAGCGCAAATCTGAGGTATCAGAGAGACGATGGCAGTACCTACGCTGGCAGACTGGGGAAGATCATTGACGTTCTCCTACAATGTTGGGCATTCCTCCAAATGGCTAGGACTACACTTCCCTGGGTAGTAACTTCAGTCCAGGCTGGCACGAGTTGTTCTGGAACGGCAGAAGATTTGGCTGGAATCAGAGAGGGACACTATTGAGTTGGGGTAATAAAGCAAGTTCAATAAGAAATGGTGAGAAAAGTTGTGAGTTTTTATGGCAGAAAACCCACCCAAAACCTTGATACAACGTACAATGTGCCAAAAAAATGACTCAATCCTAGAAATAAAAAGAAGGGAATTTATGTCAAACATATATTGCACCTTGTTTAAACTACACTGGGAGTATTGTGTACAGTTCTATTTACTATGTTACACTAAGAATATAGAAGCACTGGAGAAGGTGTTGAGAATGGCATAGTGGCTCAGTGGTTTGCACTGCTGCCTCATAGTGCCAGGCACCCAGGTTTGATTCTAGCCTTGGGCAACTGTCTGTGTGGAGTTTGCATATTTTCTCTGTGTCTGCATGGGTTTCCTCTCACAGTCCAAAGCTGTGCAGGTTAGGTGAATTGGCCAAGCTCATTTGTCCGTAGTGTTCAGGGATATGTAGGTTAAGTGCATTAGTCAGGGGAAATGTAGAGTAATAGGGTAGGGGAATGGGTCTGGGTGGGTTACTGAACAGAGGATTGGTATGGACCTGTTGGGCCAAATGGCCTGTTTCCACACTGTAGGGATTCTCTGAACAGTTTCAAGGATGATACCAGCCAGTGCAAATCAGGAAAATGTGAATATACTTTTCATTCCCTTTATTCTTGAAAATCAAAAATGTGAGGCCTGAGGGATGAAAAGGTATGGAAAAGCTTTGTTACAGTTAAAATAGAGAGAAAGTAAAGCAGAGCTACATGCCATCAATGTAAGATAGTAATCAAGAAATCCAATAGAAAATTCAGAACAAATGCCTTTACCTAAAGAGTGGTAGAATGTGAACTCACCATCACTGGAGCACTTAAAGTGGACAGTGTAGATACATTGAAGGGGAAGCTAGGCAAGCATATGCAGGATACAGGAATAGAGGGTAATAATGACAAATTAGATACAAGAGGGCTGGAGTGGCATATCAACACTGCTGGGTACATATTGCGATAATTAACCTGTTTCTGTGCTATAAATCCAAATTAATCCTATGTATGGCTTCTGAGTAGCTTTCAGAGTTAACAGTCTATTATAGATCCAGAGTCTTGTGTAGATCAGACCACAGAAAGCAGAGTTGCCTCTCCAAAGAACCTTGATTAGTCTGATGGATTTTTATGACAATTTAATAATTTCATGGTTGAGGATGCTTACAGATTTAGTTAACTGGATTCAAATTCCCCAATTGTCTTCTTGAAATTTGATTTCATGCCACATGAAATATTAGTCTAAGTCTCTGGATTACCCATCTAGTGAGATACAGTTTTAATACCTTATTAACATTATTGGAGAGAGATTTTTCTGAATATCAACTATGCAGACGACATGCTATTCAATAGAATGCTGAGTGTGGAGATCACTAAGGGCTAGGCTTTCTTTGATGGTGTAATAGCAATAACATTTAAAGCTCCACACCACTCAGATGGACACTGGTGTGTCATTGTGCTCTATATAGAGTATTTTTGCCACAGACAACAAAATGTACCACAACAAAAAAACCAACAGCACTAGTCACTCAATTATGAATTTCACCAACCAAAAGAAGAATACTTATATAATGTCAACATTTACACATTCAAAGTTTATCTTCCAAGCATGCTTAGTGAAGCATACAGCATGTTGTTCCTTCACGATACGTGGGTTCACCTTCTCCAGACAACTAGAAATGAACAGCAAGTATGACTTTGTCTGTCTTTCACAATCTTACAGAAAAGTTTAAAATGCATTCAACAGACTAGCATATAATTTAAAAGGGTAAAATTATATTTGAAATAGTTTAATCCAACTGGGGATATCAATATTCAAAACATTCTGCTTATTGGAACTGAAATTGAAAACATATTTTCAATTTTTGAATTTATCTCAGTAGAAAAAATAAATAGAATGTCATTGTTGGAAACAAAGGTAACAGTAAAGCCAAGTAAAAGTTAAGTTTGCCAGATCAGATTAATAAAAATATGCTCTCCTGAACATGAACCATAAAAAGCTTTGGCCCCACTGTTTTATATCAAATTAGGCACTTTTAAAAGGGGGTTAAAAGACAGTTATTAGCACTATAAATGAATGAAAACAAAACTCAGTCACTCTGTTTACATTAACAATGTTTGCAGATGCCGTTTTTGGTTTTAATTTACTTTATGAATATGTCAATTCTGCTTTGCATTATTAATACCCTTAAAGTTTGAACACAAAATGTTTGGTCCTTTCATCAAGAAATTGCTTCTGACAGGGTTTGTAAGCTTCTTCTAGATGAATTACTGAAAGGATTGACAGTTCCTTAAAAGCATTGGCAATTAGTCAAACAGAATTTATCATTTTACTTAAACAGGTTAGAGAATGAAAAATGGTTGACTTACTATTAGAAGTAAAATATGATTTCTTTGTACCGTCAGAAATTATAAAGTAGGTGCAATGTTGCCTATTTCTTCTGTTGATAGGAAAACCTTCTATCCTTTTCATGTAACTGAACAAAAAACAGAATCAATCACTGATAAAACCTTCATTAGCTTTATCAGTGGTATTAAAGTCTGATTCAATGGATAGAATTTTGCAAACCAGATGTAGTCAGACTTCCAAATCATGATGCATGCTAAAGTTCTAGAAATTGACTGGAGGTATGACCATAAGAAATCAGAGCAGAATTGGAATTTTCAGCCCCTCAAACCTGTTTGAGTCAATAAGATCATCTGTTTGTATTTCAAATTCCATATTCCCAACTACATTCCTGGTAACCTTTGATTCCCTTGTTTAACAAGAATCTGCCTCTGTCTTTAAACGATTCAAAGACCCCCCACATTGCCTTCTGAGATAGAGTTCTAAAGTCACACAGTTGTCTGAGTGAAACAATTCCTCCTCAACTCTGTCCTAAAAGGTGAGTCCTAACTTTAAGACAGTGATCCGCCCCACCCCAATCCACCCCTAGTTCTGGACTTATCCAAAAGAAAAAACATCATTTCTACATCAAGCTTGTTAAGATCATTCAGAATTTTATACATTTTAATCAAGCCATTCTTCCAAACTCCAGTGGAAACAAGTCCAGGTGGCCAATCTCATAAACCTTCACTGGAATGCCTGCAAAATGTTTAAATATTTCCTTAAATAAGAGACCAAAACTGCACATAGTATTCAAGATGTGATCTAAAAAATGCCTTGTATAACTGAAGCATAACATCCTTAATTTTATAGGGAAACTCAACAGGTCTGCCAGCGTCTGTGGAGAGAAAGCAGAGTTAACTTTTTGGGTCCAGTGACCATTCTACAGAAGGTTCTTCAGTTCTAAAGAGGGGTCGCTGGACCTAAAACATTAACTTTGCTTTGCCTTCACAGATGCTGCCAGACCTGCTGAGTTTTCCCAGCAATTTCTGCTTTTTGCTTTTGAATTCCAGCACCTGAGGTTTTTGAATTTTTTTTATCCTTAATTTTATATTTAATTCCTCTCATAACACTTCATGATTATACATTGCAGCTGCTACTAGCTTTTAGTGACTCATCCTATGGAACATCTGAATCTCTCTCTACTCCTTGGATTTCTGTAGTCATTTTCCATTTACAGACCCCTGAAGGAAAATACATACCACATTCTGTGAATCAAACAAAGACCCATTTATATATACACTCTGTTTTCTGTCAGCTAGCCAATCTTCTATCTACATAAATTCGCTCCACTCATCCCATTAACTTTATTTTCCACAGCAACCTTTAATATGGTATCTTATCAAATATCTTCCATAAATTCAAGTAAGATACATCTACTTGCTCCCCTTTATCAATAGCATGTGTTACTCTTTCAAAGAAGTCTAATAAATTGGTTAAACATTTATTCCCATTCACAGAAATTTGCTGACACTTCCCTTAAGTCCTTCTCTTGAGTTTTTTTTAAAGTACACAGCTATAAGAGTTTTAATAATCAGTTCTAACACTGTCTCCATAACAGCCAGCAAGCTAAGTGGCCAATAGTTAGAAGTTTTCTGCCTCCTCCCCTTCATGAATAGAGGTGTTATACTTATTGTTTTCTATTCTGATGGAATCTTTCCATAATCTAATTAAGTTTGACAAGTTAACACCAATGCATTTCCTACATCATTAGCCATTTCTATTAAGACAGCAGGATTACGTTCTTCTAGGCATGGAGACATACAAGTCTGTAGATCAAATAGTGTTTTCTCATGATTGTAGTTTCATTAAGATCCATTTCCCCTTCTACATACTAATATGCTTGCCTTACTGGAATGCTTTTTTTAAAATCCTGAATAGTGAAGATAGAAGCAGAATATTTGTTCATTTCATTTGTCAGTTCCTTAATAGTTACCATCAACTCTCCATTCTCATTCTAAAGGACCAACACACACTTTGCTTATTCATTACCCTTTTAAAGAGCTGTAGAAACTCTATTTATTGATCTTTATACTTGCAGCTAGCTTCCTCTCAAACTCTAACTTCTCGTTCCTTATTAAAGTTTTAATCATTCTCTGTCATTCCATGTATTCTGACCAGTCAAATAACCTGTCACTCACTTTTATATAGTTATTTGCTTATTTCTTAAGATCCATGCTTCCTCCACCATCTTTAGTTAACTACATATGATGGATATTCCTTTAAGAATTTCTTTTTTAATAGTAGGAGTATACTTATTTTGCGAATTTGAAATATCCTTATATCCTATGTTGTGTGATAAGAACCTTTAAGGATCTGAAGGGAAAGCAATGAAGGTGATTAAAAACATTTTTAACCCTGAATCCTTCTTTCTCGGCAATGCGTAGGTTTCATATTGTGTTGGCACCTCACCAGCATCACTGAGGTAAGGGCCTGGGGGAGGAATTCCCATGTGAAACTGTCAACCTGTGAAAGGTTTGATTACACTGGTCGATGCTCAACGGCCATTTATATCCATCAAGCACCTGCTATTCAAAGTACTTTCCCTCGGAGAGTGACTTTACTGCTTGTCTTTACCATTTCATAAGATGGCCATTGCCAATTTCATGGAAGACATTTCATTTTTTCAGCACACCATTGACCTTCAACTTATGTCCCTGCTGCCAGCTGTCACCATGACATCGGAACAGCTTATGTAGCTCGACCTTCCATCTCGGCTGAGGTATAAAAACAAAGGCCACAGGCAATAGCTCCATCAGCAGCAAGCACATCAGGGAAGGTGTTGGTCTAGTTGTATTGTCACTTGACTATTAATCTGGAGACCTTGGTTCAAATCCAACCATAGCAGATGGTAATGTTTGAATTTTATAAAAGTCTGGAATCAAGAGCCTAATGATGACCATGATTGTCGGAAAAAATCCATCTGGTTCACTAACGTCCTTTAAGGAAGGAAACTGCCATCCTTACCTGGTCTGGCCTACGTATGATCCAGATCCACAGCAATGTGGCTGACTTTTAATTTCCCCCTGACACTTAGGGATAGGCAATAAATGGTGGCCTAGCCAGAGACACTCTTATCCCATGAATAATTTTTTAAAAAAGTAGCAGCTCAAACACCATCTCCACATGCAGTTACACCACAAGACACAAGTGATAGACACTGAGATCCAGCTGGAATAAAGGAAAGGACAGCAACATAGTTTACAGGCAAAGAATCACCTTCCATAATATGTCTAAGCACCATACAAGGCTTGGACTCTCATGACAGATTTCTGCAGTTTCCTGGGACAAGATCTCATTCCTTGTGGAGCACGTGGGCACATATTGTCTTCTGCCAATAAACTGCTTGTCTCAGGAGTTCAGCCACCTCCATCTTGCTTTGAAGGAGAGGTTGTCCTCTTCCTCCTTACCTTGGGAGGACTCACCTCATTACAGCACTTCAGATCCCACACAGTATCTCCAGATGAGAGAAGTAAGCTTCCTAAGTCTCCCTTCCATTGCCATGGTTACTGAATCATATGTCCAAATGTTAATGAACAGTTCTGAAAGATGCCTTGGTACCTTTAATTAGAAATCTTTACTTTGACAGAAAGGTGACCTCATCTTGTACATTCCCTCCTCATTGGTAATTGAGATCCTGGTAGTGAGATGTTAGTCCCATTATCCTGGGACCACCTATTATAAGATTAGGTTGTCAAGCCAAAAATGGCCCTGTCATTCTGGAAAAGACTAAGTGCACAGGATTCTATTCAATGTGTTTTTGGTCAGCATAACTTCTGACTGAACAATTTATAATTTCAACTCTTATTTAAAGCTAGATTAGGAGTATTAACTTCTGTTCACTAAGTGCAAGTTAGTCAGTCCCACAAACACTCAGACTTGAGTCAATCGGATTAACATAACCACCTCACAGGAGAAGAATCTACCTAAAAATGTTATCTTCCTCCAAATAGTCCGATTTATTTTACGAAGCCTTAGCTACTCTATGAAAGCCCCAGGTATTTTCAAGGTCTGAGATGTCTGTTTCCACAGTACACATTTCCCCCTTTAAGATATATAGGGAGTAGGGTTCTTTCCAGTTGTGTCAGAGAAAACTTAAACAAGATAATTTATTAACATTTTACTTTTAACACAAATTAACAGTAATTGGATAACTACATGGATGTACTAAAGCTTATCAAAGGATGTAATAGCAAATATAATATAGGCCAACTTAATATTATTTATTATTACTTAAGATTACCTAAGAAAATCTAGGAATATCTGAAAATAACTATGAATAGAATATCTGACAATATATATTAATAACATATTCACCAACATTTAAAGTTTTATCTTAAAGCCTGAGTAAGATATCTTTACCTTTTGAGACGTTTAATCTGAGTGTTACTAATTTCAGTGAAAGGGTCTCATTTTATCTCATTCTGATTCCTCCTGCTTTATAAATGTGTGTTAACCCCCTATATATGTCCCTCCCATCTTCATGTGACAATGTAACATTGAACATTATCCTTTACTTATTCAGTGATGCTTCCTTTATGAAGTTGAATGTTTCTGCATAGTCAAGATATTTAATCATAGAATTCATGCAGTGTGGAAAGAGACCATTGAGTCTACCAATGACCCTCCAAACAGCACTTCACCCAGAGCCAGTTCCCTGTCCCCGTAACTTCCATTGGCAACATTTATCTTCACTAATCCACCTAAACTACATATCTGTGACCACTATGGGTAATTAGCATGGCCAATCCACCTAACCTGCATATCTTTGGACTGTGAAAGGAAACCAGAGCACCTAGAGGAAACCCACACAGACACAGGGAGAATGTGCAAACTCCACACAGTCAGTGACCCAAGGCTGGAATTGAACTTGGTCCCTGGTGAGGCAGCAATGCTAACCACTGAGCTACTATTTTTTACCCTTAATATGGTCTGATTATCCTTTCAGTTCTCCCTTATTCTTTCAATCTTAAAGGAATCTTAGCCATTTCTTTTCAGTTGAATGGTTCTGGTATGTCTCCTGTAATCTTCATGGGTATGTTGTTGCTATGTCTCTTTCTGGGCCTTCTTTTCAGAGATTAAACTATTCTTTAAATATTTTTATTGTCTGTGTTTAATTAATAGTATATCTGTATCATCTCCATGTCTGCCAAGAATATGTACTAATTTCAAAGTGGACCTCTCTCTGGATACCTTCAACAGTTTATTTCAAGGTTGATTCCTACATGTATATTTATCTTTAAATGTTTTTAATATCTGTGTCCAACTTAATTACTTTTACTTGTTTCTCAATCATACCTATTTTTTTGAACCAGGTATTGTCACATTATAAACTCCTGCTCCTGCTGGTTCACAGCCAGGAAATTATTTTTTAAAGATGTACATTTCTTGGGGGATGGTCTCCACAAAAGAGACTGTTTAATACCCATTGGGACTGACCTGACAAGCACTTCCACCACAACTACCAGACCTGAGAGCCCTCTCGCCCTCAGGACCCAATACCCCACTCTGCCTTCAAGACCGGACACCCTCCCCATTCCTACTGCTTGACCTGACACCATCCTTCCCCTCCAAATCTTCACACCCCACCAGACCAAACCTCTCCTGCCCACTCCAATCTACATTTATCACTCAATCATTGAACTGTTACCCTTCCCACCTAGAATCCTGGTATCCCATCCATCTGACAACCTGGTAGCTTATGCACTGGCCAACCTACTCACCTGACACCCTGGCACTATATCCACTTGTTACATTACTCACTGGTATCCTATTTACCTGTCACACTACCCTCCTGGCATGCTGCACACCAGGCACCCTTGCAGCCTAGACCCCATAGCTGACGCTTTACTTCCATTTCAATGGAGCTGTCAAAGTGGCTGGCTGTGCTACTGGCCATTTAAGTCACAGAGTGCAGCAATTACTGTCAGGAAAATGGGAGCATGGTTTGCCTTCTCTCAATGCTCCTGCACTATGAGGACACAGTTGCATTTAAGATAGACTCCATATTTCTGCAGGTTCCCTCATTGCAATCCAACAATGATTGAACGTTTTTTTTATTTATTCATTTGTGGAACATGGGATGAGAGCATCACTGGCTAGGCCAGCATTTAGTTGCCCTTGAGAAGGTGGTGGTGAGCTGCCTTCTTGAATCACTGCAGTCCACATACTCTAGGTTAACCCACAATGCCCTTATGGAGGAATTCCATGATTTTGATCCAATGACACTGAAGGAAAAGCATAATATTTCCAAATCAAGATGGTGAGTGAATTATAGGGGAACTTGCAGATGGTGGTGTTCCCATGTATGTGCTGGCCTTATCCTTCTTGATGGAAGCTGTCATGGTTTTGGAAGGTGTTTTTGAGGGTCTTTGATGAATTTCTGCTGTGTGTATTGTAGAAGGCACACACTGCTGTACTGAGCATCAGTGCTGGAGGGAGTGGATGCTTGAGGATGTGATGCCAATCAAGTGGGCTGCTTTGTCCTAAGTAGTGTCAAACTTCTTGAGTTTTGTTGGAGTGATATCCAATCAGATACATGGAGAGTATTCCATCATATTCATGACTTGTACCTTGTAGACTTTGTGCAGCTTTGGGGATTCAGGAGGTGAGTTACTCACTGACATGCTCTTACAGAGTCATAGAGTTATAGACATGTACAGCATGGAATCAGACCCTTCGGTCCAACTCATCCATGCTGACTAGATATTCCAACTTAATCTAGCCCCATTTGCCAGCACTTGGCTCATACCCCTCTAGCCCCTTCCCAATCATATACCCATCCAGATGCCTTTTAAATGTTGCAATTGTACAAGTCTCCACCACTTCCTCTGGCAGCTCATTCCACATAAGCACCACCACTGCATGAAAAAGTTGCCCCTTTAGGTCCCTTTAATATCTTTCCCTTCTCATCCTAAACCTATGCCCTCTAGTTCTGGGCTCCCTCACCCCAGGGAAAAGACCTTGTCTGTTTTTCCTATCCATGCCCATGATTTTATAAACCTCTCTGAGGTCATCCCTCAGCCTTTGACACTCCATGGAAAACAGCCCCAGCCTATTCAGTCTCTCCCAATAGTTCAAATCCTCCAACCGTGGCAACATCCTTGTAGATCTTTTCTGAACCCTTTCAAGTTTCACAACATCCTTCCCATAGGAAGGAAAGCAGAATTACGCACAATATTCCAAAAGTAGCCTAACCAACATCCTGTACAGCCACAACATGACCTCCCAACTCCTACACTCATAGCTCTGACTAATAAAGGAAAGCATACCAAATGCCTTCATCATTATCCTATCTACCTGGGACTCTACTTTCAAGGAGCTATGAACCTGCACTCTAAAGTCTCTGTTCAGCAACACCCCCTAGAACCTTACCATTCAGTGTATAAGTCCTGCTAAGATTTGCTTTCCAAAAATGCAGCACCTCACATTTAACTGAATTAAACTCCATCTGCACTCCTCAGCCCATTGGCCCATCCGATCAAGATCCCATTGTAATCTGAGATAACCTTCTTGGCTGTCCACTACACCTCCAATTTTGGTGTCATCTGTAGACTTACTAACTAGACCTCTTACGTTCATGTAGCCATTCAATTCAGATGGTAAGTCCAATTGAGCTTCTTGACAATGGTAACCCCATTTATGGTGGGCATTCAATTATTGTAACACCATTGTCAAAGGTTAGTAGTTAGATTGTCCTTTATTACTGATGGTCATAGCCTGGCATTTGTTTGATGTGAATGTGTCTTATTTCTTGTCAACCTAAGTTTGGAAATTGTCGAATTGCATGGACTGCTTCAATATTTAAGGAGGCAAAAGTGAGGACTGTAGATGCTGGAAACCAGAGTTTAGATCAGAGTGGTGCTGGAAAAGCACAGCAGGTCAGGCAGCATCTGACGAGCAGGAAAATCGATGTTTCAGGCAAAAGCCCTTCATCAGGAATAGAGGCAGGAAGCCCCCAGAGTGTGAGATGAAGTGGGGGGGTTGGAGGTTGTGGATGCTTCCTGCCTTTATTCCTCATGAAGGACTTTTGCCCGAAACGTCGGTCTTCCTGCTCCTCGGATGCTGCCTCAATATTTGAGGAGTCATGAATGGTGCTGAACATTGTGCAATCATTGGTAAACATCCCCACTTCTGACCTTAAGATGGAAGGAATGCCATTGATGAAGCAAATGAAGGTGGTTGGACTCAGGACACTATCCTGAAGAATTCCTGCTCAGGTGTCCTGGAACTGAGCTGACTGACTTCCCAACAACCACAATCATCTTCCAATGTGTCAAGTATGACACTAATTAGCAGAGAATTTACCCCCCACCCCACTCCAATATCCATTGATTCCAGCCGTCACTCATATGTCATATCTGGAATTCAGCTCTTTTGTCTGTGCTTAACCAAGGCTGTAAAAAGGTCATGGCTGAAAATGTGTTGCTGGAAAAGCGCAGCAGGTCAGGCATCATCCAAGGAACAGGAGAATCGACGTTTCGGGCATGAGCCCTTCTTCAGGAATGAGGAAAGTGTGTCCAGCAGGCTAAGATAAGAGGTAGGGAGGAGGGACTTGGGGGAGGGGTGTTGGAAATGCGATAGGTAAAAGGAGGTCAAGGTGAGGGTGATAGGCCGGAGTGGGGGTGAGGGCGGAGAGGTCAGGAAGAAGATTGCAGGTTAGGAAGGCGGTGCTGGGTTCAAGGGATTTGACTGAGACAAGGTGGGGGGAGGGGAAATGAGGAAACTGGAGAAATCTGAGTTCATCCCTTGTGGTTGGAGGGTTCCTAGGCAGAAGATGAGGCGCTCTTCCTCCAACCGTCGTGTTGCTATGGTCTGGCGATGGAGGAGTCCAAGGACCTGCATGTCCTTGGTGGAGTGGGAGGGGGAGTTGAAGTGTTGAGCCATAGGGTGATTGGGTTGGTTGGTCCGGGTGTCCCAGAGGTGTTCTCTGAAACGTTCCGCAAGTAGGCGGCCTGTCTCCCCAATATAGAGGAGGCCACATCGGGTGCAGCGGATGCAATAAATGATGTGTGTGGAGGTGCAGGTGAATTTGTGGCAGATATGGAAGGATCCCTTGGGGCCTTGGAGGGAAGTAAGGGGGGAGGTGTGGGCGCAAGTTTTGCATTTCTTGCGGTTGCAGGGGAAGATGCCGGGAGTGGAGGTTGGGTTGGTGGGGGGTGTGGACCTGACGAGGGAGTCACGGAGGGAGTGGTCTTTTCAGAACGCTGTTAGGGGAGGGGAGGGAAATATATCCCTGGTGGTGGGGTCCCGTTTGGAGGTGGCGGAAATGACGACGGATGATACGATGTATATGGAGGTTGGTGGGGTGGTAGGTGAGGACCAATGGGGTTCTGTCCTGGTGGCGATTGGAGGGACGGAGCTCCAGGGCAGAGGAGCGGGAAGTGGAGGAGATGCGGTGGAGGGCATCGTCGACCACATTTGGGGGGAAATTGCAGTCTTTGAAGAAAAAGGCCATCTGGGTTATATGGTATTGGAACTGGTCCTCCTGGTAGCAGATGCGGCGGAGACGAAGGAATTGGGAATATGGGATGGCGTTTTTACAGGGGACAGGGTGGGAGGAGGTGTAGTCTAGGTAGCTGTGGGAGTCGGCCGGTTTATAGTAAATATCCGTGTTGATTCGGTCGGCCGAGATAGAAATGGAAAGGCCTAGGAAGGGGAGGGAGGAGTCTGAGACGGTCCAGGTAAATTTGAGGTCGGGGTGGAAGGTGTTGGTAAAGTAGATGAACTGTTCAACCTCCTCGTAGGAGCACGAGGCAGAGCCGATACAGTCATCGGTGTAGCGGAGGAAAAGGCGGAGGGTGGTGCCAGTGTAGCTGTGGAAGATGGACTGTTCCACATAACCTACAAGAGGCAGGCATAGCTGGGGCCTATGCAGGTGTCCATGGCTACTCCTTTGGTTTGGAGGAAGTGGGAGGATTGGAAAGAGAAGTTGTTCAGGGTGAGGACCAGTTCAGGCAGTCGAAGGAGGGTGTCAGTGGAAGGGTACTGGTTGGTACGGCAGGAAAGGAAGAAGCGGAGGGCTTTGAGTCCTTCGTGATGGGGGATGGAGGTGTACAGGAACTGGGTGTCCATGGTGAAGATAAAGCGTTGGGGAAAAGGTCATGAGCTGAGTGGCCCTGACAGAACCCAAACTGTGTGTCACTGAGCAGATTATTGGTGAGCAGGTGCTGCTTGACAGCACTGTTGATGATGCCTTTCATCACTTTATTGATGATTGAGAGTAATTCTGATAAAGTGTGAATTGGCCAGGTTGGATTTGTCCTGCTTTTTGTGTATTGACAAACCTGAGAAATTTTCTAAATTATCAGGTAGATGTCAGTGTTGCAACTATACTAGAACAGCTTGGCTAAGGGTACATTGAGTTTTGGAACACAAGTCTGTAGTACTAATGTTGGAATGTTGACATGGCACAGAGCATTTGAAGTATTCTATGCCTCAAACTATTTCATCGTGTAGAGTGAATTGAATTGTCTGAAGGTTGGTGTCTGGAATGCTAGGGATTACTGAAAGTGGACAGAAATGTGGAGATTATTTAGGAAGCATTTGGTGATAGTGCTGGATGGGTTTGTCCCACCGAGACAAGGAAGGGATGGTAGGGTGAAGGAACCTTTTGCGACAAGGGATATGGAACATCTAGTCAAGAGAAAGAAGGAAGCTTACTTAAGGTTGAGGAGGTAAGTATCAGATAGGGCTCTAGAGGGTTACAAGGTAGCCAGGAAGAAACTGAAAAATGGACTTAGCAGAGCAACAAGAGGGCATGAAAAAGCTTTAGTGGGTGGATTAAAGAAACCTCTAAGGCATTCTACACTTATGTGAGGAACAAGAGGATGGCCTAAGTCAGGGTAGGACTGATCAGGGATAATGGAGGGAACTTGTACCTGGAGTCAGAGGAAATAGAGGAGGTCTTTAATGAATACTTTGCTTTAATATTCACTAATGAGCGGGATCTTGTTGTTTGTAAAGACAGTGTGAAACAGGCCGATGTGCTCAAACAGGTTGATGTTAGGAAGGAGGATGTGTGGAAAAGTTTGAAAAACAGTAAGCATAGACAAGTCCCCTGGGCCAGACTGGACATACCCAAGGTTCTAACACATCCAAATACATTGATGAAGGTAGAGCAGTGGATGTGGTGTACATGGATTTTAGCAAGGTATATGATAAGGTTCCCCATGATAGGCTCATTCAGAAAGTAAGGAGGCATGGGATACAGGAAAATCAGGCTGTCTGGATACAGAATTGGCTGACCCATAGAAGACAGAGGGTGGTAGTAGAAGGAAAGTATTCAACCTGAAACTTGGTGCCAGTGATGTTCCATAAGGATCGGTTCTGGGACCTCTGCTCTTTGTGATTTTTATAAATGACTTGGATGAGGAAGTGGAAGGGTGGGTTAGTATGTTTGCCCGATGACAAGAGGGTTGTTGGAGTTGTGGATAGTGTGGAGGGCTGTTGTAGGTTGTATCAGGATACTGACAAGATGCAGAACCGGGCTGATTAGTGGCAGATGGAGTTCGACCTGGAAAAGTGTAAAGTGATTCATTTTGGCAGGTTGAATTTGAATGCAGATTATAGTGTTAAAGGCAGGATTATTGATAGTGTGGAGGAACAAAGGGATCTTGGGGTTCATATTCACAGATCCCTCAAAGTTGCCACCCAAGTTGATGGGGTTGTTAAGAAAGCATATGGTGTGTTGACTTTCATTAGCAGGGGATTAAGTTTAAGAGCCGCGAGGTTATGCTCCTTCTCTATAGAGCCCTGGTTAGGCCACACTTGGAATATTGTGTTCAGTTCTGGTTGCCTCATTATAGCAAGGATGTGGCAGCTTTAGATACGGTGCAGAGGAGATTTCCCAGGATGTTGCCTGGACTGGATGCCATGAAGAAAGATTGAGGGAGCTAAGGCATTTCTCATTGATTAGATTACTTACAGTGTGGAGACAGGCCCTTCGGCCCAACAAGTCCACACCGACCCTGCCGAAGCGTAACCCACCCAGACCCATTCTCCTACATTTACCCCTTCACCTAAAACTACGGGCAATTTATCATGGCCAATTCACCTAACCTGCACATTTTTGGATTGTGGGAGGAAACCGGAGCACCCGGAGGAAACCCACGCATACATGGGGAGAATGTGCAAACTCCACACAGTCAGTCGCCTGAGGCGGGAATTGAACCCGGGTCTCTGGCGCTGTGAGGCAGCAGTGCTAACCACTGTGCCACCGTGCCGCCCACACCACTGTGCCACCGTGCCGCCCAGATAAGAGGTTGGCACAACATTGAGGGCAGCAGGGCCTGTACTGTGCTGTACTGTTCTATGTTCTATGTTTTAAGCTAGACCATCCATTTAGCACGTCTGTTTGAAAAGTTTTGCAAAATCTTCAGCCTTAGCTTTTGCACTAATGTGTTGGGCTCTTCCATTGGAGGATGGGGATATTGTGGAGCTTCTTCCTCCAGTGAATTATTTAATGATTAACCACCATTCATGACTGGATGTGGCAGGACTGCAAAGCTTAGATCTGATCCATTTGTTGTGGGACCACTTAACTCTGTCCATAACTTGCAACTTATGTTATTTGAAATGCAAGTAGTCCTGATTCATAACTTCATCAGGTTCACGCCTCATTTTTAGGTATGCCTGGTGCTACTCATTGCATAGCCTTCGGCATTGTCCATTGAACCAGGATTGATCCTAGGCTCAACGGTAATGGTTGAGTAGGGCATATGCTAGGCCATATGGTTATAGTTTGTGCTGGAGTACAATTCTGCTGCTGTTGATGGCCCACAGAGCCTCATGGATGCTCAGTCTGGAGTTATTCGATCTGTTGGAAGTCTGTCCCACTTAACACAGCGATAGTACCACACAACAGGATAGTGGATATTCTCAATGTGGAGGCAGGGCTTTGTCTCCACAAGGAATCTACGGAAATCACTCTTACTGATACTATCATGGACAGATGCATCTGCAGCAGACAGATTGGTGAGGATGAGGTCAAGTGTGTTTTTCCCTCGCCACCTGATGCCATTTCCTTTAAGACTCGACCAGCCTGATCAGTTGTACTGTTGCCGAGCTACTTTTTGTGTTGGACATTGAAATCCCCACTCAGAGTACATTTTGTGCCCTTGTCACCCTCAGTGCCTCCTCCAAGTGTTATTCAACATGGAGGAGTACTGATTATCAGTCGAGGCATGTGGTAACCAGCAGAAGGTTTCCTTGCTCATGTTTAACCCAAGCCATGAGACTTCAAGGGGTCCAGACTCAATGTTGAGGACTCCAAGAACAACTCTCTCCTGACTCTATACCATGGTGCTGCCACCTGTGCTGGGTTTGTAATACTGGTGGGACAATACATATCCAGGAATGGTGATTGTGATGTCTGGGACATTGTCTGTAAGGTATGAATCCTTGAATATGACTATGTCAGGCTGTTGCTGAGACAGCTTTCCCAGTTTTGGTACTAATCCCCCAGGTGTTAGTTGGAAGGGTTTTGCAGGGTCAACAGGGCTGGTTCTGCCATTGTGGTTCTGGTGCCTAGGTTGATGCCACGTGGTCCATCTGGTTTCAATTCTTTTTGAGACTTCATAGCGAGTGATACAATTCAGTGGCTTGTGAGACCATTTCTGAGGGCGATTGAGAATCAAATGCATTTCTATGGGTTTAGAGTCACATGTAGGCTAGACCAGGTGAGGGTGGCAGATTTCCTTTCCTGAAAGATGTTAGTAAGCCAGTTGGTTTTTCTGACAATTGACAATAATTTCATGATCATCAATAGATTCTTAATTCAAGATATGCTTTATTGAATTCAGATTCCATCATCTGCTTTAGCAGGATTTGAAACCGAATCCCCAGAACATTAGCCGAGTTTCTGGTTTAATAGTCCAGCAATGGGATCTAACTCCCCGGAAAATATGACCCAAGGTGCCTAAGAATTAATGTGACTCCAGTCTGCTGGAGTACCCTAAGATTAGTATGGAAAGGAGGATTGATAGTAATACTCTATCCTAAACAAAAGCGGTTGGTACCCAGGCTTCTCATCAGTTATAATATGTCTCTGTGTTCAGAACAGCCTAACTTCAGAAAGGGTCCTGATAAACTTCCTGTTTACATGCAAGGGCCAATACCCATTTCAGATGTGCATATTTCAATAATAGTTGGCATATATCAGGAGTAAGAATATGAACACATTCTACCCAGGATTAAACATCCATTTTACACTCAATCCTGTTCCACCAAAAAATATTTAGGATCCCATGCTCTAGCATTAATTTGGATTCCTGTTAGCATGTTTCAATTCCTTACTAATCTGTGAAGACCTGCTTTCTGAAATCTGTTTAAAACTGTCTTTTAAAACAGTGAACTTTTGTTGTCATTGTCCTACTTCCCTGAAATGACTATCCTCTTTCCCTGAAATGACTATCCTCTTTCCCTGAAATGACTATCCTCTTGCTTTGGCTGTAAGGATTAAATGAGCCTGAAGTACAGGACACAGTACTCCCCTCCACATTGCAATTTGTAATACACCCCTATAAGCAGTGAGTGGATGTTTATTGAATATCAAATCGAGGCTGTGTTTTGATAAGTGCTGACTGTTAAATGCTAAGTTGTGTATTCTTAAATTAACATAATGGCTTTGAAATTGCTGCAGGAGTGATTTTAATGCAAAATGTTATTAATTGCACTATTTAGCTTTGAACTTTGAGTTCACCTTTAATCTCACACCATACTTGTGCTGATAATTGATGGTGAATCGAACCTGTAACAGCATGGAGAGGTCAGTAATGAATCAAAGGCCTCATGAATGGTCTGCCCAGTAGATTATGTCACACATCCATCATAGAGTCATAGAGCTGTACAGCATGGAAATAGACCCCTTGGTCCAACTTATCCAGCCAGCCAGATATCCTAAATTAATCTAGTCCCATATGCCAGCACTTGGACCATAGCCCTCTAAACCTTTCCTACTCATATACACATCCAGGTGTCTCTTAAATGTTGCAATTGTACCAACCTCCACCATTTCCTCAGGCAGCTCATTCCATACATGCACCACCCTCTGTGAGAAAAAGTTGCCCCTTAGATCCCTTTTAAATCTTTCCCTTCTCACCTTAAACCTATGCCCTCTAGTCTTGGACTCCCTCATGGGAGTCCATGGAACTACAAGGCCAAGGTTTTCAAGAAACTCTTCTTAAAATATTTGGAAATGCAGTAAAAAGAAATTTGTTTTGCTTTCCCAGAGAAATTTCTTAGAAAGAGAGCAGAATTATAATGATATGAAGCTATGTGGTAATCATGAACAAAGTAGATACGAGGCAAGAATAATTGCTGAGGCCTGTAGGTGAGGGAAGATGCTTGATGGTTGGAGAAATGTTTGGTTCACATTGTCCCAGTACCTGAGCCACAAGTAACTCTGTGGCCATCCTCGATAGAACATCCACCCATGGGTACAGAGACAGTGATGGCACAAACAGTTCCACAAGCATGTCATCAGTCTACATAATTGCCTTCCTTTCCTGCTGGGTAAAATTGTGCAGTACACTGTAGTATGCCATTTTGTTAGGAGCATATTACAAAAAAAAATCACCTTTAACTAATTCAGGACTAGAACAATAACTGAACTCAAACCCACTGGGCAGTATTACTTCTGTCATCACAAAGTGGCAAATCAGCTAAGCTATGTCTGTAGCTGTTGTAAGCAGTTTCAATATTCTAACTGTTAATTAACAGTGACTGTGAACCCAAATTCTCAGTATCTATCTTATCTTGGTCTAAACATTTCTCCTTCCTTTCCATTCGATGACAGTGCTATTACACATAACTCAAGTTCAATTCCCGGAAACATGTCACCTCTGCTTCAACCACCTCATGCAAATCAGAGGGCTTCCCTCAGCACACATTTTTTTTGAGAGGGTCAGAACTGCTGAACATTGGTGTTAACTGAAAGGAGCAGGACTATGCATTTTTCAGCAACTTGTTTGGTAAGGAAAGGCCGCCAGCATTCTCAAAGATCCATTCCACCCGGGCAATGTTTTTCTACAACTTCTACCATCGGGGAGATCGTACAAAAGCCTGAATTCACGCAGCAGCTGGTTTTGTAACAGTTTCTACTCTACGGTTGTTAGAATATTGAATGGACTCAGAAACTCTTAAGGTTAGATTACTTACAGTGTGGAAATAGGCCCTTTGGCCCAAGTCCACACCGTCCCTCCGAAGAGTAACCCACCCAGACCCATTTCCCTCTGACTAATGCACCTAACACTACCTAACCTGCACATCATTGGACTGTGGGAGGAAACCAGAGCACCTGGAGGAAACCCACGCAGACACAGGGCGAATGTGTAAACTCCACACAGACAGTCACCCAAAGCTAGAATCAAACCTGGGACCCTTGTGTTGTGAGCTTAAAAATGTGTTGCTGGAAAAGCGCAGCAGGTCAGGCAACAGCAAAGGAACAGGAGAATCGACGTTTCAGGCATAAGCCTTTCTTCAGGAATTCTGAAGAAGGGTTTATGCCTGAAATGTCGATTCTCCTGTTCCTTTGATGCTGCCTGACCTGCTGCGCTTTTCCAGCAACACATTTTTAAGCTCTGATCTGCAGTCCTCACTTTACCCTGGTGTTGTGAGGCAGCAGTGCTAACCACTGAGCCAACATTCACCTGTACTTGTGTTTCTGTTTTTGCTGCTGTTTACCTATTATTTACTTATCTGTGCTCCTTAACTCTGTGATCTGTCTGTATTGCTCACAAGGCAAAGCTTTTCACTGTGTCTCAGTACATGTGACAATAAATTCAATTCAATTGATTCAATAAATTCAATATATTAAAGTTAATTTTTACTCTTCCACAAGTAAATATTTACCTATCCCATTCATATTTTCTTCTAGTTTTTACACAATGCTCATTATCCAAATTAACCTTGAATTATGATATAATCTATGCCCAACAACTATCTCTGCAATTAAATGCAACTTTGTTCATTATTCAAAATATATTCCTTTTAACTTTCTTTCTATGCCCTCTTATTTTAGACACCTCAATTACAATCTTTTTACCATGTCCCATGCTTTCATAATTTTAGACAATTTCTCAAATTCCCTCTAATCTTCATTTACCTAATTAAAGCAATCCAGTTTTTTCACATTTATGCAGATATTAGACAACATTCTAAAGAATTTGTACTGAACACTCTATAATGTCTCAATGCTTTTAACCTCTGAGACATGAGTGATATACAAAATGACAGAGTATCTTTAATTCACAGCATTTGAAGACAACATTTAAATATGTCAGAAATCAATAGATTTTTCCAATGTCATTTACTGTTTATTTCATAGAAATAACTTTATACGATAAATTATTGCAATAAATGTAACTGATTTTTTTAGATTTAGACTGAATCTGCTTTGAAAATGTGATCTACCAAAACATACCTTTCACAGGACTTAATTGAATTTACTTTAGCTTACTTAATAGCTATCCTGATCAAATCCATTTATCACTATGTATCACACGATCTCATGATCAGGTCTAAGGACATCTCTTTTGGTCCCTCAAGGTGCACAGAGTATCCCGATTACCCTGAGAGGGTAAGGTATCTCAATAATTTGAGCCAGTAGGTAATATTAGCTGTTTCATTCTAACTGTGTGCAGCCGCTTGATAAATGATGTTCTCCAAATGCTGTCAAGACAAAAGGATGTTCTGCCTAACACACAGATGAACAATATATGAAGTTCAATGTGATGCTAGGCATTTAGACTGTCCTAAAGACAGGTGGATTGTATCAAACAGTTGGCTGCTCTCAATAGGCAAGGGACTACTGTACCCAACCAACCTGTGCTCGCTAAACCCTAAAGATAGTATCCAACATTAGGCGTGATTTTATGATTAGATGACATTTGTTAAATAATTCTGAGTGTGCAAGTAATTACCCTGTCAACTAATTTAAATTTATTAGTCAGATTGACTGGGCCCTTGCTTGTGCTGGAAGCTAAACATGTTAATACAGAGTAACCTGTTCTTTTCAGACAGAAAGAACACACATACAAAATGTACCTGGTTCATTTCTCAGGACCAGCATAGCCAAGCTGCTTGATTTAAATTTTAAACAAAGCTTGGAGGGTAGCTATCAATCATCATCTTAGTGGTGAATTATCCATGGCAATATTTCCACAAATAAAAGTCCATTGCCAACCAATCAGCACATTCCTCTCACACAGTATAAATATTCCTTTCCACATACAATGATATTGTTCTGATTAGTGTGAGACAAAATGCTTCAGCAAAATGTGACTTTTCTCAGTAATACTCAAGACCAATCTATACCAAATGGCTACTTGAATTCACTTTCAATTATGACAATTTTTGATGTTGGGTGCAGGTACAAATATATAAATCAAGGAAATTGCTGAAAAAAGTACTCAGCCACTTTATGAACAAATACATTGCATTTAGACATCCTTATTCAATTGTATCTATAGCAACCAATTGTTTATCTTTTCCCAGTACTAGTTCTGAATTTAATGGAGAGAAAATGATGTTATTCTGATCCTGCAGAAAATGTGACTCATACAAACACTGCATAAAGCTGAAAATCTCTTCTTGGCAACAGTAACTCAAACATTTTAAATCTACGCCATTTGGCACATTGTGTGGATCTGCTGTTTCCTTTTCTGCTGGCTGCCCTATCCACTCTGTGTCACTTGGACTTTCAGTTTTTATTTCATATCTATTGCATTCCAGCTTCTTTATAGTTATTTTAAAACGCTTTTATTTTTATCAAGGTATGCATATTTTTAATCCTCCGCTAGTTCTGAGTTTGGCACTAATTGAATTCATTCCTTCTCCATAATGGATGTATCTATTGGTCCCTCCCCACTACTCTTCAGTCTCTCTCTATACCCTACACAGGGAGTATGCTGCAAATTTCAATATGTACTTGAAAACTTCTAAATACTGTCAACAATTAATGCATTTTTCAAAAGCTATCAGGTCAAAATGTTCATTTCTGAGGTTGTGAGAAGGTTGGCTTGAAAAGTGGGAGAGAATTTCCTTCAGATTTGAGATGGATTTTTTCATGTGATTCTTTTTAGCTCATGATGTATGCATACTTGGGCAAAATACCACCTCTTTCCGGCGGATGGTCAGGAAATTTTGAAGTCCATCAAGACCTCCTGGGCTCTACATTATGAGCACATGTTAAAAAGGCACACAGACAGTGTTTCAGTCTCTGCAACCTCGGGACAATTGACCAAGCCTTGCTTTTCTGCTCTCGCCTACTCCTTGACTTTTCACAGACCCAACAAAGAGCAGTGAGACAATTCAATGATGCTGCTCTAGAAATCCTACTGGAGGGAGTTCATGACGAAAAGGAGAAGTTCTTTACAAGGGATAGCAATTGGAGATATCATGAGTTATCAAAGTAGCCTGGATGGAGTTGATTAAAGTGGTCAGTGCCCTTGGTGGCTTAGAGGCATAACCAGCTGCAATGCACAAAAGAATGAATATTGTGTGCACCAGGCTAAATGCCACAGTCAAGACCATTTGACTATAAGGAGGAGAAGGAGCAAAAATAGAACATTGGGGCATTCAGTCAGTGAAGACACTGGTTCCCTTCTTCATTCACTGGTTGTTCATCAACAGCTGAAGCCTCATGTCTCTGATTCTGTTCTCGTTGCTCTTTCTTCTCCTCCTTTTCCGCCTTCATCTTCTCGGCCTTATCAATGCTCAGACAGTTGCTGTGTTCAGTGTCTCCAACATCTCGCATGGAATTATTGATCTGAACAAAAAATCAGAAATGAGATGTATGCTCATTTTGAGTCCCATTTTGGCATCTTGTCGTGATCAATGGCAACTTTGGGGCCTTATAGCCTGCTTCTGTCTGGGGTAAAAGCCTGCCCTGGTACCACCTGGACAACCTCCACAACCTTGGATTGATTTTCCTCTTCCCTGCTGCTGCCATGTGCGAGATATTTGTGGTCATTATCCTAACATTGCTTTGCATGCATGTGTCAAATAGGACAACATGAATCTCTTTGCCCTTCATTACCTCTTATGACACAGCTCTGACACATTGGAAGGATCAGGCTGCATAATATCTTCATTACGATGTCTTAACTTTCATATGTGTAGACATCTGATTGGGTCCACATGGCTGAGTGTACAGTAGCACACCACATTCAAAAAGCCCATGCTATTAGCATTGTTGGTGAAGCTTAGCTGCCTTTCTTGTGCAAGGTTCACAGTTGAATGGATGTGGTGGGAGGTATAAACAGAAATCGCTGTGGAAACTCAGCAAGTCTGCCGGTATATACGGTGAGAAAGCAGAATTAACATTTCAAATCTAGTAACCCTTCTTCAAAATGGGACTCAAAATATGAACTCTGATTCCCCATCACAGATGCTGCTAGACCTGCTGAGCTTCTCCAGCAATTTCTGTTTTTTGTTTCAGATTTCCAGCAGCTGCAGTTCTTTATTTCATGATGATGGTAGGGATGTAGTTGTTTGTAACTTTTATACCTTATTTGTCTTAAACACTCACCATCCTCTGGATGAAAAGTTTCTTCTCATGTCCTCCCTATTCCTTCTATCAATCACATTACCTCTCAGCCCATTGATAATTGATGTCTCCATAAGGAGATACTGATTTTCACTGTCCACGCTATCCAAGTCTCTCATTATTTTGTATACCTAAATTAAGACACCCCTCAGCCTCTTCTTTTCTAAGTCAAATAAATTTAGCCCATCCAATCTTTCTTCATAGCTATAATTTTCAGGGTTCAGCAACATTCTTGCAAATCTCTTTTGTACTCTCTCCAGAACAATTGCAAAACTCCTGTAGTACAGGGGCGAGATTGTACACAAAACTCTAGCTGCACTCTAAATAATATATTGTCCCAGCATGACCTTCCTGTTTTTTTGTAGTCAAAGTAGCAGATGAGGAAGCAGCTTCAGATCAGTACCGTCAGTGAGTCCCGGGCAGAGACCGGCACAGGGGAAACAGTCCTGGAGCTTATCTTGGAGCAGCTGAGTGCTGGTAGGGAGCAGACTGCAGGCTCAGTGTCGGCGTTCTGGCACAAGCGATCGGACCACATGCAGAGGCCCCTGTGCTGAGCTGTTACAATGTAACATTTATTTGATTTTTTTTTACCTGGCTGTAAAGTCAATCCTTTAATGATGTCTTATTTCTAACTTATTTTTTAAAGTCTGTAAAGTAATGGAATTATTCCTCTTTTCTATCCAAGATTTGTACTTAGGTAGTTGTACCTAAGATGTCACTGTAAGAGGCAGACATTGTAAAAGCTTTCTCTACAAGGGAGTACATGTGACAATAAAGGATTATCTATTCTATTCTACATATTCTACTCTACACTTTCTGGATTTTATTCCATTTGCCACTCTTCCAACCACTCAACCAAACCATTGTTGCCATCCTGTAGTTGAAACCATCCTCTTCACATTTCAACTACTTGGTCACTGTTTTGTGTTCTCCGCATATTTCCCAATGAGACCTCCTATATCTAAGCCTAACTCATGGATGTTTACCACAAGCAGCAAGGGAAGCAACCTTCATATCTGAGGGACTCCACTGGAAACTGCTTTCCATACGCTAAGCATCCATCAACATTAAAATAAGAGAAAGAACTGTGGATACTGGAAATCTAAATCAAAAACAGAAATTGTTGGAGAAACACAGCAGGTCTGGAGCAAAAGCAGTGTTAATTTTTCAGGTCCAATGACCCTTCTTCAGACCCTTCCCATGCCATTATTGAAAGGAGAATAGGAAAGTTCTACCAGTGTCCTAGCCAACATTATTCAAAATAGATTTTCTTCTAACTTATGAAATATTATCCTTTTACTTTCTATCTGATTCCTGCTCATGTATAATAGAGCAGCGATAACAAAGTTCATACTGTCAGAAATTCCACAGGGTAATGTTATCCGATTAGATTTCTCTTGGTGTCATCAATAAGGAAGACAAGAAATATTCTCCCTCCTTCAGGAAATCCCAGTCAATGCAAAATCCAGAAGAGGCCTGGTGTTAGAGAGTCCATTCAACTGCTATCAGGTCTCAGCAACCAACACTGTGATGACGCTATGGCTTTAAGAGGCATATTTTATCCTGTCTTATTTTGAAAAGAGGTTTTAAGACAGAGGCAAAAACAGAAGTAAGGTTGTGGTGAATCAGAAACAAAAACAGAAATTCATTGAAAAGCTCAGCAGGTCTGGCAGCATATGTGGAGAGAAATCAGAGTTAATGTTTCCGATCCGGTGAGGACAGATCACTTGATCCAAAATGTTAACTCTGATTTCTCTGCACAGATGCTGCCAGACCTGCTGAGCTTTTCAATGAATTTCTGTTTTGTTTACGACACAGGTACAAGCTGTCTATTGAAATCCCACAGAGTAAACAGCTTGTGAGGCCTTGGGTTTTTATTTAAAGTAGGAACAATAGAAGCAGCCTGAATGGGCAAGGCAAACTCCCACAGAACCAGGAAGTTTAATTTTGGTTTTTTTTTAGAAGTAGTTGCTGTTGGCGTGTTGAAATTGGATGTGGAAGCTGAAAAGTTACAGCTAAAAGCTAGGAGTTCTCTTTCTGCTGCTGGAGTTGCATATGAGGCAATCTGTTTTACTGAATTTGCCTTTTTCTAAGGGTGTGTTTATGGGATATTACTACTTTGGAACGGTTATGTTTAGTAGCAGTCTATTACAGAAGAACCTTGATTATCCAAAGGACACAGGTGGGGAGTATTTCATTTGGTTAATCGAATTCCAGATAATCGAATGCCGGATAACATAGTTTGGCTGAGCATTGGGATCTTGTGATCTTGCTGAATAATCCGATATTTGGATAATCCAATGCTGGATAATCGAGGTTCCTCGGTATTCTGTTAAGGTTTTCAATAGAGTTATTATTTCAATTTCTTATATGTATTGTTGTATTTTAACTATAGTGTATGAATAAAGTGTGTTTTGTTTCAAATCTGGTAGTTCGACCAATTGAATTGTATCTGGAATGCCCGCAACGTCGATTCTCCTGCTCCTCGGATGCTGCCTGGCCTGCTGTGTTTTTCCAGCACCACATTTTTCAACTCTGGAATGCAAAGCCTGGCACTTGCCTTGAAAATAAGAAAAGGTTAAGGTCTCTGTTATCTTCTTAATATATTCTAAGGTGATTTGCTGTTGTCCGTAACAATGATAATTGACCAAAGATGGAAATCTCATGAGAAAGATCAAGAGATAGTATTGTAATGTATCCAGTGAAGCAAGGGCCAGAAAGTGGCTGTAGATCAGCCTGACCCACCTTGGTCCAATCAGTACCAAATGTTCTCTTTGTGCTTTATTCATTAACCCTTCAAAATGTACCTCAGTGGCTCCATTCAAAAGGAAATGATAGCTGGCTCTACCACTTTCCTCGCCTCAATTATCTTTCTATGCAGATACAACTTCTTAAATATAAAAACAAGTAACACTTGCCAAAATATAAATTGTCATTCTTCTTAGTCATTTTGGAAAGAGTTTGCAACATTCTGAGCAAAATTATGCTATTTTCTGATCTCTTAAATATCAGCCAATCATCCTGTGAAGCCAGAAGGTTAATCAAGATCTGGCCTCCAGCTTCTACAGCATGAAGCTGAACCTGATTACAACATCAGAATTTGAGACAATCACCAAGGGGGAAGAAATATAGAAGAAATAAAATAGAGAAAGATTGAAAAAAGAGTTTTAAACAGTTGCCCTTTATTTAAATAAACACCTGGCCAAAGTTCCTTTGTTTCCAAATGCTTTTCCATTATTAATATTTAAGGGTCCTAGTTGAAATCTATGCAATTACATCAAAAATCTTATTTCCCCTGTCCTTCTTCTTACATACACGACAAATGGACAGTTCTTGAAATACAGCAACAATGTCCCATGAGACCAAGACCAAATGCAATAGAGATCTATGAAAATGGAAAATTAATCTACTGATATTATTAAAGTCATAAATCACTCAGCTCTTTTTAAATCATTGATGACCTTTACTGTTGAGATACCCAGCAGAATTTTCTCATTTGTGGTTGTCGGGTGAGGTTCATGGTGCCATGGTTCACTGTGGCTTGAAGCATCTTTCTTTCATGTAATCTTTCACTCTTCACCTTATTAACTAGGCTCCTGGATACCCTTCTCACGGAATCATGTGGCAGAAGGAACAGCAGTGCCGACACCTTGCAACATTCAAGCCAACTGGTACCCAGCCAACCCCCTCCATCAAGAAGATGCTATCCACTCCAACTCCCGCATTGAGGAGGAAGCCATTGCACCAACGGGAATGCACCAGGAAGGCTTTCAGCTGCACCCTCTACAAGCTGAGGGACTTTCACCACATGGAGTTGTCTATCTAGATTAGACTCACGAGCACAACCTGACAAGCGCATCACTGACATGTCTCCGCTACTGGTTGAGGAAGAAAGATCTCAGGTCTCTGATATTCAGGGCATCGCCAGAGACCATGCACCTGCTCAGCCCTAGGCAGAAGAGGATCACCATGGTCTACACTACTTTGCAAAATGAACAAACAGGTGCAGGAACAGCAAGCAGTTTTTTTTTTAGGAAGCGGTTGTTGAAGATTGGAGGAGTCCACCAACATTACCAGTACTGTGCATGCTTCTGCTTACATTTGTTTGTCTCCCTGAAGAAGTTGGCAGCTTCCTTGGCCCAACAATACTCAGTGTTTGCTCGATATACACATGGATCTGTATTGCATTGCCCTAGCTATTGGTGCTCAGAATCAATGGCAAAACAAGAGGTGAATGTGACCTTAACCTCACTTCAGGCACTTTGTCCCCTCAGGAAACAAGATTCTGCCAGCAGTAGCATACAAGAAGGCAGAGCCATACTCAGAGCTCTGGGAAAACTCCTCACAGACTCTCCAGAGAAGTCCCTAGCCCCTCCATTTCTCCCTTACCTCTGATCCCAAAGTTAGCAGCTGTTCAAGTCAAATAGGGTGAAACTGATCTGGCCAGGAATCTCTCAGTAGGCCTAGCCCTCTCAAGCCCAACCATACATTGTTGTTATGGTGTCTTGGACAGTCCAATAGTCAATGTTCCATTCCTACTCCTCAGAGGATTGCAGTCAATTCCCTCATTCTGGTCCTCATCATCCAGGACCCTCCCTCTTTGTGGGTTCCAGTTGTGAAGGGCTCAACTTGCCACAATAATATAACACGCCCTTTCGAGGACATAATGCAAGGCCTCACGGAAGGGGGGCAGGCTTTAAAGCCTCATCTTAAGGGGCTTATGTCTGTTCCTCTTTGGCCTTGGTGGAAGTGTGAGCAGGGTTAGTATTTTTGTTCTGCCTCAATCTGAGGGTTTTGTAAAAGTGTCAACAAGGAATGTTCGAAAGGAGTACCCCCTATCTCACATCGCTGCATGGCCTTGGAGGAGGCAGAAATCTTTGAGTTCTTGAATATGTAAGCCTCACGAAAGCTCTCGAGATATGTGTCATCGACTTCCAAAACCTGGCATTGATGGTTGCCTGTAGTTTGGAATATTGATGAAATAGATACCTTTTTCTGTTAACGCAGTCTGCAGGTTGGTGATAGGTCCTCTCAAAGTGATAGCAATGCAGTTAATAATTCCTATACCTGGGGGAAGCCAGTAATGGTGGAGAATTCTATTTCTTGAACTGCTTTTCTATTCATTTGATCATGGGACGTGGGTGTTGCTGGCTGGTCAGTGTTTATTGCCCATCCCTAATTGCCCTGGAGAGGTGGCGGGGAGCTGTCTTCTCGAGCCATTTCAGTCCTTGTGGCGTGGGAACACCAACAGAGCCAATAGGAAGTCAGTTCAGATTTCTGACCATGGACAGTGAAGAGACAATATATTTCTAAGTCAGGACTGTGAGTGGCTGGGAGGGGAACTTGCAGGGGGTGGTTCTCCTACCTATTTGCTGCCCTTGCCCTTCTTGGTGGTAGATTTCACAGATTTAGGAGTTGCTTGTCTTTTGATTTGAAATAGTTAACGACAGATCAGCATTAATTGCACACAAACACAAAATTATCCTAAGACAAACATAAAAGGCCAAGTTGAAACAAGGTGCAGGGATTATGACAAATCAGGTATTATGTTGGATTGAAAATGTGTTGCTGGAAAAGCGCAGCAAGTCAGGCAGCATCCAAGGAGCAGGAGAATCGGTGTTTCAGGCATGAGCCCTTCTTCAGGGCTTTCCTGAAGAAGGGCTTATGCCCGAAACGTCGATTCTGCTGCTCCTTGGATGCTGCCTGACTTGCTGCGCTTTTCCAGCAACACATTTTCAGCTCCGATTATGTTGGATTGAAAAGTATACTGTTTTTTTACCCCCAAATCTGTTGCATATGAACAAATCAACTAGATATAAATTAAACACCAGCAATCCAAACATGACGGACATCCTAGGACAATGACATGAATTTTAATATTGATTTTAACATTGAATTTGAATATCAAATAATTGAATTAGGGAACACTATACTCAACCAATCTCCACCATTAACAAAATCCAGACATTGTGCCTTTCTTCTCAGAATTTGAATGAAGTGATGTGCATTTAACAGCTGACAGATTCACACTCTCATTCTTACCATTGAAAGAAAATTTGAATATGAGCCAACAATAATGTACTCATGTTCCAGTCTATTGAAAAGGTACTTATAGTTCAAGAGCCACTAATTCAATTACAGTTCAAGTGTTTCAACAACTAATGGGGAAGATGACGTAACTAAAGTACTAAAAAAGGGAATAATGGATCAATGCACTGACTAAAAGATTTATGTGACTGTCATTAGTATGTATGACATAACTGCAAGGACAAAAGGAGTACCAACAAAAGGTAGAAGAGGAAAAAAACTTTACAGTGTGTCAGTGAAATGTACAGACATTCTTCTTTATAGTTGGAATTATATATTGTCATCGATTTGTTTGTTATTTGGTATCAGTTATGTTATTGATGATTCCTAGATTTGATTTAAAACTCTGCGGCATCAACATATTTTGCTGCTCTCTGAGTGTTTGAAGCTGAAACAGGGTCTTAGACCTCCCACATCCTCCCTCCCCAGGACATCTGACAGGAAGGTCATGCAAATCATTAGCTGAAAAACTGCCATCTACTATATTATATAAGGAGATAAGATCTAGGAGCAAGAGTAGGCCATCTGGCCCTTTGAGCCTGTTCTGCCATTCAGTAAGATCATGGCTGATCTTTTCATGGCCTCAGCTCCACTTACCCTCCCTTTCAGCGAAACCCTTAATTCCTTTACTGATCAAAAAATGGTCTATCTTCACTTTAAAAACATTTACCAAGGAAACCTCAACTACTTCACTGGGCAGAGAATTCCATAGATTTATGACCCTCTGGGTGAAGAAATACCTTCTCGATTCAGTCCTAAATCTGTTCCCCTTAATTTTGAGGCTATGCCCTCTTGTCCTAGTATCATCTGTCAGTGGAAGCATCCTCTCTAGCTATCTTACTTATTCCCTTCATAATTTTGTGTTTCTATATCACCCCCACCTCCCCCCCCACCCCCGATTCTTCTAAATTCTAATGAATATAATCCTGGTCTCCTCAGTCTCTCCTCATAAGCCAACCCCCTCAACTCTAGAATCAATCTAGTGAACTTCTTCACCTCCTCCAGTGCCAGTACATCATTTCTCAAGTATGGAGACCAAAGCTACACACAGTACTCTAGGTGTGGGCTTACCCTGTACAGATGCAACATAACCTCTCTGCTTTTAAACTCAATTCCTTTCGCAATGAAGGACAAACTTCCATTTGCCTTCTTAATTCCTTGTTGCACCTGCAGACCAACCTTCTGTGGGTTCATGCACAAGGACACCCAGGTCCCTCTGCATAGCCGCATGATGCAACTTTTACCATTCAAGTAATAATCCGTCTTACTGTCATTCCTACTGAAATGGATAACTTCGCATTAACACTGTACTCCATCTGCCAGACCTTTGCCCACTCACTTAAACTATCTATGTCCCTTTGCAAAGTTTCACAGTCCTCTGCAAACGTTGCTCTACCACTCATCTTAGTGCTATCCAGAAACTTTGACACATTACACATGGTCTCCAACTCCAAATCATTTATATAAATGTGAATAATTGTAGTTCCAACACTGATATAGATCAAAAAAGGTCTTCGGACTCCCTGTGTTAAAAAATAACACTTAGGATCTTAACTTCTCAAATTCAGATGCCCAATGCCTATTTGATATTCCTTCTGCATTATCAGTTGCTCAGAAGTAGTTCCTCCAAGCAAAATCTTTTCCAGTGTTATCTTCCACATATGCTTCAAAGGAACAATTGCAAGCTATGACCAATAAGGCAAGATTTTAAAATGTACATACAATAGCTTCCTGCATTTATATAGCTCTATCAGTATAGCAAAATATCACAAGGGATTTCACATTATCAGACTAAATTTGAAAATAAAACAAAGAGAGATTGATATGACTAACAATCATATCATATCAACCCAAAAGGCAAAAGTGAGTGCTGCAGATGCTGGTGATCAGAGTAAAGATTAGAGTGGTGTTGGAAAAGCACAGCAGGTCAGGCAGCATGCAAGGAACAGGAAAATTAACGGTTTGGGCAAAAGCCCTTTATCAGGATGAAGGGCTTTCACCTGAAATGTCAATTTTCCTGCTCCTTGGATGCTGCCTACCTGCTGTGCTTTTCCAGCGCGACTCTAATCATGACTAACCAAAAGCCTACTCAAAGAGATAAGGTTAAAGGAGCAACTTAAAGGACACAAGAAATTTAAAGAGGTGGAAAAGCTCAAGGAGCAGTGAGGTGAGTTCTAGAGCTTAGGATTTAGATTGTTGAAGGCATAGCCTCCAATGGAGGGATTAAGGAAGTTCAGGATACATGTGTGATGAGAATTGGATGAAAACAGATTATCAGGTGCGTGTAGGGCTTGTGGAGGTTACAGAGAGAAAGAAACAAAGACATGGAGTGATTTGGACACAAAAATGGGAATTTAACATAGTATTGTTGCTGTTTAGGGAGCTAGTGCAAGTCAGCAAACATATATGCAGCGACTGAGCGGGATTTAGTGCAAGTTGAGAAGGGAACAGCAGAATTTAGGATGAGTTCATGGAGGCTGGCCATTGGCATTGGAGGAGAAAAAAAGCATAGATGAGTATTTCAGCAGCTGAGATGGGGACAGAAATGGATGGTAACATGGAAGTAGGCAACCTTGATGATGGATAAGCACCAAATCAAAAACTCATCTAAGAGTCCAACAAAATTCTAAAAAAGAAAGACTAACATTTATATAGCACTTTTCATAAATGATTTACTTTTGATGTATAGTCACTCTTATAATGTAGAAAAATTTCTGTTGCAAGTGGTGTTTAAATGGCTACCATAGATTGCACACAAAAGGTTTTGCAGCAGAATTAATGGTCACATGATTGTAGCAAACCAGCCAATACACTTCATACAATTGTATTTCTCCAAACAGTCTGAAACCTTTTGGTTTAGTCACAGATCATGGTCATGGAGGGAAGAAGTGTTTTTGACAGAGGACAAAGACAATGGCTCAATTCTTCCCAGCACTTAGTTGGACAAGATGGCTGCTTCTCAAATGCTGAATGTCAGACAAGCAACATAACTGGATGATGAAGAGGAGCTGTTCAGTCAAATGATGCTGTCAAGGGGCAATGTGAAAATGAGGAAAAGGATGTGCAGAGATTCGATCCTTGGAGGTGTCAAAGTTAATGCAGAACAGAAACACAAGCCATAATTGCTGACGTTGGCTATGGCTGGATACTAAAAATTGTACCATGTTATGCCAGTTCCACTCAGCTAGACAGTGGAGAAATGTTGCAAGAGGATGTTGTAGTCAATCATGTTAAAGGTTAAAAACAAGTTGAGAAGGATAGGAAACCTCCCAGGTTGGCATTATCACTGTATTGAATCCTGATTGGAGAGGATCAAATCAGAAGTCATGTGAGAAGGTGTAGGGAATGCTGGATGACTAAAGAAGTTGAGGTTTTGGTTAAGAAAAAGAAGGAAGCATATTTCAGGTATAGACAGGATAGATCAAGTGAATCCTTAGAAGAATATAAAGGCAGTAGGAGTATACTTAAGAGGGAAATCAGGAGGTCAAAATGGGGACATGAGATAGCGTTGGCAAATAGAATTAAGGAGAATCCAAAGGGTTTTTCAAATACAAAAGGGTATTTGAAAAGATCAGCAAAGAGGCCTTTGTGTGGTGCCGCAGAAAATAGGGGAGGTACTAAATAAGTATTTTTCATCGGTGTTTACTGTGGAAAAGGATATGGAAGGTATAGACTGTAGGGAAATAGATAGTGACACTTTGAAAAATGTCCATATTACAGAGGTGGAAGTGCTGGATGTCTTGAAACTCATAGAGATAGATAAATCCCCAGGACCTGAACAGGTGTACCCTGGAACTCTGTGGAAGCTGGAGAAGTGATTGCTGGGCCTCATACTGAGATATTTGTATCATCGATAGTCACAGATGAGGTGCAAGAAGACTGGAGGTTAGCTAACGTGGTGCCACTGTTTAAGAAGGGCGGTAAAGACCAGCCAGGGAACTGTAGACCAGTGAGCCTGACGTCGGTGGTGGGCAAGTTGTTGGAAGGAATCCTGAGGGACAGGATGTACATGGATTTGGAAAGGCAAAGACGGACTAGGGATAGTCAACGTGGCTTTGTGCATGGGAAATCATGTCTCACAAACTTGATTGAGTTTTTTGAAGAAGTAACAAAGAGGATTAATGAGGGCAGAGCGGTAATGTGATCTATATGGACTTCAGTCAGGCATTCGACAAGGTTCCCTATGGGAGACATGGGCGCAAGGTTAGATCTCATGGAATACAGGGAGAACTAGCCATTTGGATACAGAACTGGCTCAAAGCCAGACGACAGAGGGTGGTAGTGAAGGGTTGTTTTTCAGACTTGAGGCCTATGACCAGTGGAGTTCCACAAGGATCGGTGCTGGGTCCTCTACTTTTAGTCATTTATACAAATTATTTGGATGTGAGCATAAGAGGTATGGTTAGTAAGTTTGCACTTGACACGAAAATTGGAGGTGTAGTGGATAGCAAAGAAGGTTACCTCAGATTAAAACAGGATCTTGACCAGATGGGCCAATGCACTGAGAAGTGCCAGATGGAGTTTGATTCAGTTAAATGCGAGGTGCTGCATTTTGGGAAAGCAAATCTTAGCAGGACTTATACACTTAATGGTAAGGTCCTAGGGAGTGTTGCTGAACAGAGACCTTGAAGTGGAGGTTCATAGCTCCTTGAAAGTGGAGTCGCAGGTAGATAGTATAGTGAAGAAGGCTTTTGGTATGCTTTCCTTTATTGGTCAGAGTATTGAGTACAGGAGTTGGGAGGTCATGTTGCAGCTGTACAGGACATTGGTTAGGCCACTTTTGGAATATTGTGTGCAATTCTGGTCTCCTTCCTTTGGAAAGATGTTGTGAAACTTGAAAGGGTTCAGAAAAGATTTACAAGGATGTTGCCAGGGATGGAGAATTTGAACTATAAGGAGAAGCTGAACAGGCCGGGGATGTTTTCCCTGGAGCATCGGAGGCTGAGGTTTTAAACCTTATAGAGGTTTACAAAATTATGAGGACCATAGATATGATAAATAGATAAAGTCTTTTCCCTGGAGTCAGGGAGTCCAGAACTAGAGGGCATAGGTTTAGGGTGAGAGGGGAAAGATATAAATGTGACCTAAGGAGCAGCATTTTCACACAGAGGGTGGTATGTGTATGGAATGAGCTGCCAGAGGAAGTGGTGGAGGCTGGTACAATTGCAACATTTAAAAGGCATTTGGATGGGCAAATGAATAGGAGGGGTTTGGAGGGATCAGGGCCGGGTGCTGGCAGATTGGGTTGGGATATCTGGTCGGTGTGGACGGGTTGGACCAAAGGGTCTATTTCCACACTGTACATCTCTATGACTCTAAATGAAAAATCAGAGGTGACAGCTTACTGAGCACCTTGGGCAGATGCTCAGACTACTTCATATGTGCTTTTGATTAGATTCCCTACAGTGTGGAAACAGGCCCTTTGGCTCAACCAGTCCATACCAATCCTCTGAAGAATAACCCACCCAGACCTTCTGACTAATGCACATAGCACTGTGGGCAATTTAGCATGGCCAATTCACCTGACCTGCTCATCTTTGGACTGTGAGGGGTAACCAGATCACCCGGAGGAAACCCACGCAGACATGGGGACAATGTGCAAACTCCACACAGACAGTTGCCCGAGCCTGGAAATGAACTTGGGACCCTGGTGCCGTGAGGCAGCAGTGCTAACCACTGAGCCACCATGCCGCTTTGGTTAGAGGTTAAATATTTCTCAATGTGCCCCATGACACATTGTTCAACCATCAACACACCATCAATGGCACCCACATGACAACCATGGGGGTTTCTGTTTTTCCCACTATTGTTCAGGACTGCTTGATGTCAAATAGAAATTTTAATGTAGCTCTGCCAATTAATTGTATCATTTTTATTCCTCATCATGCAACCTTCTCTATGTTGGGGACACCGAAGTGATGGATTGCCTCCTCACTTTGTCTCATATTACTTTTCCTATTTTAGGTTTTTTTGGAGCTGTGTTGTTCACAGTCAATCCAATTTATTTTACATCAGCTTGTCTCTCAGATGTTCATGCAGTACATGTTCTAAGTGAAGATTGTTTGTGTTGATTGACAGTATGTAGTGATATATGTGCTTCAAGTTAAAGACCGCTCAGCTATTTTGAACCTGAACAATTTTCACAAGATGGACATTTAATTCCATGATGATTTTCAGTAAATATAGTTACAGAAAGTTGATACACCTTGTTATAATTTCTTCCTTCATAATTTCTTCATATTTCACACCAGATCAAAATAGACTATACCCAGATTCAAGGCACAGGCTTGAGATTGCATCACCTAGGCAACTATGACTACAGCAACTCAGCTGTAATTATGAAGGACGTGAGGATAATATGGACGTTTTGGTGGATTTGGCTGCTGGTTTAAAAACTGAAAATAAAACTGTAATTTATCTTAAACAATGAGCCAACTGACCTGAAAGCCTGCGATCCTGTCCTGGTTATAACAGAGTGAAACTTCCAAAAGGCCAATGATCCACGAATGTGACCCTGTCAGCTTTCCAGGGAACAGCTACTTTGCATGTTCTTGGCAAGTTCATTCATATCACCAAGTGTTTTGTCATCACTTTCCTCAATATTAACTATATCCTCAAGCCCAGTCATGCCCAGTGACTTGCCTGGAGCAGATCTCAACAGTATGCAAGCCTTCAGCATGCATGTGTTGCTCATGTCAGATTGTGTGAAGGGCATTTTCATCAGGTCCTGTGGTATTGCTCCTTCTCTTGCTGCTGGGGTGGACGACGGTGGGGCAGGGGTTGGTGGGTGTATTGTCAGAGGTCCACAGTCATCATGTCAGGTAACAGGATTTGAGAAGGCAGGAACATACCATCATCGTCAATGTATTCAGTGATGCTCTATGCATAAGCTCTGTTGTAGCTGGTGCTGTGATGGGGTGTCACAGTGGCTCAGTGGTTAGCACTGCTTCCTCACAGTGCCAGTGACCCAGCTTCAATCCGAACCTTGGGCGACTGCCTGTGTGGACATTTTTTTTCATGTGTGCGTGAGTTTCCTCCAGGTAATCTGGTTTCCTCCATAATTCAAAGCTGTGCAGGTTAAGTGAATTGGCCATGCTAAAGTGCCCACAGTGTTCGGGGATGTGTGGGTTAGGTGCATTAGTCAGGGGTAAATATAGGATAATAGAGTAGGGATGTGGGTCTGGATGGGTTACTCTTTGGAGGGTCGGTGTGGACTTGTTGGGCCAAATGGTGCGTTTCTACACTGCAGGGATTCTACGTGCAGAACATTCTCCTTTGTCAGGCTCAAGAAATGCAGGAGTCCCTGACCCCAACCATTTCTACTCTGCTCCTTGCTATTGTATTCCACCTGGCCAAGCAGGTGGCATGGCAGAATGCCAGTGATTGTGTTGTACCGTGCTGTGTGTATGAGATGTGCCTGCTACAGCTGGAGGTATGTATATGGGAACACTGATAAGTAATGATGACCCCATTGGAAGGTATTTGAGGGTGGGCTGAGACAGCTGGATATTAGGTCTGAGTCCTGAAAATCAGAAAGCACTATTACTTAAGTGATGATGGACTGCATGAAAGGTTGATGTTCAATGTGTACAAGACGGGTTTTGTCACATTATAGGAGATATGAAATTAATAAATGTGATGGGTGATAAGATTACATACTATCCAGGTCTGCTGTGAGCTGACAATCAATCCTTTCTACAATCATCAACTATCAGGCAGTATATCAGTGTGTTTGAATGTGCAGTTCTGGAGAGTCAAGCTCACACAGTTATGCTTCACATACTCAGCTTTCTTTTTTTTTGCCATTGTCTCCCTGTCGGTCTGAAAAAGGAACTGCAGGTTAAATCACCTGATACTCTTAATACAGAGCTGAGGCAGCTGGGGAGCTGAGTATCTGCCCCTTGTATTCTGGGGCATGACTGATACACCACACAGGAAAACCCAAACCAAGGAAAAAAACAGGGCAGTGGTGCAGTGTGTTTGATGTGGTCTTTTCCTCAAAAACATTTTTCAAATCTAGTTTAAGCTGATGGGAATGAATATCTCCAGACTGCTTTTTCAGACTGGAACTGAGCTACACGAACACTTCGATTATCTCATGCAAGTCGATTTTCAGTTCTCCTGCTTTCTACCTGGTGGGAACAATATAGTCTGACCCCAAGCGTGGGTCCTGCTCCAATTCAGGGGCAGTGGTAATTTCTGGCTGGACAGCTTGGTCATTTTTGGGGCAACTTTATACCTCCAGTGAAGTTATGTTTTGAATTATACACACTGTTCTAAGTGGGAAATATGGCACTTATTTTATGCATTTTGGTTTAATGAGATGGGGTTTCACTGAAACAGCATCAAAATTGGTTTTGTAGTGGACAAAGAAGATTATCTTAGAGTTCTATGGAATTTTGATCAGATGGGCCAATGGGTTGAGGCGTGCAAAATGGGCCTTTAATTTAGATAAATGTGAGGTGATGCATTTAGGAAAGGCAATCCAGGGCAGGTCTTATACACTTTATAGTAAAGTCCTGGGAGTATTGCTGAACAAACAGACCTAGGGGTGGAGATTATGATTTCTTGAAGGTGGAGTCACAGGTAGACAGGGTGGTGAAGAAGCCTTCATTGATCAGTGCATTGAGTACATGAGATGGGACATCATGTCATGCTGTAGAGGGCATTGGTGATGCCACACTTCGAATACTGCATACAATTCTGGTCACCTTTCTTTAGGAAGGATGTTGTTAAACCTGAGAAGGTGCAGAAAAGATTTACAAAAATGTTAGCAGGACTAGAAGGTTTGAAATATAGGGAAAGGCTGAATAGTCTGGGGCTTGTTTGCCTGAAGGGTGGAGGCTGAGGGGTGACCTTATTAAGGTTTATAAAATCATAAGGGACAGGCATAGAGTGAATAGTCTTTCTCCTAAGATAGTGGAGGCCAAAACCAGAAGACACAGGTTTAAAGTGAGAAGGGAAAGATTTAAGAAGGATTTGAGGGCCAACCTTTTCACGAAGAGGCTGGTGCATGTATGGAAGAGCTGTCAAAGGAAGCGGTGGAGGTTAGTACAATTACAACATTTAAAAGAATGGATATATAAATAGGAACAGGTGAGAGGGATATGAACTATATGCTGCCAAATGGGACCAGATCAGATTGGGATGGCTGGTCAGCGTGATGAGTTGAACTAAAGGGTCTGTTGCTGTGCTGTATGACTCTATGACACTAAGTGAATTACCTACATTGGCAGGAGCATTGCTGTGGTGTGAATGGATTGGCGACCTTAAAACTTTTTCCTTAACTTTTTCTTAACTGTACTCCAGGGTAGCTGGCCACTGAAAAGAGTGTGTGCACTTCCATCAACACCACATTTGAGAACCCTAGTCCCCTGTTTCATGCAGATGGACCATTGAACTGGGGATAATGAAGACTGACCTGCCAGGAACATGGGTGTTGCTGGCTGGGTCAACACTTATTGCCTATCCCAATAGCCCTATAGAAGGTGATGCTGAGCTGCCTTCTTGGACCACTGTGACTTGTTTGTGCTCGGACACCACAGTCTTGTTAGGGAGGGAGTTACAGGATTTTGACCTAGTGGCACTGAAGAAACAATGAACAAGAAGGAACAAAGCCAGGGGATGAATGGCTTGGTGGAGAGTTTACAGATGGGTGATGTTTTCATGTATCTATTGCCTTTGTCCTTCTAGCTGGTTGTGGTCATGGGTTTGGAAGGTGTTGTCTAAAGAGCTTTGGTGAGTTCCTGCAGTGCATTCTGTCGATGATATACAATGCTGCTGTTGAGTATCAGTGATGGATGCAATGCCAATTAAGTGAGCTGGCCTGCATGGTATCAAATGTTTTGAGTATTGTTGGAGCTGTACCCTCCCAGGCAAGTGGGGAACACTCAATCACTGTTCAGATTTATGCCTTGTAGACATTGAATAGGCTTGGCAACTCAACAAATGAGTTAGTGACTATGGAAATCCCAGCCTCTATGCAGCCGTTGTTGTCACGGTATTTACAGGCTAGTCCAGTCAATGCAAATTATTGAGGAAGTTGATGATAAGTGTGATTCAGCAATGGTAACACTGCTGAATGTCAAGGGGCAATGGTTAGATTTTCTCTTGTTGGAGATGATCATTACTTGGCACTTGTGCAGAACAAATGTAACTTGTCATTTGTCAGTCCAGACTTGAATATTGTCCAGATCTTGTTTCATTTGGAAATGGACTGCTTCAGTCTATGAAGAGTTGCGAATGATGCTGAACATTATGCAATCACCAGCAAACATCCCACATCGGATCTTATGAAGTAAGGAAGGTCATTAGTGAAGCAGGAGAGGACAGTTGGGCCTAGGATGCTACCCTGAGGAATTCTGCATAGAAGTACTGGAGCTGAGATGACTGACCTCCAATAACCTCAACAATCTTCCTTTGTTAAATGTATGGCTCCAACTAGTAAAGAGTTTTACACCTGGTATTGCCATTGCTTCTTGATGTCACAGTCTGTCAAATGCTAACTTGATGCCAAGGCCTGTCTTTCTCACTTCACCTCTGTAATTCAGCTCTTTATTACTTGCTTGAACCAAGGCTACTGTGAAATCAGAAGCTGAGTGGCCTCTGTTGGTCCCAAACTGAGTATCAATGAGTAAGTTATTGCTGAGCTGATGCTGCTTGATAGCTCTGGTGATGACCCCTTCCATCACTTCACTGATGATCGAGAGTAGACTGATTGGGCAGTAATTGACTTGAGCTGGATTTTTGCTGCTTTTTACAGGAGATACCTGGGCAATTTTCCACATTGTCTAGTAGTATAGAGTCGTAGAGTTACACTGTACAAAAACAGACCCTTCAGTCCAACTCATCCATGTCAACTAGATATCCTAAACTATTCTAGTTCCATTTGCCAGCATTTGGCCCTTCTGACTCTTCTTATTCATATACCCATCCAGATGCCTTGTAATGTTGTAATTGTACCTGCCTTCACCACTTCCTCTGGTAGCTCGTTCCATACACATGCACCACCCTGTGGGTTGAAAGGTACATCTCTTACAATGTATTACTTAGGAAACAAAACTGCCTGTAATTTGCCAGTGGTTTGTTGTCTTTTCCAGAAATATCATATAATAGCTGGGGTGAACGTGGAAGAATGACAACCTGCTGTTGGATGGCCATATTAGGTTAAGATTGTGATGTATTTCTTTCGACGAAGAAGAAAGATTTTACTTGGGATCGCATTTCACTCATGAAACCTGGCTTATGAGAAATATTCAAGGGTGCCTAGAAGAGGAAAGGCCCAATTTCTCAGGATTAACATCAATCAGTTCAAGAAACAAAAATATGATTTTTAAAAATTGGAGCTATTTGGATGGGTATATGAATAGGAAGGGTTTGGAGTGATATGGGCCAGGTGCTGGCAGGTGGGACTAGATTGGGTTGGGATATCTGGTCGGCATGGACGGGTTGGACCGAAGGGTCTGTTTCCATGCTGTACATCTCTAGACTCTATGATTCTATAATTAAAGAATACAATGAACCAAGATATTTCAAATTTGCACAAGTGATTATAAATACTTATCTCTATTTGAAATCTTCTGATGGTCCTGATTTTAGAACTGATAAAACATTATAACTGTATTTGTGTTTGTTAATAGCCATGTAAAGAATTTTTTTAACAAGGCAAAAATGATATTTAAAAGATGTTCTTTATCTGTATGTGGCAACTGTCCTACATTAAACCTCAGATGAGATCACAATAATGTCATAATCTACAAAGTCTAACATACTGGAAGGTCACTCAGTTCCCCAGTGAGAAAATCAATCATTAACCTTAATTAGTTACATTACAGTGTACGTGCTTAATTTACAACAACATTCAAAAGTGGAACATTTTGTGCTAAATAATTCAGTAATGGAAATTGCCAAAACCCACAGAGCCTGGAAACAGACATGGTCTGCGTGCATACAACAGATATTTGGATCAAATAGATGACCATCTCAAAGAAAGACAATGTGGTTGGGAGTCCCTGGCATGTTAGTCTATTCCTTAACACTTTACATCTTCTATCACCAGGCAAGTAAACATACATGTACAGGAAAAAATTATTTTCTATTTCAGGAGTTATTAACAGACATTTAAAAGTCATTTAAAATATACCTGTGAGTGAAGCAATTAAAAAACATTACTATACAGTCATAATTTTCAGTAAATGTTGGACATTTGCTGATAAAATTTGTTGATCTAAAACAAACACAGGGTAAATACAACTCGCTTCACTATTACCAAAACAGGCATATTCTATAAAACACAAGCAAGGAACTGTTTATCCTTAGAGTGACATTTCAAAAAGATTTTTATAGATCCAAACGCTTATAAGTTAGACCTGTTAAAATGTTATAGTTTATTACAAATGGTATTGTGCAGAGAATCACAGAAGTGTTACAGTGCAGGAGGAAGTGATTTGGTCTGTCCTCTGCATACTCTCCAAGCATTGTGACTTAATGTCATTTTCCTGCCTTTTCCCCCTGCCCTTCCATGTTGTTTCTACTTAAATAAGCATTTGATGCTCTCATGAATACCTCAATTGAACTTATATCCCTACTTCCAGGCAGTGCATTCAGACCCAAACCATTTGTGTAGAAAAGCTTTTTCTTCTCTAAATCTCTAAATTTCTATCCTCTGGTTCTTAATTCTTTTACAAGTAGGAACCGTTTCTCACTATCTCTTCCAAAAAGCTGCCTTATGATTTTGAAAACTTCTAGGAGATCTCCTTTTAGCCTTCTCTTGTTAAATATATCCCACTTCCATACATCATAGGATCTCTACATCTGGCCCATTGAGAACAATCCTAAACTCTCAATTTATCCTTAAACCTGAACAATCTCATCCCTGGAACCTCCTCTACACTGTCTTCAATATGTTCAAATGCCTTCTATAAGACATTACATACAATACACCAGCTAAGTGTAATAAATGTTTTACACAAGTTCAGCATCACCTCCCTGGCCTAGTACTCTACGCCCTTATTAAAAAAAAAGCCCAAGATGTTGTATTATTTATTAACTACTCTCTCTATCTGTCCTTCCACCTTTAATGACCTATTACAAACACACCCAGGCCCTTCTGTCCCTGAAACTCCTTTAGAAATGTTTGCTTTATATTCCATTGTTTCTTCCTAACAACATGCATATCTCACACTTCTCTACATTTAACTTCATCTGACACCTAGCTACACACTCCACCAATTTGCCCATGTCTTTTTGAAATTACACGCTATCCTCTTCACAGTTGATAATGCTTCCAAATTTTGTTCCAGCTGCAAATTGTAAAATTGTCTCATGTATGCCCTGTGCCCAGGCTTGTCCTCTTCATTTGCTTTTTCTTTCTCTTCTTCTTTCTCAGTTTCTTTTTAGTTTTCACTTGCACTTATTCTTTGAAACAGAGCTGTTTCAGTAGGAAGGCAGCTCTGATAGCGTCCAGAATGGTAGCGTCTTCAGAGGCAGCATGGCTACAGTGTCAGCCGGCCTGTGAAGTCCTGGCTGGGACTCTGGCAATGGCATAGTGTGGGCTGGTGAACCCTAGAGTGGGACTCCTGCAGTGACATGGTGTAGCCTGGTGAAGCCTGGAGTGAGTCTGGAGTGGTTGAGAAGGATAGGTTGGACTCCCTTTAAGTTACCTCTCTTTATTCTTTATTTTAAGTTAATGAGTACAGCACCTATTCAAGGCAACAGTCTCAACTTTTCACTGTTTTTATATTGAATACACATGGCAATAAATTATTCAATTTAATTCATCATTGACATGTATCAGGAAAAGCAAGGGTCCCAATATGGATCCCCTGGAGAACCCATGACAAACCATCCACAAGCCCAAAAAATATCCATTTACTATTACTCTGTTTCCTATCACTCAACCAGTTTTGTATTTACATTTCTACTATCTATTATATTCCATGAGCTAACTATAACATTTCCCACAAGTCTGTTGCATGGCACTGTATTTCTGGAAGTCCATTTACACTCAAGAACAGCTTTACCCTAATTGACCTTTTCTGTTCCCTTTTCAGAAAGCTCCTGTAGTTTAATAAAACATGATTTCCTCTTTAGAAATCAATGTTGGCTCTTCCTAATGAAGGGACCTCTTTCCAGGTGATGACTAATTCAGTGCCTGAATAATTGTTTCCAGAAACAGAAAATTTGTAACAGAGGAGCCAAATGGACTCAAAATGTCAATTTTGTTTGCTCTTCCCCAAAAGCTGCATACGTGCTGACTTTTTCCAACACTTCAGCACCTCAAAGGACAAGGCCAACAGATGAATGGCAGCACCACTGCCTTAAAAAGATCCCCTCCAAGCCAATCACCATTCTGACATGGAACTATATTAGCGTTTCTTCAGTGTTACTGGGTCAATATCCTGGAACTCCCTCCCTACAAACACTGTGAGCGTATTTATAACACATGGCCCACAGTGGTTAAAAGGCAGATCACCATCACATTCTTCAGGGAAACTAAGGATGGGCAATAAAAGCCAGCTGAAATGAATAACAAACAAAACTCCGTCAATATCACCCTCAATTCCTGAAATTTCCTGGAGAATTCCACCTTTTTGTTCAACAATCAGTCCTTCAATTAAACCAGTCTGTGGTCTCTCCACACTTACCTTCAAACACAAGCATAATAAGCTTTCTTTGACACTAAAGTAAAAATAATCTATTTTGTTAATCTTACTTCTTTGGCCTTTCCCCAGTCAAACACTTCCTTTAGTCCTGAACCCACATCTTTAGATTCTATCCTATTTGCCACATGTCCTCCCTGGGTTTATCATATCCAGGGGACCTATTAATATTCTCTTGAACTAAAGTTTGAGAATAAACCCTCTTTTCTCATGCTATGCTGGCTGGCATTGCAGATGGTGCCTTCACTTCTAATTAAGGCAGAACCTTGGTTTTATTAAAGCATGTATTGATTATCAGTGGAGATTTTATACTGCGACACATCAGGGATAGAAAGACTGTGCTTGTTTACGTATCACCAATTGCTGACTGGAAGTCATATTTTTAAATACATGTCTCATGAATTTAATGGAAAGAAGTCTTCACTTGATCCTCTCTGATTCCTTAATGTCATGTTTGATGGAATACTATTTTGATATCAAGATCAATCACCTTAGTTCAATTCTCCAGAGCAACACTGCCCGAGCTAAGATTGTTCTTTGGTAGGTTTTTTCTCTAAGCTGTCAAATCCCCTTGCCCTGCTCAGTAGTGCTGAGTAAATTGCCCAGGACTAATTCTCTAACTCGGGATATATACAATGCGGTTTGCTGGTAACTGTACTCATGATTGCATGAGTGAGATTGAGTGATTTACATCATTTAAAACACTTGAATGCTTGTTATGTGGGTGTTGTTGGTGAACACTGCATATATTCTTGAGAAAAAGGTCCCCCAGACCCTCCAGCCCATACCCTCCAACCCAGACCCTCCAACACAGACCCTCCAGCTCAGACCCTCCATCTCAGACTCCTGCCCAAACACTCCCGCCCACACCCTCCAGCTCAGACCATGCAGCTCAGACCCTCCAACTCAGACCCTCCAGCCCAGACCCTCCAACTCAGACACTCCAGCCCAGACCCTCTAGCGCAGACCCTCCAGCCCAGACCCTCCAGCCCACACCCTCCAGCCCACACCCTGCAGCCCAGACCCTCCAGCCCACACCCTGCAGCCCAGACCCTACAGCCCAGACCCTCCAGCTCAGACCCTCCAGCTCAGACCCTCAAGCCCAGACCGTCCAGCCCAGACCCTCCAGCCCACACCCTCTAGCCCAGACCCTCCAGCTCAGACCCTCCAGCCCACACCCTCCAGCCCACACCCTCTAGCCCAGACCCTCCAGCTCAGACCCTCCAGCTCAGACCCTCCAGCTCAGACCCTCCAGCCCAGACCCTCCAGCCCACACCCTCCAACCCACACCCTTCAGCCCGGACCCTCCAGCCCTGACCCTCCAGTCCACACCCTAGAGCTCAGACCCTCCAGCCCAGACTCTCCTGCCCAGACCCCCAAGCCCACATCCTCCCCCAGACCCTCTAGCCCAGACACTCCACCCAGATCCTTCAGCACAGACCCTCCAACACTGACCCTCCAGCCCACACCCTCCAGCTCAGACCCTCCAGCCCCGACCCTTCAGTCCAGACCCTCCAGCTCAGACCCTCCAGCCAACACCCTCCCCCACACCCTCCCCCAGACACTCCAGCCCACACCCTCCAGCCCAGACCCTCCAGCTGAGACCCTACAGCCCTGACCCTACAGCACAGACCCTCCAGCCCAGACCCTCCAGCCCAGAACCTCCAGCTGAGACTTTCCAGTTCAGACCCTTCAGTCCAGACCCTCCAGCACAGACCCTCCAGCCCAGACCCTCCAGCCCACATCCTCCCCAGACCATCCAGCTCAGACCCTCCAGCCCAGACCCTCCAGCACAGACCCTCCAGACCAGACCCTCCAGCCCACACCCTCCAGCCCAGACCCTCCAGCTCAGACCCTCCAGCCCAGACCCTCCAGCCCAGACCCTCCAGCCCAGACCCCCAAGCCTACATCCTCCCCCAGACCCTCTAGCCCAGACACTCCAGCCCAGACCCTTCAGCTCAGACCCTCCAACACTGACCCTCCAGTCCACACCCTCCAGCCCCGACCCTCCAACCCACATCCTCCCCCAGACCCTCCAGCCCAGACCCTCCAGCCCAGACCCTCCAGCCCACACCCTCCAGCCCAGACCCTCCAGCTGAGACCCTCCAGCCCAGACCCTCCAGCTCAGACCCTCCAGCCCAGACTATCCAGCCCAGACTATCCAGCCCAGACCCTCCAGCCCAGACACTCCAGCTCAGACCCTCCAGCCAACACCCTCCCCCACACTCTCCCCCAGACCCTCCAGCCCAGACCCACCAGCCCAGACCCTCCAGCCCAGACCCTCCAGCTCAGACCCTCCAGCCCACACCCTCCAGCCCAGACCCTCCAGCTGAGACCCTCCAGCCCAGACCCTCCAGCTCAGACCCTCCAGCCGAGACCTTCCAGCCCAGACCCTTCAGTCCAGACATTCCAGCTCAGACCCTGCAGCCCAGACCCACCAGTTCAGACCCACCAACCCAGACCCTTCAGCTTAGACCCTCAAGCCCAGACCCTCCAGCCCAGACCCTTCAGCTCAGACCCTCCAGCCCAGACCCTCCAGTCCAGAACCTCCCGCCTAGACAATCCAGCCCAGACCCTCCAGCTCAGAGCTCAGATCCTCCAGCCTAGACCCTCCAGCCCAGACCCTCCAGCTCAGACCCTCCAGCCCAGACCCTCCAGCCTGGACGCTCCAGCCCAAAACCTCCAGCCCAGATGCTCCAGCCTAGACCATCCAGCGTAGGCCCTCCATCCCCGACCCTCCAGCCCAGACCCTCCAGCTGAGACCCTACAGCCCTGACCCAACAGCCCAGACCCTCCAGCCCAGACCCTCCAGCGCAGACCCTCCATCCCCGACCCTCCAGCCCAGACCCTCCAGCTGAGACCCTACAGCCCTGACCCAACAGCCCAGACCCTCCAGCCCAGACCCTACAGCACAGACCCTCCAGCACAGACCCTCCAGCCCAGACCCTACAGCCCAGACCCTCCAGCCCAGACCCTCCAGCCCAGACCCTCCAGTTCAGACCCTCCAGTCCAGACATTCCAGCACAGACCCTCCAGCCCAGACCCTCCAGCCCAGACCCTCCAGCGCAGACCCTCCAGCCCAGATCTTCCAGCACAGACCCTCCAGCTGAGACCCTACAGCCCTGACCCAACAGCCCAGACCCTCCAGCCCAGACCCTCCAGCGCAGACCCTCCATCCCCGACCCTCCAGCCCAGACCCTCCAGCTGAGACCCTACAGCCCTGACCCAACAGCCCAGACCCTCCAGCCCAGACCCTACAGCACAGACCCTCCAGCACAGACCCTCCAGCCCAGACCCTACAGCCCAGACCCTCCAGCCCAGACCCTCCAGCCCAGACCCTCCAGTTCAGACTCTCCAGTCCAGATATTCCAGCACAGACCCTCCAGCCCAGACCCTCCAGCCCAGACCCTCCAGCGCAGACCCTCCAGCCCAGATCTTCCAGCACAGACCCTCCAGTCCAGACCCTCCAGCACAGACCCTCCAGCCCACACCCTCCAGCCCACACCCTCCAGCTCAGACCCTCCAGTCCAGACCCTCCAGCCCAGACCCTCCAGCCGAGACCTTCCAGCTCAGACCCTCAGCCCACACCCTCCCCCACACCCTCCCCCAGACACTCCCGCCCAGATCCTCCCCCAGACCCTCCAGCCCACACCCTCCAGCCCAGAACCTCCAGCTCAGATCCTCCAGCCTAGACCATCCAGTGTAGGCCCTCCATCCCAGACCCTCCAGCTGAGACCCTCCAGCGCAGACCCTCCAGACCAGACCTTCCAGCCCAGACCCTCCAGCACAGATCCTCCAGCCCAGACCCTCCAGCCCAGACCCTCCAGCCCACACCCTCCAGCCCACACCCTCCAGCTCAGACCCTCCAGCCCAGACCCTCCAGTTCAGACCCTCCAGTCCAGACATTCCAGCTCAGACCCTCCAGCCCACACCCTCCCCCACACCCTCCCCCAGACACTCCCGCCCAGATCCTCCCCCAGACCCTTCAGCCAACACACTCCAGCCCAGACCCTCCAGCCCAGACCCTCCAGCCCAGACCCTTCCGCCCACACCCTCCAGCCCAGACCCTCCAGCCCACACCCTCCAGCCCACACCCTCCAGCCCAGACTCTCCAGCCCAGACACTTCACCCCACACACTCCAGCCCAGACCCTCCAGCTCAGATCCTCCAGCCCAGACCCTCCAGCCCAGACCCTCCAGCTCAGATCCTCCAGCCCAGACCCTCCAGCCCAGACCCTCCAGCCCAGACCCTTCAGCCCAGACCCTCCAGGCCACACTTTCCAGCCCAGACCCTCCAGCCCAGACCCTCCAGCCCAGACCCTCCAGCTCAGACCATCCATCCCTCACTCTCCAGCCCACACCCTCCATCCCAGACCCTTCAGCTCAGCCCCTACAGCCCAGACCCTCCAGCTCAGACCATCCATCCCTCACTCTCCAGCCCACACCCTCCATCCCAGACCCTTCAGCTCAGCCCCTACAGCCCAGACCCTCCAGTTCAGACCATCCAGCCCAGACCCACCAGCCTAGACCATCCATCCCTCACTTTCCAGCTCAGACCCTCCAGCCCAGACCCTCCAGCCCAGACCCTCCAGCCCAGACCCTCCAGCTCAGACCCTCCAGCTCAGACCATCCAGCCCACACCCTCCAGCCTAGACCATCCATCCCTCACTTTCCAGCTCAGACCCTCCAGCCTAGACCCTCCAGCCCAGACCCCCCAGCCCAGACCCTCCAGCCCAGACTCTCCAGCTCAGACCCTCCAGCCCAGACCCTCCAGCCCAGACCCTCCAGCTCAGACCCCCAAGCCTACATCCTCCCCCAGACCCTCTAGCCCAGACACTCCAGCCCAGACCCTTCAGCTCAGACCCTCCAACACTGACCCTTCAGCTTAGACCCTCAAGCCCAGACCCTCCAGCCCACACCCTCCAGCCCAGACTCTCCAGCCCAGACACTTCACCCCACACACTCCAGCCCAGACCCTCCAGCTCAGATCCTCCAGCCCAGACCCTCCAGCCCAGACCCTCCAGCCCAGACCCTTCAGCCCAGACCCTCCAGGCCACACTTTCCAGCCCAGACCCTCCAGCCCAGACCCTCCAGCCCAGACCCTCCAGCTCAGACCATCCATCCCTCACTCTCCAGCCCACACCCTCCATCCCAGACCCTTCAGCTCAGCCCCTACAGCCCAGACCCTCCAGCTCAGACCATCCATCCCTCACTCTCCAGCCCACACCCTCCATCCCAGACCCTTCAGCTCAGCCCCTACAGCCCAGACCCTCCAGTTCAGACCATCCAGCCCAGACCCACCAGCCTAGACCATCCATCCCTCACTTTCCAGCTCAGACCCTCCAGCCCAGACCCTCCAGCCCAGACCCTCCAGCCCAGACCCTCCAGCTCAGACCCTCCAGCTCAGACCATCCAGCCCACACCCTCCAGCCTAGACTATCCATCCCTCACTTTCCAGCTCAGACCCTCCAGCCTAGACCCTCCAGCCCAGACCCTCCAGCCCAGACCCTCCAGCCCAGACTCTCCAGCTCAGACCCTCCAGCCCAGACCCTCCAGCTCAGACCCTCCAGCTCAGACCCTCCAGCCTAGACCCTCCAGCCCAGACCCTCCAGCCCAGACCCTCCAGCCCAGACTCTCCAGCTCAGACCCTCCAGCCCAGACCCTCCAGCCCAGACCCTCCAGCTCAGACCCTCCAGCTCAGACCCTCCAGCTCAGACCCTCCAACCCAGACCCTCCAGCCCAGACCCTCCAGCCCAGACCCACCAGCTCAGACCCTCCAACCCAGACCCTCCAGCCCAGACCCTCCAACACAGACCCTTCAGCACAGACCCTCCAGCACAGACACTCCTGCTCAGGCCCTCCAGCCTAGACGCAGCAGCCTACATCCTCCAGCCCAGTCCCTCCAGCCCACCCCCACTAGCTCACACCCTCCAACTCAGACCCTCCAGCCCAGACCCTCCAGCCCACCCTTTCCAGCAAAGACCCTTCAGCCCACACACTCCAGCCCAGATCCTCCTGTCCTGACCCTTCAGCCCAAACCCTCCAGTCCAGACCCTCCAGTCCAGGCAGCATTCTGGTACTTTGCACCCCTCTCTAATGTAGTTACAATCTTCCTATAATGTGGTGACCAGGAAGTGCATGCAGTACTCCAGTTGTGGCCAACCAGCATTCTAGTCAGTTCTGACATAACATCTCTGCTCTTGTACACCATGCCCCAGCTAATATAAGCAAGTATTCCATATGCTTTCATCACCATTTTATCTTCCTGCCTTGATACTTAGAGGGATCTGCAGATATGTACACCAATGTCCCTCTGGTCTTGAATACTTTCTAGGGTCTTGCCATTCCTAGCACAATCCTTTGCCTTGTTAGCCCTTCCCAAGGGCATTACCTCAAGTTCAATTGGCTGATCAGCCGGTTTGCAATGAAGCGTATCGCCAACTGCGTGGGTTCAATTCCTGTACTGGGTGAGGTTAACATGAAGGGCTCTCCTTCTCAATCTTTCTCCTCACCTGAGAAGTGGGGATCCTCAGGTTAACCACCATCAGTCATCTCTCCCTTTATTGAGCAAGCAGAGCAGATCGTCTTTTCCAGGATGATTTCCATTTGCCACTGCTCTGCCCACCTGAGCAGTTCATTGATATCCTCTTGTAGTTTACATTATTCTCCTCACCACTTAGCACTCCAACCAACTTTTGTGTCATCCATGAACCTCTTGATTATATCACCTACATTTTAGTCCAAAGCATTTATATATGCTAAATACAGCGGGCTGGGGCAGCACCAAGCCCTGTGGAACCAGACTGCAAACACACTTGCACTTACAAGAACACACATCAACATCACCCTTTACCTCCTGCCTCTCAGCCAATTTTGTCTTGGATTGCAAAGGCTTTTACTTTCTTGACCAGTCTTCCATGAGGAACCTTATCAAAAGTCTTGCTAAATTACAAAGAGAGCACATCAAATGCATCCTCCTCACCAATAATCCTAGTTCCTTCTCAAAAGATTCAATCAAATTTGTCAAACATGACATTCCCTCAACAAATTAATGCTGACTATCCTTGACTAATCCATGTCTCTCCTAGTACAGATATATTCTGTCATAGAGTCATAGAGATGTACAGCATGGAAACAGACCCTTCGGTCCAACCTGTCCATGCCAACCAGATATCCCAACCCCATCTTGTTCCACCTGCCAGCACCCGACCCATATCCCTTCAACCTGTCACTTGAAATTATTTCTAATAACTTACCCACTATTGAGGTTAGACTGACTGGCCTGTAATTTCCTAATGTAATATTTTCTCTCTTTTTTAACAGAATGACAACATTAGCAATGCTCCAGTCCTCTAAAACTTCACCTGTGGCTACAAAGCATTTGAAAATTATTGCTAAGGCCCTTGACATGTCCCTTGCCTCCATAGAGAGCCTGCTGATTTATCCACTTTGAAGGCTGTTGCACACGATTGGACCTCCTCACTCTATATTCATTTTTCACAGTCCTACACCCTAATGTTTACTCCTGCATCATCCTTTTCCATTGCGAAGGCGAATGCAAAGTATCCATCGAGGACTGTGCCCACTTCCTCCAGGTCCACCTCTTCTGTTCTAATGGGCCTCACTCTTTCCCTAGTTATTATCTTGCTCTTTATATATGTGAAGAAAAAACTCTATTGGATCGTCCTTTATTCTACCCACCAATGTCTTTTCTTAGTTTTCCTAATTTTGAGCTGTTTAAGTCTCCCTGCACTTTTCACATTCATCTAGGAACATGGCATCTACAATAAGCTTCTCGTTCTCTCCTTATCTTAACCTTTAAGGCCCTGACACCCAGGGTTCTCCACTCTTGGGCTCACCTTTTATCTATATGGAACATTGTTGCCTGTACTCTTGCTACATCCTCTGTGAATGTCTCCCACTGTTCTGACATAATTTTAGCTGCTCCCAGGCCATTTGGGCCAAATTCTACTCCATCTTTGTAAAATTTGCCTTTCCCCAGTTTAGAACTTCTATTCCCAGCCCTCCCATATTTTTTCCATAACTGTCCTAAATCTAACGGAGTTATGGTCACTCACCTGCCCAGGTTCATTTCCATCTGTTTCCTCCCTTACTGGCCTTTAAACATATTGGATGCAGCTTAAGAAGGTTGCTCCCTACCTGTCTTGGACACTAAAACCATTCCAGTTAATATTTGAGTCATTAGCATTCCTTGCTATTACCAGTTTAGTATTTTTCCATTTCTCTGAAACCTGATTACATATTTGATCTCCTTTCTATCCCTTTTCTATTTGGTGGCCAATAGCTCACATCCAATTGTGTGCTTGCTTCTTTTGTGTTTTTTACTTCTACACATACGGCCTAATTTGGTGATCTTTCTGAGATATCATCCATCCTTACTGCAATAATTGTTTGATTGATCAATATTGCAAATCCCTTTCTCTTCTAACTGCCCCTCTATCTTGTTTGAATACTCTATAAACCAAGAATGTTGAAATGTAAATTCTGTCCATCTTTTAGCCAAGTCTTAATTGTAGCTGTGATATCATTCTTATATCTGTGCCCTCAGCTCACATCTTTCTCTTCCTGTCAGATGTGGGAGATCAGGGAGAATTTGAATGATCCTAGAGACTGTGTCTGCAGCAAGTGTGTTTAGTTGTGAATCCTATCAGACCACATAGATCAGTTGGAGTGGCAGTTAGAAGCAATGAAGAGTTTACAAGAGTCAACTGGTCTGATCAAAGGCAATGTCAGGAATGTGGAGACATCAGACACAGTCAGGTAGATAATTGACAACTAAGAATGGTAGAAGAGATAGCCAGGTAGTGCAGGAATCTCTTGTGGCTATCCCATCTCTAATCGGAGTAGGAGGATTGAGCAGATTAATGCATGGTGGAGGAGCTGGTGCAAGGGGTAAGGATTCACATTTTTGGACCATTGGGATCTCTTTGGGGTAGAAATGAATTGTATAAAAGGGAAGGGTTCCACCTGAATTGGAATGGCTTCAATATCCTTGTGGAGACATTTGTTAGTGTTATTTGAGAGTCTTTAAACTAGTAAGGGGCGGGTGGGAACTAAAGTGATAGTGAGAAAAGAGAGAAGGCTGAGACTGGTACAGTAGATAAGGAAGCAAGTCTAATAGTGAAGGCAGACAAGAACTTGGCAGAGAACAAGTTAAAGCTGATGAGCTAAACTGCATTTACTTCAATGCAAGAGGCCTGACAGGTAAGGCAGATGAACTTGGGGCGCGGTTGCGAACATGGGACAGAGATATCATAGCTATTCAAGAAATGTGGGTCAGGGATGAACAGGACTAGCAGTTCTGGGGTATAAATGCTACAGGAAAAATAGAAAGGAAGTAAGAGAGGAGAGGTAGTGGCATTTTTTTGGTGAGGGAGAACATTACGGCTGTTCTCAGGGCGATATTCCTGGGAGATCATCCAGTGAAGTTATATGGGTGGAACTGAGAAATAAGAAAGAGATGATCACTTTGTGGGGTTTGTATTATAGAGCCTCCTGTAGTCTGAGAGAAATTAAGAAGCAAATATCTATGAAGATATCAGATATCGGAGCGCAAAGCCGGTCGGGAAGGTAAGTGATTGTTATTTGAGTGGGTGTGTTCTAGACCCCAGGTCCTACAATGTAGGGCCTCCCTCCCTCCTCCTCTAACCTAAATTAAAAGTCCACAGTCTTGCCCCAAAAAGAGGGTCCAAGGAAGTTCCTGTGGATTGAAGAGTGAGGCTTTAGCTCAGGAGTCTTTGACAAGGAGGTTGAGTGAAGTGATTACGCCATAGATGAAGAGGGTGAAGACATGACTGCCCAGCTGGTTCAGTGTGCTACGTGCTTGATGTGGGAGGTCAACGACTCTGGTGTGTCTGGCTCGTATAAGTGTGGAAAGTGTGTGCACGTTCAGATACTGACAGAGCATATTGCAGCACTGATGAAAGAACTCGAAGACCTTAGGCTCATCCGAGAGAACGAGATCTTTCTGGACAAGACCTTCAGCGAGATTATTACACCAATCGTACCAGAAGAGAGCAGAAGAGAGCAGACGATGAGGAAGGCAGAGAGGAGACAGGTGCAAGAGACCCCAGGGGAAGTACCTGTCAGGAACAAGTTGAATCTTTTGGAAACAGTACAGACAGATGACACTGCCAGTCCACGAGGCCAGGTCTGTCAATCAGAAGTTGGCGTGGAGACAGAGCGGAAGAGTCGGACATCACACAGAGCTGTGGTCATAGGGGACTCCATAGTGAGAGGAACTGACCGGGGTTTTTGTGGCAGCAGATGGGACTTAAGGTTGGTGTGTTGCCTTCCTGGTGCCAGGGTTAAAGACATCACAGACAGAGTGCAGGAAATCCACAAGGATGAAGGCGAAGAGCTAGAGGTGGTGGTACATGTCAGCACAAATGATGTCGGGAAGAAGAGGAGAACTAGGAAGAAGGCTGAAAAGCAGGACGTCCAAGGTGGTTATCTCTGGTTTGTTTCCAGTTCCTCGGGCAGGTGAGTCCAGAAACAGGGAGATAATGGACTTGAACGTGTGGCTGGGGAACTGGTGCAGGAAGCAAGGATTTAAATTCTTGGATCACTGTGATATGTTTTGTGATAAGCATAAATTCTACAAGAGAGACGGTTTGCACTTTAATAGGTTAGGGACCAGCATTCTGGCAGGCAGGTTTGCTACTGCAACACAACTACGTTTAAACTAAGTAGCGGGGGGGGAGGGGACAAACTGGATGTTTTTGAAGGAAATTGAAGGGAAAGTTAGAACAAGGGATGTCAAGAAAGACAACTGTATCAATGAGGCAGAAAACTCAAAAGGGGCTCCATTTTGGAATGGCAGGCAGTGACCAGTGGGGTACCACAGGGATCAGTGCTGGGACCGCAGCTTTTTACAATATATTTAAATGATATAGAAGATGGTATTAGTAACAACATTAGCAAATTTGCTGATGATACTAAGCTGGGTGGCAGGGTGAAATGTGAGGAGATGTTAGGAGATTACAGGGTGACCTGGACAGGTTAGGTGAGTGGTCAGATGCATGGCAGATGCACTTTAATGTGAATAAATGTATGGTTATCCACTTTGGTGGCAAGAACAGGAAGGCAGATTACTACCTAAATGGAATCAATTTAGGTAAAGGGGCAGTACAAAGAGATCTGGGTGTTCTTGTACACCAGTCAATGAAGGTAAGCATGCAGGTACAGCAGGTAGTGAAGAAGGCCAATAGCATGCTGGCCTTCATAACAAGAGGGATTGAGTATAGAAGCAAAGAGGTTCTTCTGCAGCTGTATAGGGCCCTGGTGAGACAACTGGAGGACTGTGTGTGGTTCTGGTCTCCAAATTTGAGGAAAGATATTCTGGCTATTGATGAAGTGCAGCGTAGGTTCACAAGGTCAATTCCTGGAATGGCGGGACTACCTTACGCTGAAAGACTGGAGCAACTGGACTTGTATACCCTTGAGTTTAGAAGACTGAGAGAGGATCTGATTGACACATATAAGATTATTAAAGGATTGGACACTCTGGAGGCAGGAAACATGTTTCAGCTGATGGGTGAGTGCCGAACCAGTGGACACAGCTTAAAAATATGGGGTAGACCATTTAGGACAGAGACGAGGAGAAACTTCTTCACCCAGAGAGTGGTGGCTGTGCGGAATGCTCTGCCCCAGAGGGCAGTGGAAGCCCAGTCTCTGGATTCATTTAAGAAATAGTTGGATAGAGCTCTCAAGGATAGTGGAATCCAGGGTTATGGAGATAAGGCAGGGATAGGATACTGATTAAGGATGATCAGCCATGATCATACTGAATGGTGGTGCAGGCTCGAAGGGCAGAGTGGCCTACTCCTGCACCTATTGTCTATTGTCTATTGTCTATCTGTAAGAAAAATAGGGTTGTAATGGTAGGGGATTTTAGCTTTCCAAACATAGGCTGGGACTGTCATAGTGTTTAGGGCTTGGGTAGGAAGGCATTTGTTAAGTGTGTACATGAACAATTTTCATTCAATATGTGGATGCATCTCTGAGAGAAGGAGCAGTATTTGACTTTCTATTGGGAAATAAGGCAGGGCAAGTGACTGAGGTGTCAGTGGAGCAGCACTTTGGGACAAGTAATCATTATTCTTTTAATTTTAAAATAGTGATGGAAAAGGATGGAACTGATCAAAAAGTTAAAGTTCTAAGTGGGAGTAAGGCCAATTTTGATGTTATTCGGCAGGAAGTTTCAAACGTTGACTAGGAAAGGCTATTCGCAGGTAAAAGGATGGTTGGGAAGTTGGGGAGGCCTTCAAGGAGATAACAAGAGTTCAGAGACAGTATGTTCCTGTTAGTGTGAAGGACAAGGCTGGTAGGTATGGGGAAGCTGGATAACTGGTGAAATTGGTGTAAAAGTAGGCATATATCAGGTACAGATAGCTTGGATTGAGTGAATCCCCAGAAGAGTATAAGGACAGTAGGAATATACTTGCGGGAAATCAGGAGGGCAAAAAGGGGACATGAGAAAGCTTGAGCAAATAGAGTCAAGGAGAATCCAAAAGAGATTCTATAAATACATTAAGGGCAAAAGACTAACAAAGGAGAGAATAAGGTTCCCTTAAAGATCAACATGACTGTCTATGTGTGGAACCACAGGAGATGAGTGATACTAAATGAATATTTTCAGTATTTACTGTGTAGAAAGACTTGAAAACGAGAGAACTTGGAAGACTAAATATTGATGTCTTGAAAAGAGCTCATATTACAGAACAGGAGCTGCTGGAGGTCTTAAAATGCATAAAGGCAAATAAATCCTCCCAAATCTGATCAGGCATTTCCCAGAAGCTGGTGGGAAATGTAGGGAAGAGATTGCTGGGACACTTGCTGAGATGTTTGTATCATTAATAGCCATGAGTGAGGTGCTGGAAGACTGGAGGGTGGCTAATGTGGTGACATTACTTAAGAAAGGTGATAAAGTAAATTCAGAGAACTATAGACCAGTGAGCCTAATATCAGTAATGAGTAAGTTGTTGAAGGGGATTTCTGTATTTAGAGAGGCACGGACTGATTAGTGATCATCAACATGGCTTTGTGATTGGGAAATCATGTCTCACTAACTTGATTGTGTTTTTTAAAAAGGTAACAAAGAGGATTGATGCAGAGCGGTAAACATTGTCTATATGGAGTTCAGCAAATTGTTCAACAAGGTTTTGCATGGTAAACTGATTAATAAGGTTAGATCACATGGGATCCAGGGAGACCTAAACAATTGGATACAAAATTGGCTTGAAGATAGGAGACAGAGGGTGGTGGGGAAGATTGTCTTTTTGGACTGGAGACCTGTGACCAGTGGTGTACCACAAGGATCAGTGCTTGATCCATTGTTGTTCATCATTTGTATAAATGATTTGGACGTGAATCTAGGAGGCATGTTAATAAGTTTGCAGATGACACCAAAATAAGTGGTGTGGTGGACAGTGAAGAAGATTATCTCAGAGTACAATGGGACCTTGATCAGATGGGCCAATTGACTGAGGAGTGTCAGATGGAGTAATTTAGATAAATGAGAGGTGTTGCATTTTGGTAAGGCAAACCAGGGCAGGGCTTATACAGCTAATGTTACAGCCCTGGGGAGTGTTAGTGAACAAGGCACCTAGAGGTGCAGGTGTATAGTTCCTTGAAATTGGAGTCATAGGGTGACAAAATGGTGAAGAAGGGATTGGCACACCAGCCTTCATTGGTCATAACCTTGAGTAAGGAATGGTCTCTAGCCTGAAACATCGACTCCCTTGCACCTTGGATGCTGCCTGACCTGCTGTGCTTTTCCAGCCCCACACTTTTTGACTCTGATCTCCAACATCTGCAGTCCTCACTTTCACCTGTCTACTTGTGATGCAAATTTTGCATCCAAGCTAATTTTGTATCCAATTGACAAGGTCACCCTGAAAGCCGTGCGATCTAATTTTACAAATTAACCTACCATGCGCAACCTTGTTAAATGCTAAACTAAAGTTCAGGTAAACAACACCTACCACTCTGCCCTCCTCCTTTCAGTAATTTCCTCAAAAAAATTCAAAATCAAGTTCTCTCATAAAACCATGCTGTTCTGAATCAATCCTTGCCTCTCCAAATTCATGTAAATCCTATCTTTCAGAATCACCTCCAACAACTTACCAACCACCAAAGTCAGACTCACAAGTTGAAAGTTTCCAGGCCTCTCCTTACAGCCTTCCTTAAACAGTGGCACAATGTTAGACACCTTCCAGTCCTTTGGTATCACCTGTGTTGATAGATTATACAAATATTTCTGCAAGGGGCCTTGCAATTTCCTCCCTAACTTTCCACAATATCCTTGGATACACTTGATCACGTCCTGGAGATTTATCCATCTTTGTGTTTTCTAAGATCTTTCACACTTCCTCTTCTGTAAAGTGAACTATTTTCAAAACATCAAAATTTATTTCCCTGAGTTCTCTAGCCTCTTTCTTTTGCGATAGTAAAAACTAATTTGAAATATTCATTTAATGTTTCTCCCACCTCCTGAGGTTCAACACAACGACAACCTTGTTGATCTTTAAGGGAACTGATTCTCTCTCTCTCTCTCTCCCGTGCTCTCTTGCTCTCAATGTATTTGTAGAATCTTTTTGGATTATCTTTAACCTTAACTGCCAAGACTATTTCATAACCTCTTTTTGTCTTCCTGATTTCCTTCTTAAGAATACCGCTACACTCTTTATACTCTTGAAGACATTTAGTTGATCCCAGATGTCTATATCTAATATATGATTTTTTAAAATTTTGTTTAGAACCTCAATATCTTTATTCATCCATTGTTCCCTAATCTTACCAATCTTGCCTTTCATCCTAACAGGACCATAATGCCTCTGAACTCTCATTATCACACATTTGAAGGCCTCCCACATACATGTCAGTTGTCAAGTAATATTTTGCCCTGTCTTCACTCCCCTTCCAAGAGTCGGTGCCATGGCACTCAAAGCTCCTTTTTAAGAAAATGCTATTACTATGTTGCATTCTAATTTGTAACAAAGCCAGCATCTGAACGTAAGAACTGTTGAGAGAAATGGTATTATTATATTCTTGGAGGACCTTTTGACTTTACTCCTGTCCTGTGGCAGTCTGCATTCTCTCCCAGTTCCTACAGCTCTCTGTAGCAAATTTCTAAGCTTAGAATCATGGCTTCTCACAGGATGATGATTTGGTGTGTGATGTTGGCTATTGGTCCACACTGGAGACTGTTGAGTTCAACAAACAGTTTGGCTTGTTCATTGTCAGAGTTTCCCAGATATCTTTTAAGAGAAAAGTGTTTGAATTATCTCTGTGCAAAATGTGTTTTGGAGGTCAATCTCTATTCCAACTAAATATGTAGTCATCTCCAGATATATCTGAAGGTCTCAATGTGAAGAATACATACAGTGCAAGTTATACAGATGATGAATTTTAATATACAAGTAATTACCCCTGGATGTCTTTAACAGGGTGTGACAGACAGATGAAACACAGTGGCTATTTGAACACAATAACAGGTCTTTTGCCATGTTATGTCGATTTCCTTTGTGAATTCCTATTAAACGTGACTACTTTCAGGTCAAGTTACTTTGGCAGTCAGTTTAAAGTATCTCGGGTCATTTTAACTGTTTTATCTCAGGTACAAGACACTATGCCAAGGAGATTTAAAGACTGATAGTCCACATTTCACATCATCATAACAGCTAGTAGTTGAATAAAGATAATTTAAACTCAGTGCTGAAGGTAGAAGGAGCACCAATTCTATTGGATAGAGGTTGCAGTTCCTCCACCAAATGCCCAAGAAACTCCACACAAAAATTGCCTCAATAGTTACATTTAGGGCAGAGTGTTTATTTATGAATTTTTTTATTTATATGGCTGAGGATGCAATTATAGGTCAATGTCAATATTAATAATCTCATCAATAGTTTCAGCGGTGAATGGATGTGGTGTCACCAGAATGGCTCTGTCAGGACAGCAGCTTTGTACGTGCATAATGGATTGACTTGGATGGCCACAGCCACAGTTTGAGTTATCTTCATGTTCCACTTATGGAGCAAATGGTCACAGCTTCCCGTCTGTCCTCAAGCAATTGAAGATTGTCCTGCTTTTGTACAGCAAGTTGAATCTGAGATGCCACTGCTTAAGTTACCAGGTTAATTCTTAGATATTCAAAACAAGTTGTACGCACATTGGCTATTATATTACTGTCCGAAATTTGTTATTTAAAGTTGCAGTTAGCCAGTGTTTGAAGCCAATCAGGATATGCAACATTAAGAGTTGGGGCAGTTATTACTTTGTAGGTTGTGGACTGTATTCTATAGGGACAAAGGCACCTTAAAAGAGTACATGGGCTTTCTCTTTAAGGTCTGTGTTAATGGTAGTGCTTAGTTAGCTATCAGCCTGCAGTGTTCTTTAAGGAAGACGTTTTCCCTGTAGACTTCATGAAAGGTTCCATTCAAACTGTGCTGGTCTCAACTACAGAAGTGAAATGAATAATTGATATCTTACACTTAGCTAAATCTTAAGTGGAACATATTTAAAATTATAATTCTATTCATCTCAAGGCTTTTGTTTGCATTTTAAGTTGGAATTATGCTTTGATTCTGGACTAGACTGCCAATTTTAAGTTACAATCTGGCTTGGGACCAATAACTTTTTTAAAGTTGATGAAATATGAGATCCCAGGTACTTACTAAGAGAATAAGTACACAAAATTACAAGGTTTTGAACAAAGAACAATTAACTTTAAATAACAAAATTTGAACAGTAATACAATAGAAAAAGTGCATGCAACTTGTTTCGAACATCTAAGAATTAACTTGCGGTAAATATGGGTAACAGACAAACTATGATTGAACATCCCACAAAGCATTTCAAATAAAAATTGCAGTCATGATAGATTCCATGGATTACTCAGCAACCTTTGCAAGTATTAGTACTGCTGTGGGTCACCTCATCTTACTGAACTTTACAAGGGATTCTAATTTCTTCTCTCTGCAAGTTTTAACTTCAGAATTCTTTTTTTTATACCCCCTCACTCCTTGGATCTCCTCTGAGCGCTAATGGCTCAGAGCCGAGTATAAAAGCCCCTTTTCTGGACGGAGGCTCTTTTTCCTGTTCCAAAGTACCTTACTGATCGGCTGCCTGAAGGTAACAATCTGACTGGCTCCCTCTGACTGAATAAACTGACTGTTTCGTAACCCTTGAACTGATCTGAGTACTTGATTGAAAATCTCACAACAAACACCATCCTTGATCTTTGGCTGCACCGAATGTAACTGGTATTTTGGAACAGTCAAATGGAGCAGATCCTTGGACCTGTCTGTTCCCTGAATGTTACCACTTTCATAGATTGCTGGTTTACGTAGTAGAAATTACATTCAACAAAATGGTTTTTATTACAACTACTATTGAAGGCAATATTTCAATTGTAGAAATATTGTTATGATTTTGGTTACTTGGTTCTGACAAGGATGCAAAGGTACACTTGCTGGTTTTAATTGTGTTGTTGCTTTAAAATAACTTCTAGCATGTTATATGTTTCTAGCATGATTTCTGATATGATCAAAAAATTCCCAGCCATGATACACCAAGAACCAGAAAAAGAACCATTACCTGCAGAAGATGATTGATGATGTTTGGACTGTACTGATAAAGAAACTGTTATATATAGCACCAAGGTGCAGCAAGTCAATGAGTAGCTTGCATTGTGTAGCATTCTGATACTTTGGAGATTATTGTTTTGCCAAAATCATTTTCTTTTAAGGAGTGTTCATGTGCATTTGAATGAATGATCTAAAAGCATCAACTGGAAGGTGGGAATGTAGAATTTATGAAGATTAGTTTTCCTAACACTTCGAATATCAAGTTCAGCAGATGCTCATAAATTCATAAGATATAGGAGCAGAATTAGGCCATTCGGCCCATCAAGTCCACTCTGCCATTCAATCATGGCTGATATGTTCCTCACCCCCATTTTTCTGCCCTCTCTCCATATCCCTTCAACCCATTACCAATTAAAAATCTGTCTAACTCCTCTTTAAATTTACTCACTGTCCCAGCATCCACCCACGACACTTTGGGTTAGCAAATTCCACAGATTCATAACCCTTTGCGAGAAATAGTTTCTCCTCAAGTTTGTTTTAAGTTTGCTCCCCCTTATCCTCAGACTATGACCTCTCATTCAAGAATGCCCCACAAGAGGAAACATCCATTCCATGTCTATTTTATCCACACCTCTTATCATCTTGAAGACCTCAATTTGATCTCCCCTCATTCTTCTAAATTCCAGAGAGCATTGGCCTAAACTGTTCAATCTCTCTTCATATGACAAACCCCTTATCTCTGGGGTCAATCTAGTGAACCTTCTCTGAACTGCCTCCAATGACACTCCATCTTTCTTCAAATAAGAGGACCAAAACTGTGCACAATATTCCAGGTGCAGTCTCATTAATGCCTTACCTTTATATTCTATTCCTTGAGATACACAAACCAACATTCCATTCACTTTCTTTGTTATCTGCCGTACCTACATGCTAGTTTTCTGTGACTCATGAACTCATGTATACATCTGGAGAGAGGATTGATACCAAGTCAACATGGATTTCTGTAGATTTCCTTGGACAGAACTAGGGGTGGCACAGTGGCTCAGTGGTTAGCACTGCTGCCTCACAGCGTCAGGGACCCAGGTTTGATTCCAGCCTCAGGTAACTGTCTGTGTGGAGTTTGCACACTCTCCCCCGTGTCTGCATGGGTTTCCTCCAGGTGCTCTGGTTTCCTCCCATAGTCCAAAAAAATTGCCCATAGTGTTAGGTGCATTAGTCAGAGGAAAATGAGTCTGGGTGGGTTACTCTTCGGAGGGTCAGTGTGGACTTGTTGGGCCAAATGGCCTGTTTCCACACTGTAGGGAATCTAATCTAATTCAGTCTAAAATTTAGATTAGATTCCCCACAGTGTAGAAACAGGCCCTTCCGTCCAACCAGTCCAAACCGACCCTCCGAAGAGTAACCCACCCAGACCCATTTCTGACTAATGCACCTATCACTATGGGCAATTTAGCATGGCCAATTCACCTGACCTGCAAATCTTTGGACTGTGGGAGGAAACCAGAGCACCCGGAGGAAACCCACGCAGACACAGGGAGAATGTGCAAACTCCACACAGACAGTCGCCTGAGGCGGGAATCTGGGACCCTGGCGCTGTGAGGCAGCAGTGCTAACCACTGCGCCAATGTGCCGCCCCAAGTTAAGACTTGCTTCTCCGTTTGGAGAGGGCAATTAACTCAAATGGCAGAGTGCTCAATTTGTACATGAGAGATAGCAGGATCCATGCTTCTATTCTCCTCAGGGAAGGTGATGGCCTAGTGATATTATTGCTAGATTATTATTCAAGAACCTCAACTAATACTCTGGGTTCAAATCCCACCATAGCAGATCATGGAATTTAAAAAATACAAAAATCAACCCACAGACTCCCATGAATGTATTTGCCTGAACCTTTTATTGGGTTCGATAAGCAGTCCCTTGACCAGACTGACCAGACCCCAGATCACTGCTTGCTACTCCCTGACTGACAGTACATGACTCCGCTGACTGCTTGTGATGCTCCTAAAGGACTGATCATTATCACCCCCCGGATTGTAGTTGAACATACCCCCAGATCGTGACCAGCACGAGCAGTTCAACTGACTGCAGCCATGCCCTGGGCCTGTAGGCAGATTGCACCCATGTCTGATGGTACAGTAACACCCTGATGGACAGTGGGCTCCCTCAGATGGACTGAAAACCAGCCCACACCTACTTTCTAACAAGGTGATTTGGTTGTATAAATGTACAGTGTGTAGGCAGCTGGCACCAGTTGTAAGTTTTAGATTTACAACTTAGTGTGTAGCACAGCGAGATGCTCTTCTCCTCCTTGGACAGATCCCTGCAGACAGTGCAGCTTGTCTGAGTGTCTGCATAAAAAAAATGTGCATCAGTTCTGATAGTCTTTAGGCTCTGACTGAAGTGATAACATACTAACAGGCCTAGCACAATGAGACATGGGTGCTGTGAGCTTGCAAGTAGACACTAAGAGAACATGTGAGCAGTTCTGAGATGCAGTTTGGACCAACCCGTGAGCTGAGAACCTGTCCTTGTCAATGACAATTGTTGATGTGCTCCACAATGCATCAACACCTGCACTTCTGTAGCATCCTACATATGGATGGGGGATGTACCAGGAGGATCCTGAGAAACAGGCAATTCTCAGATGTCAACTTCCACAGATGAGCGGCATCCATGGATAGTACTCTGAGATGCTGTTTTGTGTTGAACAATATGGAAGCGCTTCATAGTCAGTGACAAGCTACAGTCACTAGATATCTACTCTGATTTCGATGGTGTGAGTTCTGAGCGTCTAGTTTGCAGAATATGGGATAGGAAGCTGCATATTAATGAGGTGAGATGTGAAATCAATAAAGTTGATAGCAAGAAATTCGTTGTTGCCCTGCCGTAATTTGGCCGCGTTGTCCCGCAGTTGCATAAAAGATCCAGCAAGTTGTTCCCAATGACGAGTCAGGTCTCAGCTGTCTTCTCATGTGATGCTGATACAAATCTCATCCTAGCCCATGTTATTCAGGCCTCAACAGTTAGTCCCCCAATGTGTCAATTACAGTCAGTCACACAGTGTGCTCGTTCCAGTCACTTTGTCAGTTTTCATAGTCACAGTCTGTGCCATGATGTGCATTATGCTATGCTGGGATGAAAATAATTTTGTGAAGGAAGCTGGAAGAAATTGAAGTATTTGGATAATTTCTGTGTTGAGCAAAGGTTACTGTGTGACTTCTTGAAACTGAAAAGTCAAAAGTTAAAGTGTGTTGTGATTCACCTGCTGTTTACAAAAAAGCCAAATTACTTTGTGGAGAGGAGGCTGGAGACAGATGAGAGCGGAGTTTAAGGGTTTTATTTCTTGGTCAAACTGGATTAGAACAGCTCTACTGCTGAAGGTGCCTGTGGACTGGAGTTGTCAGTTTTCCAGTTCACCTATTTGGGTCAGTTGAAGAACTGGAAAGAGTCTGCCTGTCTGGAGAGGTAAGCGGAAAACCATAAAATGGAACCAGTTAAAAAAAGGTCTCTTTCTCTCAACTAAACTAATGTGAAGTCTTGATAAAGTCGAATATCAGGAATTGTAATGGGTTCTTAGCTGATCTCAAGCCTGAATAAAAGATCTTGTTGATTCCATGGCAATCAGCATTTTGAACACACCAACATGGGGCCCACAGTGACTCAGTAGTTAATACTGCTTACTCACAGTGCCCGGGACTGGGTTTGAGTCCAGTCTCGGATGATTGTCTGTGTGGAGTTTGCACGTTCTCCCCACCTCTGCAGGGGTTTGCAACAGGGGCTCTGGTTTCCTCCCACAGTCCAAAGATGTGCAGGTTAGGTTGATTCGTCATGCTAAACTGCTCCATAGTGTCCAGGAATGTGCAGGCTAGGTGGGTTAGCCATGGGAAATGTTAAGTTATGGGGAAAGGGTGGAGGTCTGGGTGGGATGCACTTCAAAACGTTGGTGCAGACTTGATGAGATGATTGGCCTCTCTCTGCATTGCAGGGATTCTATGACATGGCAGCCACTGAACTATGAGAATTCTTCCCATTTTATTCTTTGAGTTTGAAATATTAACTGATTGTGGTGTTTTCCTTTGTTTAAGCAAATATCATCTCTACAGATGTATGTTATATTGTCTGTCATGTCAATGTGTGTATTTAGGATTAAGGGGACATAGTTTAATTTAATGAACATAGAACATATAGAACATAGAAAAATACAGCGCAGTACAGGCCCTTCGGCCCTCGGTGTTGCGCCGACCGAAGCCTACCTAACCTACACTAGCCCAATAACCTCCATATGCTTGTCCAATGCCCGCTTAAATGACCATAAAGAGGGAGAGTCCACCACTGCTACTGGCAGGGCATTCCATGAACTCACAACCCGCTGAGTAAAAAATCTACCCCTAACATCTGTCCTATACCTACCACTCCTTAATTTAAAGCTGTGTCCCCTGGTAACAGCTGACTTCATTAGCGGAAAAAGGTTCTCACTGTCAACCCTATCTAAACCCCTAATCATCTTGTACACCTCTATCAAATCTCCCCTAAACCTTCTTTTCTCCAATGAGAACAGCCCCAAGTGCCTCAGCCTTTCCTCATACGATCTTCCTACCATGCCAGGCAACATCCTGGTAAACCTCCTCTGCACTCGTTCCAATGCCTCCACATCCTTCCTATAATATGGCGACCAAAACTGCACACAATACTCCAGATGAGGCCGCACCAGAGTCTTATACAACTGCAACATGACCTCAGGACTCCAGAACTCAATTCCTCTACCAATAAAGCCCAGTACACTATATTCCTTCTTCACAGCACTATTTACCTGGCTGGCAATGAAGTAGCTCAGTTGTTAACCAGTTTTACCACAAATTGGAAGAATAAATTTGCTTCTATTTAATGAGTTTTGTTTGAGATGATTGAAGAAACTTGCTGGTTAATAGTACAGATGCACAATCCTGTATCCGAAATGCTCGGGACAAGTTGGTTTTCGGCATTCAAAAATTTTTCGAATTTTTCGAATTTCAGAATAAGTGACAGTTTGATGGTGAAATTTTAAAAAACCTTGCCAAAGGAGCAGACACTGAGTAAAATGGGCCTTGAGAGAGAATGGAGGCCTGCCAGTGCTGAGCCACGACCCCCCACACGTCGCATCTAAGTGACACGCATCGAACGGGTATCGACCTGGGTTAACTGTTTGCATGCCAAACAACCTTGTTAATGAGAAAAACACTTCACAAAAAAACCTTCAGACTTTGGAGCTTTTCGGATGTGGGGATTTTGGATTGTCTACCTGTACCAAACTAGTACAATTGACCATTTTGATTATTACATCAACACATTTACATGACATCATAGCAACAGAATCAGGAGGAGTATCTCAACTGTAGGAGAGAGGCTAAGGCTAAAAGGAAGCATGAGGAAAGGATGGCAGTGTGCGCTAAAACATGTATTAAAATGTTCTTCAAACATATTTATAGGCAAACGTTAGTGATGGATAGAGTGGGGCCGATTAGGAAGAAATAGAGTAAGCTGTTCACTCAAGCAAAGGATGTTGCAGGAGCATGAAGTGAATATTTTGCTTCTGTCTTTACCAACTTGGAAGATGGTGACAATGGCCTATTTGAAAGGGTGGGTGTTGAGCAACTGAGCAATACAAAAGGCTGACATCATTGCAGAGAGGTAATGGAGCAAATCGTGGAGCCGTTGATAGAAATTTTCCAGGCCTCTCTGACATAGGATTAGTCAGAGGAGACTGGAGGTTTGTAAATGTGACACTGTTGTTTACGAAAGTGGTAAAGGTTAACCCCGGAATCTGTAGATCTATCAGTATGACCTCAATAGTGGAAGGATTGATGGAGGATAAGATAAATATACATTTAGAGAAAAATAAATTATAACTAGACAGTCAACATGTCTGACAAATGTAATTGAGTTCTTTGATGAGGTGATGCAGGCAGTGGATGAGGGTAGCGTTGAGGATGTTATATTTCACAAATCATGTGATACTGTGCCACATACCAAGTTGATTGGCAAATTAGTGTAGTGCTGGAAAAACACAGCAGGTCAGGCAGCATCCGAAGAACAGGAGAATCAATGTTTTGGGCAAAAGCCCTTCATCAGAAAGGGCTTATGGACAAGACATTGATTCTCCTGCTCCTCGGAAGCTGCCTGACCTGCTGTGCTTTTCTAGCACCACACTCTCAACTCTGACCTCCAGCATCTGCAGTCCTCACTTTCCCCTGATTGGCAAATTAGAAATGTTTGGAATTGATGGGTTCTTGGCAGCATGGATTAGAAGCTGACTAAAAGATAGGAAACAGAGGGTAGGTATAGATGTCATTTTTCAGATTGGAGAAGAGTTGAAAGTGGTGTTCCTCAGGTATTGGGGTTGGGACCCTTGCTGGTTCTGACCTTTATTAAGAATTTGGAGATGGGCATTGAGGGCAAAATCTCTAAAGTTGCACATGATACAAAGTTAGGGAGACTAATGAACTGTGAGGGTGACACTGAGTGACTTCAGACAGACAGTGAAAAGTTGTTAAATAGGCAGACATCTGGCAGATGAGTTTCAGAAGAAACACTGAGAGACAATACAGACTCAATAACACAACTTTGAAGGAATACATGAGCACAGGGACCTCGGGTTCATGTACATCATTCTCTGAAGGTGGCCAGGTAAGTTGAAATAGTTGTTAAGAATGTCTATCGGATCCTTGGGTTTATAAATAGAGGCATAGAGTATAAAATCAAGGAAGTAATGCTGCACCTCTATAAATCATTGATCATACCGTATTTGGATTATTGTGATCAGTCCTAAGCACCTTATTTAAGGAAGGATGTTAAAACTCTGGAAACAGTTCAAAGGAGACTCACTGGAATAATACCATGAATGAGGGAATTTAGATACAAGGAAAGATAGAGAAATTGGGCTTATTTCTTTAGAGTAGAGAAAATTAAAAAGTGACCTTTTTGAGGTGTTCAAAATTATGAAGAATTTTGACAGGATAAAGAAGGATATCCTATTTCTACTGACTGGTATGTCAATAACTAGGAATCACAATTCCAAAACTGCCAGAAGAGAACTCGGAATGATATGAGGGAGAAAGTTCTTTACTCAGAGAGTTGTTAGGATGTGGAATGTGCTGCCTGGGAGAGTTGTGGAGCCGGATTCTATATGAGGTTTCAAAATACAGCTGGAAATATATTTGAAAGTGTTGAACTTAGAGGGTTACAGAGATAAGGCCGGAAAATGAGACCAGCTGGGTAGCTCTTTCAGGAGCAAGTTCAGATACGATGGGTCAAATGGCCTCCTTCTGTCAGACCTACAAATGAACATGTTACATCCAGTAACACTCAGTTCTAATGGAACTATATTTTTTGGAATATCCACAGTAAAATGGATTGGCAAAAGTATGACAGAAAACTAATCATTAAAATTTGGGGATGTTGAATAAAAGCTAAACTAGTGTGATATTGTGATCAAGAAATGGTGTAGAGTCAATTGGCATAGAATCTGTGCAGTAACTGCAATGCAAAACGACCCTGATGGGAGTTGTATATAGACCTCCGAGCATTCGCCAGGATGTCGGGGGGACAAAACATCAGGAGATAGACAAGGCATGTAAAAAAGGCACTATTAGAATAATTATGGGGGGACTTCAATATGGGAAAATCAGGTTAGTAGCAGATGTCAAGACAGAATTTGTGGATTGTCTACGAGATTTCTTTTGGATTAGCTTGTGATACAGCCCACTAGGGAACCGACAAGTTCTGGATTTGGTGATGTGTAATGAGGCAGACTTGATTAGGGAGCTTAAGGTAACATAATATAAGACCATAAGACATAAGAGTGGAAGCAAGGTCATTCGGCCCATCGAGTTCATTCCGTCATTTAATCTTGGCTAATGGGCGTTTCAATTCCACTTACCTGCACTCCCCCACCCCCCCCCCCACCCCCGGAGTCCTTAAATTCCTTGCGAGATTAAGAATTTATCAATCTCTGTCTTGAAGACACCCAACGACCCAGCCTCCACTGCACTCCGTGGCAATGAATTCCACAGGCCACCACTTCCTAGCTGAAGAATATGATAGAATTCTTCCTGCAGTTTGAGAAGGAGATGCTGGACCAGATGTAACAGTATTATAATTGAGTAAAGGTAATTACAAAGACATGAAGGAAGAGCTGGCCAGAGTTGATTGTAAGGGGAGCCTAGCAGGGAAGATGGTAGAACAGCAATGGCAGGAGTTTCTGGTGTAATTTAGGAGACACAGCAGACATTCATCCCAAGAAAGAACAAACATACTAAGGGGAGGATAAAGCAGCCATGGCTGACAAGGGAAGACAGGGACATAGGAAAGCAAAAGAAAAAGCATACACTGTGGTGAAGATTAGTGGGAAGCCAGAGGATTGGGAAGCCTTTACAAACCAGCAGAGAACACCTAAAAAACAATGTGGGGAGAAGGTAAATATGAGAGTAAGTTAGCTAGTGACATAAAAGAAGGTTGCAAGAGCTGTTTTAGGTAAGAAAGAGGCAACAATGGACTTTGGAAAATGAGGCTGGGGAAATAGTAATGGGGAAGAAGAAAGAATAGTGGAGGAACTCAATTGATACTTTATGTCAGGTTTTATGATGTGGGACACCAGGAACATACCAGAACTTTAAGAGAGTTGGTAGTGGTGAATGTAGCTGTCATCACTAAGGAGAAGGTGAAGGGCTTGTGCCCAAAACGTCGACTCTCCTGCTCCTCGGATGCTGCCTGACCTGCTGAGTTTTTCCAGTATCACACTTTTTGACTCTGATCCCCAGTATCTGCAATTCTCATTTTCTCCGACTAAAGAGAAGGTGCTTGGGAAGCTGTAAGTTCTGAAAATGGATAAATCATCCAGACCAGATGGAGTACCCTGGAGCTCAGAAGGAGCTAGCTGAGGAGATTTCAGAGGCATTTATGGTTGTTTTTCAGGAATCACTGGAGTCACGGAGGGTCCCAGAGGTCCCAAATCTTAACAGATCATTTTCAGGAATTAAAGTTAAAAACCACACATTACCAGGTTATAGCCCAACAGGTTTATTGGGAAGCGCTAGCTTTCGGAGCACTGCTCCTTCATCAGGTGGTTATAGAGTATAAGATTGTAAGACAGAATTTATAGCAAATGGTTACAGTGTGATGTAACTGAAATTATATATTGAAAAAGACCTGGATTGTTTGTTGAGTCTCTCATCTTTTAGAATGGCCATTTTGGTTTCAGTTCTTTCATCTGTAAATCCTAGAACTTTTTTTAAAGTCACATTCTCAAGTAAACTTTCACAATAGGTATCATCAGCTCAGATAATGCAATGAAAGTATACGGTACCCTGTGTGAGGCTGTCTGTGCACCGATGTTCAAACTGATTCTATTTCTAAAAAAGGGATTTACAGAATCTTACATGGATTCATGTAGTTTTCCAAGCAAAAAAAAATGGAATTCTGCAAGTACAAATTCACCCCACAAACTTATATGTGTGTGTGTACATATGGGTGTGTGTGTGTGTGTGTGGGGGGGGGGGGGGGGGGGGGGGCTGGTATGAGTGTCTGAGAGAGAATATATGCATGAGTGTGAGTGTAAAGGGGTATAAGTCTGAGGGAAGGTGCATGTGTGGGTGTGTATGTGTGAGCGTATGAGAGAGAGCTTGTGTATGAGAGAGGATCTGCGTGAGTGTCTGTGTGAGTATGTAGTGCAGTGGGGTCACCTTAGTGTGACATGAACCCAAGGTCCCAATTGAGGCCATCCCCATGGGTAGTGAACCACTCACACAGACCCTCTCTCATACACGAGTTCTCAGCCATGATTGAATGACAGAGCAGACTCAATGGGCCAAATGGCCTAATTCTGCACCTGTATCTTATGGTCTTATAATAAAAGGCTCCTTTCTCTCTCTCAGCTGCACATGTCCTGTGTCCTATCAATTGTATGGTTTTGAACCAGTTTTGAGTTAATGAGAACTGGCAGCACATATCTATCTCCAATGTGTCACAAATTGGAAGTCTTTTCTATCAATTGGCAGACAGTCCCATTGGGCTGTCATTTTTTGATGTGGTTGCAGTACAAATAATAAATATAGTGAACACCAGTCTTTTCATCCATTGCATGTTAATGATTCATATGAATTTATATCAGTTTAAAGAAAGTATTTTGGTCTTAATTAGAATTTAAGCTGTGGCAACAAATTTGCAAAGTAGTTTTACAGTTTTTACATGGTTAGAAGGACAGTTTTGAGCTTGGATGATGGAGAGGGGGGGGCCTCAATGGCTTGGAGGTCAGAAGAGAGAAACAGCAGATGTCTTCCTTACAATTTTTGATTAATTACTTTTGTCAGAATAACAATAACCAGATGGTGGATCAGAGGCACTGAATGGAAATGGTGCACACAATACTGCAAGTTGCAGACCAGGAGTATTGTTAAGAGGCATGTACAGTAACTGAGTCATCAAATAGTGGCTCTGTGGGAGTCAGGTAGCAGTGGGAAGATGGTGCTATTTATCTTTGTGGGGTGCAGAATATCAAGAAAGTTCTTCCTGCACTGCTGGACAGCCTGCCTCATCCAGGCTACAGCACTGACCTGGGCTGCAATCAGCGTCCAGGCTGGCTGGGACTCAAGGCGCGGCCTCCTGTAGTGGTCTGCAGGAAAAATGACTGCCCTTCTCTCCGACCAGCTCCTCCATACCCCTGTCCATGGAGCAAGGAGCAAGTGTTCCTTCCCGCTAGACTCTGCCCTCGATGATAATGGTTAAACACCACAGCGTGATAGGTAGCTCCAGGCTTGCTGACTTTATAGTGGTGTGCAGTGCGGCTTTCAATATGGTTCCGGCAATGTGTATAACAGAAGGTCTGGGGATTGGTGAGGACTTCCATCTCTCCTGCCACATAATTCCCTGAGAAAGATTGATTAAGTCATGTGAGCATCTAGTGGGCCAAATATCGTGAGCATCACTTGTCAATATACTGAAAAGTTAAAAAAATTCCATCCACAATATTCTGATTGAGGTCTAAGCAGGGTCTTGTATGAAAACATTCTTGTTATGAGTCTGAGTTATTCTGCAGTACATCACTTTTTGTTAAACTCTAGAAACCTCGCAGTCGCCCCATAAGCTCAGAAAATCGACTTCTAAATAATTGTACTATAATATACATCCACTGAACTAAAATTGATGCAAGCTAGTAAAAGGCAAATTTTATGCTTCTGTACTTAAATCTACACCAGTGCTTCCCAACCTTTTCAGTAGCAAGACACAATTCAATGAGACACACAATTCCACAGCACACCGCTGTTTCGGATGAACTGATTGCTCATAAATGTCACAATTACTTGCATTTACTCTGGTTACGGCCTTACCAGAGAGTGTTGCAACATAGTGCACACAATAAGGAGCAAAAGTATGAATGTTTTAAATCCAGCAACAAAATAACACTGTCTTCAAACTGCAAACACAAACACATTTTCCAAATCTGATCAACTCAACAATTTCCAACTATTCATGAACAATGGATCAGAGCCAAACGTGGTATTTGCCAAACAATGGCAAAATACTGCATTCATGGGAAACCGATGGCTCTGGGTGCACAGATCCTTCGGACTGGGGAGGAACTGATAAGAGGGTCATCCACAAATTGTGCTCCACTGATAATCACTATCCCCTCTTGTATTTTGTGTGCGGCCATGTTAAAAATTCTAGCTTTCAAAGGTATGTTTCAGCACACAGAAGAGAACAGCATTAGCATGGTCAGAGATCATTGAATGCTCATGCATGTCAGTCAATCAGAATACTTACTAAATCACCTCTCCAAACTTCAGCTTTAGTGTGCAGCCCATCTGTAGCTCTGCATATTGCTCTTTTGCCTTTGTAGTGAAACAGAAGTCATCAAGATAAATGGACGATGTCTCCAGTCACAGTCTTCCACATTTTTTGAGGGGAAGAAGAACTTGAACTTCTCTTGCAGTGCTTTGAGTTGTTTGACTATGAGGCTGTGATTCTGACACTGACATTACTTGTGGAAACATCTCAGGTGAACTCTCTGCTGCTGCCTACTACCAAAGGGCCAGTTTTGACCTGAAATCTTGAAGATCATCTTGTTCTTCCCCTGTATTTTAGTATTCAGCTCATACAGATCATTGTAAATGTCTGTGAGATATGCCAGCTTAGCCCACCAGTAATCATCAGAGAGTAACTTTCAATAACACAGCTCATATATTGTTGAAAACCCTTGTTAATTCCCTCTGAGCTCATGACCATGGGAGAGAATCTCCCCCTGCGATAACCAATGTAATCACACTACATGGATGGATTTGAAGAACTGCTCTTTTGACAAATTGCTGATAGCTGTTCATTAAAAATGCATTCTTTTGTTTTCCTTTTATTTACAGAATGCTCCAATTAATTAGTCCTCAGTTTTGACAGATCAATTAAATGCTTAACAACATCTTTGAGGGTATTATCTGTAACAGAGGCTGATGAATGAAAGATTTGAACAGCATTATTGCTTGTATGGTAATTATATGTTTGTACATATGAATAAACTGAAGAATCAGGGTAAAGCAGGTCAGAGCATTTGACAAAATGTAGTATCTTCAGGCAAGTATTTTTGTGCCTGAATTCGGCCATCATGGAATGCACTGCTGTGAAAATGGCATGGTGTATTTAGAATATAGGAGAAAGGGAGGACTGCAGATGCTGGAGATCAGGGTTGAAAGGTGTGGTGCTAGAAAAGCACAGCCAGCGAGGCAGCATCTGAGGAGCAGGAGAGTCGATGTTTCTCCTACTCTTCAGATGCTGCTTGACCTGCTGTGCTTTACCAGTACCACATGTTTCAACCCACATTTAGAATATAAGTAATCAATAGTTTTATTCATAATGCACTCAGGTTAAAAGAAAATGTAGGTTTGCTGATAGTTTCAGCTTCTGATTCATTTGTTCCCCAATTGTTATTCATCAATTTACATGACCTCAAAATCTTGTTTGGCTTTTTAAAAAATGGCCTTTTGACTAATGATTTTTTTCACTCTTAACAATACTTTTGAGCTTTGATGCTCTCAGATGTAATGTTACCTGATGTAAGTATGGTTTGTATAGATGTGAGTTTTGAAAACAAGATGATTTTCTTAAAAAAACGTTGGACTGCATGAAGATAATTTAAGTTTCTGTATGTTTTCAACAAGTATCTTTTTATTTGCTTTATCTTCTATTTTCCTCAGTTTTGATGATTTTCAAGGAGTGAGACAGCTAGGCAGGAAACTCATATGCCAGTTAGTTTAACATCTGTCATAAGGAAGAAGTAGCAGGACATTTAGAAAAGCTTAATGCAATCAGAGTCAACATGGTTTTATTGAAGGGAAATCATGTTTGACAAATTTGCTAAGAGCTCTGAAGATATAACAAGCAGAGTTGATAAAGGGGAAGCAGTAGATGCAAGGTATTTGGATTCTCAGAAGGCATCAGATAAGATGCCACATGGTTTTGCAGGTAATGTAAGAGCATGGATTAAGGTTTGGTTCACACACTGAGGACAGAATTAGGATTAATGGGTCATTTTCACATTGGAAGGCTGGGCAGCACGATGGCTTAGTGGTTAGCATGGCTGCCTCACAGCACCAAGCACCTGGGTTCCATTCTAGCCTTGGGTGACTGTGTGGAGTTTGCATGTTCTCTGTGTCTGTGTGGGTTTCTGTCGGGTGTTCTGGTTTCCTCCCACAGTACAAAGATGTGCAGATTAGGTGGATTGGCCATGCTAAATTACCCAGAGTATCCATGGTTCTGTAGGCCAGATGGATTAGCCATGACAAATGGGGGCAGAGGTGTTGGTTTGGGCGAGATGCTGTTCAGGGGATTGGTGCAGATTCGATGTGCTGAATGGCTTCTTTGTGCACTGTAGTGATTCTATGAATTAATGAAGTGTAACAATAATCAGTTCTAGGACCTCACTTATTTACTATCTATATTAATTTGGAGGAGAGACAAAAGAGTGTAATGTATTGAAATTTGCTGATGATACAAAATGAAGTGGGAGGGCATGTTGTGATGAATCTGCAAAGGGATATAGATAGGGAGAGTGAATGGACAAAAACTTAACAGATGGAGTTTAATGCAGGAAAATGTGAGGCCATTTACTTTGGTAAGAAGAATCAAAGGACAGACTATTATATAAATGGAGAGAGATTCCAAAAAAAGTACAGCATGGAAAAATCAGGGTATTCTTGTGCATGAAACATAAAAGGTTAGCATGCAGGCCATTAATTAAGTAGACAACTAGAATTTTGGTCTTCATTAGTGGGGAATTGAAGTTTAAAAATAGATGTCTTGTTACGACTGTCAGGATGTTGGTGAAGCTACATCTGGAGTTCTGTGTACAGTTTTGGCCCTTATATTTAAGAAAGGATATACTGCAATTGGAGAAAGTGAGGACAGCAGATGCTGGAAGTCAGAGTCGGGATTGTGATGCTGGTAAAGCACAGCAGGTCAGGCAGTATCTGAGAAGCAGGAGAATTGATGTTTTGGGCAAGAGCCCTCCACCAGGAATGAGTGTTGTGAGCCAAGGGGGTAGAGAGATAAATGGGAGGGGGTAGGGCTAGGGGAAAGTAGCTGAGAGTGTGGTGGATAGATGGAGGTGGGGATAATGATGATAGGTCAGAGAGGAGGATGGAGCAGATAGTGGGGAAGGAAGATGGATAGGTAGGAGAGGTCATGAGGGCGGTGCCAAGTCGGAAAGTTGGGACTGGGATAAGGTAGGGGGAGGGAAAATGAGGAAACTGGTGAAATCCACCTCCATCTACCCATCACACTCTCAGCTACCTTCCCCCCAGCTCCACCCCCCTCCCATTTATCGCTCATATCCCTTGGCCCACAAGCCTCATTCCTGATGAAGGGCTCTTGTCCGAAATGTCGATTCTCCCACTCCTCGGATGCTGCCTGACCTGCTGTGCTGTTCCAGCACCATAACTCTCGATATTGGAATTGAAGGCAGTTCAAGTGAGTTTGATTAGGCTTACTCCTGGGATCAAAGTGTTGCTTTATCAGGACAGGTAAAGAAATTAGGCCTTTATTCATTGGAGTTTAGAAGAATGCAAGGTGATCTCATTGGGGAGCACAAGAGATTCTGAGGGTGCTTGACAGAGTAAACATGAAGCTTCCACTAATGGGGAAACCTCAAATTAAGCAAAAGAGTTACAGAATAAGGAAACACTCACTTAAAACTGAAATGCAGAGGAATTTGGTTTCTCAGAATTCCCTGCTGCAGACAGTTGTGGAAGCTTTATGACTGTAAGTATTTAAAGAGTAATAGATATTTGAAATATTGGGGAATTAAGGACTATAGTGAACTTGTATGAAAGAGGTGAGGTCTAGGACAGATCAGTCATGATCTTAAAGAAAAGTCAGGCTAAATGGCCTACGCCTCTTAGTTCCTTTGTTCTTATGGAGTGGTTGAGTATCCTCTAGGTTTTGTATAGTTGATATTGTACAGAAATTTGAAATCCAAATACAGTCAAACTGTATGTTGTTTTGTTTGAAGACTTCATTGCCATCGCGGAGTATTGATACTCAATATACCTCAACAGTGAACATAACGTCATGTTTCAATTTGGACTTTATAAGCTGTAACTCCTTTTTAAAAATTTCTAAGAGATGTCAGCATTTGTATTTGTATTTCCTTCCTGGATGAATGATCTAACTTGGTCATATGGGCAGGATTTTACCATAGGCTTTGAGGCCCTGATATTGGAACCACATGGCATATTGGGACTACCAGTTTGGCAATCCTCCTGAAGGTTTTCTCTAAACTGGCTACCTCTACAATCACCAGCAGATTTGGAGATATATCAGAGATCATGAGGCCATCTCAACATGGAGATGGCTTAATTGGCTACAATATCAACATATATGAAAGCAGCAAATAGAAATGCAATTGAATCACAGGGGAGGATAAACTCTACATTTCAGGCTGTGTGCACACCATGATGGTCACTATATATTAGGCATGCAGCCTTTAGAGGCAGCCACCACATAAGTCAAGGGCTCTGAAGGAATACCAGTGAACTTTGTAGGGACCTAAAAAAAAAGCTTCCCTCCTTTATTAAGTGGGTAGTCAATTCATCTCCTGGATTAACCCCATAAGACTTTCCTGCTGATGGGAATGTATCCGAAAGTCATCCTGACATAGCCCTATACTATTTTGTACGACTAGTTCTAATCTTGCCATCACATGAAGATTCAACCTTCTTTATTCAAAACCAGTTAATTAGAAAATTAACATTTTCTGACTTTATTAACTCAATTTCATTTAATCTAGCAAAATGCTGCTGAAAATTAAAATTGAGATCACTTGGATGAACTTTGAAATTATGAGTAATTTTATCAACAGATTATATATCCATCACAGTGCGTATAAATATACAGAATACAAACATTACAGATGAGAACCTGAGAAGCAGAATATGAGAACACTCAACTGCTTATTTATTTATTGTGTTTTCTTCATGGGTTCAAGATTTCAATAAAGGTCAGACACCTATTAAATGAAAATCATTCATCATTTACCCATTACTGTATTGACTGCAGACAATTTAATTCTGTAAGTTATGATTTAAAACAAAAATTGGTCTTGTAAGGCTGGTTTGGTAACGAATAATGAAGTCTTCAATGTCAGGCAGAAAGAACAAAAAAAAAATATTTTCTCTGAAGCATACAAAGTGTAGAGGGAATTGAGCAGGTCTGCTAGCATCTGTGAAAGAAAGCACAGTTAATGTAAAGGCCCCTCAGTAGAGTACAAACCTCCAGAACTCTGTGGAATCTCAATATCATTGAAATTTTGTTGTTCTTCCATGGGGTACTTCCCTGCCTGGGTGTATTCCCATTAATTGCAAAGTTGAAAGCATTTATCTTTTTTTTTAATATCTTGCATCTCTTGAAGGCTTCAGACCAATGCACACCCAACATCCTGCTTTGTAAACTCTGCTCACATTTTGACTTTGTAACATAGTCCAACACAGTAACTGAGGCAATTCACAGCATTCAAAAAGAATCAACAATATGCTGAATAAAACAACCCACATTCTTAAGAAAAAAGTCAATTTGCCTAAAACAGCAATGTTAACAATTTTTGTTAACATTGGCTCTACCTGTACCAAGTTTTGTTGATGTCTGTCCATTAGCTTGTGCACTGTATTAGAGTAGATTTCCTACAATGTGGAAACAGCCCCTACGGCCCAACAAGTCAACACCGACCGTCCGAAGAGTAACCCACCCATACCCATTTCCCTCTGACTAATGCACCTAACACTAAGGACAATTTAGCATGGCCAATTCACCTGACCTCTCCATCTTTGGATTGTGGGAGGAAACCGGAGCAAACCCACGCAAACACAGAGGGAATGTGTAAACTCCACACAGTGTCACCCAAGGCTGGAATTAAACCTGGGACCTTGCTGCTGTGAGGCAGCAGTGCTAACCACTGAGCCACCATGCAGGAATGAGGATTTTAGATTCCTAGGACACTGGAATTATCTCTAGTGGATTACAACTGAACTGAGCTGGGCTGTATTCCCAGCATGGTGTTTTACTGATGTTCTTGGAAGGACTTGAAACTAATTTGGCAGGAGACTTGAATTGTGAATATTAGACAAGAATACAAAGGGTGACAAGATGTTTGAAGAGACAGCACTAAGAAAGTGAGAATAGAAAGTTAATATGTGAAGCTGGAGTAAGGGAGAAAATGATGTCTAAATCAGGGTTACTGTTCATGTATATGAATGCATGGAGTATAGTAAATAGACTGGGGAATTACAGAGTTGCAGAATACCATGTGGAAATATAGTGAGGCAATAATAGAGATCTGGCAGAAGAACGTTAAGACTGGATGTTAAATATTCTTGGGTACAAATTGCAATGATTGTAATGAAGTCATAGACCTCATAAAATATGAGTTTGTTGTTGAGGCTGTTAATCTGATCCAATCAGGGAGCCTGGTTGACAGATAAATACAGGAATGTCAGACATCCTGTTGACTCTGCAGTCTGGCTCTGAGGGAGCTGGATCAGTGTCAAGGACTCCCAGTGTGTAAATAAAGGGTGACTTGGTAATGGGATACCGACCTCTGTGGAATTATTTTGTGGTGTGAGAGAAAAGCTGAAGTAATTAAATTGCAACAGTTGTCTTTCAGTTAGGATAAGCATTTCTGGCATCATGCTGTTATTTGAGAAGTTTGACTTGTTGAAGACTGGGTCCAGTATGTGGAAAGAATGCATTATATTTTGCAGGCAAATGACATCAGGGCAGATGAAAAACACCAAGTAGTTCTCTCGACAGCTTGTGGACCCATAGCTTTTTTGATCATTTGGAGCCTAACTTTCCCTGAAGTACCAGATGCTAAAACCTTTCAAGTATTGATGGATTTAGTAAAGGAATATTATGAACCCAAGCCTCCTCTTATTTCTCAAATACTATTGGTTTTAATCAGCATTTCAAGAACCAGGGTATTCTGCATAAGGATTTTTGACTAGGTGAAAACAACTGGCAGAAATATGTAACTTTGGTTAACAATTTACGAGATTCCTAGAGACAATTTGATATGTGGGATTAATTATGTAAGCTTGCAAAAGGGCCTACTGGCTGAAGCCTAACTGGACTTCAAACAGGCGCTACAACTGACTCTATTAAGTGAAGCATATGAGTTGTAGGGTAGTCCAATGGGAGTAAACACCTTCGCAAATCTGACTAAGCTTGGGGAACATCTCTTGAGTGAAGGCAGTTGTATAGTCCCATTCACGGCATATCCTGAACAGATGGACTCTAGGTCAGCCCACAACAAAATCCCAAAATAAAGTCAAGCTTTGGCTGCTGCCCCACCAACATGGATGTGTGAAATGGCGTCAGAAATTCCAATGCCAGACCCAAGACTCAGCCAAACAAGAGAAACAGTTTGATACAGGCGACAAAGTTTGTCATAAGACTTATGGAAATGGCCCTGCATGGGTAACAGGCAAGATTGACGCAAGGTCAGGGCCAGTGACATATAAAGTTTGAGTGTGATGGTCCTGAATAAACATGTAAACCATACAAAAGCCGCAAATTCTCAAATGGTGTGGGTGCAAAATGTGCACTGCTACTTGGAACTGTTAGAGATGCTGTCGGAACTCATGGATTCACCTCTGTCAAATGCTGTTGAGTCCTTCAAGTCAGAGATGGACATGATGGATGTAACCACCTTGATGCCTTTGCCGCTGGAAGAGAGTGAAATTCTACTGAGGTGCTCCTGGTACAGGAGGCGAGCTCCCATTACTCATGGCAGATGCAGAATGGGAGTAACCTGACCCGGTGATGAAATGCCACAGGTGGGTCTCCAAGGATAAACACCAGCCAATGTCCTCAAACTCAGAGGGAGGTTGATGTAGTGATTGTAATGAGGTCAGCAAGCTGGACATAACAGAATGAGTTCCCTGACTGAGGCTTTAACTTGGTCCAATCAGGGAGCTCTAGCTGACGATAGGATGAAGAGGATGAATGATAGGAAAAAGGATGAATGTCAGAGATACTGACACTCCGATGCCTGACTCTGAATGAGACAGTACTATAAACAAACACCGTTCATATGTAAATAAAAAGTGGTAAAAACAATGACTGCAGATGATGGAAACCAGATTCTGGATTAGTGGTGCTGGAAAAGCACAGCAGTTCAGGCAGCATCCAAGGAGCAGGAAAATCGACATTTCGGGCAAAAGCCCTTCATCAGGACTTGTGGAGGTATCTAAACCAAATGAACTGCAGCAGCTCACCATCAAGTGTCTAGGGGTAATTAGGGGTGGGTAATGAATACTGGCCCAGGTAACAATGCTCACATCACCTGAAAGGATTTGAAAATAAAGCTGAGAACTGGCCAAAAGCAATTCAGTATGTCATGGCAGATAATCTTGGCTGGGAACATGATTCACAAGGCTTATCTTTTTGGGTGAAAGTGACATGCCAAATAACTTTATTACTCTTACTCATATAGACACACAGGGTGGTAATTCCATTTCAGAGTCAGATTCCTGTTGTCATGGTTATATTTAATTCCTCAGCTTGCAGTGCTTTTGCAGTGTAGAGAATATGTTGCAAGCTCAACGTAAAAAGAAACAAATTGGCATTGCTGAAGTTGCTGCTGTCGAAAGGCTGAACAGAGATAATATAGAGGCACCCACTTTGCCATGTCTCACTGCAAGTGTTGTGGGAAGGGATGACTGAGGGCAGGAAGGCTTTGTTCCCTGCCAGCGGCAACAGAAAGCCTGCAAAGCTCACTCAGAATACTTGGCTGGAGGTGACTAACAAAGTCAGCAAATGACAAATGGTGAGGAGGAACTGGGAGCAGTGCTGTAAACAGTTCGATGATCTACATGGCTATGGAAACATAAATCCAAACATGGACCAAGATGGCATGCTCTCTGACCAGCAGTCACCAGAATACAAAAGAGAAGAGCATCTTCTGGGCACAGAGTTCTCCAGACCATGGGAGAGATGTGTGCTCAGCAGTTTCTATGATCGACTGACAGAAATCAGATCCCTAGTACTGCTGGACAGATTCTGCATTGTAGACTGCAGCAGTGGATTGAAAGGCTGAGTGCTGTCCCCGAACAGGATCTTTTTCATCTTGCAGGCCACATGGAAGTTGAACACGAGGGACAGAAGATACAGAAGCTACAGCTAACTTTCCTAACTGACCTTTCATAAAAGGTATCGAGGAGGCTTAGGGAGAAATGGAATTCCATCACAGACTCAGTGAAACCATCTCATCATCTTCAAATTCAGGATTTGCATGGCAATAGTATGGTGCATGGCAATAGTATGGTGCAACAAACTGTCATGGTATAAGTTGCCATTTCATTGTGAATGCTAGTGAGCAATCTCATGGGAGAGCCATTTAAGCAGCAGCCCTCAGAATAGATGCTGGAATGGAACACTGAATGAATGGAATTCAGGCTCCACCCTGTACCATTCTCTGGTCAGTCACACTAATGGAGTAACAAAGCAAGGAGTTTGTGCCAGTTTTGCTTTTGCTAATGCAAATGTTTAGAAGGCTGAGAGGGGATCTGATTGAGACGTATAAAATTATTAATGGATTGGACACTCTGGAGGGAGGAAGCATGTTTCCACTGATGGATGAGTCCAGAACCAGAGGACACAGTTTAAAAGTAAGGGGTAGGCCATTTAGAACAGAGTTGAGGAGAAACGTCTTCACCCAGAGAGTGGTGGGTGTATGGAATGCTCTGCCCCAGAAGGCAGTAGAGGTCAAGTCTCTGGATAATTTCAAGAAAGAGATGGACAGAGCTCTTAGAGATAGTGGAATCAAGGGTTATGGGGATAGGGCAGGAACAGGATACTGTTTGTGGATGATCAGCCTTGATCATAATGAATGGCCTACTCCTGCATCTACTGTCTCTTGTCCCTCTAGTGATCAAGCGAGCTGGGAAATGGTTGAGGTGAGAACATATAATGATGAGGGGGCTACTCACTTTGATATCCCTCAAAAATATGGCTCAGCTGCCTATTTAGTGACTGTCTGGTGGGTTGGCTCTCTCAGCTCTTGCAAATCCTTTTTAAACTTGGGACACTCCAGATCCGTGTTACAAAACCAAACACCACTAAGGGCCAGGTATAAGCAACCACACACCTACAATTCCACCCACACACTCAAACAGAAATCTCACCCACACAGTGCAATCTGAAATACTTGGAGACTTACCTGAGATGTGCTTTGCCTCATTAATAATCACAAAACCAAACTTGGAAACACACACCAGCTAGTGCAGCATTTTGGAGGAGAGTTAACATTTTAGGTCTGTGTCCTTACACTGAAGGTTGACATGAAATGTACTGTTTCTCCCTTCTCAGATGCTGCTTGATCTGCTGAACACTTCACGTTTTTATTTCAGAATTCCAGTACAGGTAGTATTTTACTTTTGTTTGACCTCATTAACACTGAGAATTAATTTGGCTGTAAAGGAAAAAAAGTTTCTTAACAAAGGAATGTGAAAATTAGGCTGCAAAGGCATTTTAACTGTGTTGAACACATTCTATGTTTGGCCGCAAGCATAAATACAACAAATTGTCTGGCTGGCTTAGCCTGAATTGAAATTTGAGTTATTTGAGTTAGATAAGACTAAAACTAAACTCTATTGAAGAAAGGAGTATGAGTTCAGGGTTTGGGAGGCTCTCCAGTGACAGGTTGGCCCTGATAATGTACACCCACCTGCTCCATGGGGAACGGGACCTTGTTCCAGGAGACTGCAGATGTCAGAAATGCCTTAAAGTCACATAGCACAGAAAAAAGACCCTTCCTGCCAACTCATCCACACTGAGCGGTTATCCCAATCTGACTTAGTCCTCTTGGCCCATATCCCTCTAACCCTTCCTACTCATATACCCATCCAGATGCCTTTTAAATGTTGCAATTATACTCACCTCTACCACTTCCTCTGGCAGCTCATTCCATTCACACACTGGCCCCTGCGTGAAAAGGTCATCCTTCAGGTCCTTCTCAAATCTTACCCCTCTCACCTTAAATCCATGCCCTCTAGTTTTAGATTCCTCTACCCGAGAAGAAAAACCTTAGCTATTCGCCCTGTCCATGACCCTCATGATTTTATAAACCTCTTTAAGGTCACCCCTCAGCCAACACTTCTTTTTCAAAAAGAAGTTAACAATAACTGTATTCATATATCAAGTTATAGGCAGAAGAAAACCTCAGGATTACATTTGATATCACAGCATAAAATTACAATCTCCAATTGTGCTGGCTTATTCTGTTAAAAGATGTTGCATTTTTTATTGTAGAATTCTCTCATTTCCACTGATGTACCTCTGAACTCTAGTTGTTGTAAGTTAGGCAAAATGTAGATATGGAATCGAGCATGCCACATGTATTATTTTAGCAAAATCAGGTATGACAAAACTGTTCAGGCCATAGGGAAGTAGCAGATGGATCTACTGCACAATTCATGATTTCTATCTGCTAAACTTTAAACCAGAAGGAGCCAGGAATGGTCTTTTTTTTGGATTATATCCCAAAAAATCCCTTTGATGTCTTAATCTGTGACATGTGACCACACACAGGAATAACCTCGAAGATTTTGCTCTTGCTATATGAATACAGTTATTGTTAACTTTTTTTTGATAAAGAAATGCACAGATCAATCAGCTATTTAAACTTTACTGTTGTCAAGGAGTACTCCACCTGATGCTGCCTGATCTGAGGGTTTGCATTTTGTTATGTTAGACTGCCAGCAACCACACTCCATTTCGCTTCTGTGTTATCTAAAACTCAATTAACCATGTTCTATTCAATATTAAGCATTGGTTATCTATTGTTATATTAACCTCTACTGACTTCTCCACAGCTCAGGAAACTGACATAAAATTCTCCTAGTTCACAATCATGATGATATCCAACTGTATAGTCTTCTCCAGCACTACACTTCACGTACATAAAACAAATTCACTCATTGTAGTTGCTCCACAATTAGTGCGTGGTGTGTTCATCATAGCTTTGCTTTGCACAATACTTTTCCTAAAATCTTTAACTTTGTTTCAGTACCTTCAATACTGACCACTTTCAGTTATGTTTTCTATCCTTTGTTTAATTTCCATTCTTAGCTTAAGCGTGAGCCTTAGATTCAAATTACACAATCAAATTATTTCATTCATAACATAATTCAAACCAGTTAAATTACAGGATCATCAAACCTCCACATTGTCAGTGAATATAAACTATGAACTTGTTGTTTATCTGTTAGAACAGTTTTAGTAATAGGTTGATAAGAGTCCAAAAAGCTACTTTCTTAATCCCAAAAACAAAAATCCATTATTTCTTTAAAAACATACAGGCTTATTACTGATTTATTTTCTAATCAGGTAAAATGCAATTTAGAAAAAACAAAGTTATTTTAAATTCTCAGTAGCATGAGGAAAACAATGAAGTGGTTAGCACTGCTGCCTCACAGCGCCAGAGACCCGGGTTCAATTCCCGCCTCAGGCGACTGACTGTGTGGAGTTTGCACGTTCTCCCCGTGTCTGCGTGGGTTTCCTCCGGGTGCTCTGGTTTCCTCCCACAGTCCAAAAGATGTGCAGGTCAGGTGAATTGGCCATTGCTAAAATTGCCCGTAGTGTTAGGTAAGGGGTAGATGTAGATGTAGATGTAGGGGGTATGGGTGGGTTACGCTTCGGCGGGGCGGTGTGGACTTGTTGGGCCGAAGGGCCTGTTTCCACACTGTAAGTAATCTAATCTAATCTAATCCAAAAAAAAGGCACCATGAGAGTCAACATATTATTTCTAACAAAATACAAAGTAAAAGAAATACACAGCAGAATGAAGTAGCAACATTAACATCTAATTATCAAATATCCATGCTTAAATTTGGAGGAAAGTCAATTCTATAAATATGTTGAAATATTTTGCATATTGATATTTTAGAATCGAGATAAAACTATTCATATTTTGCATATTCTCTCCAAAAATTATTCAAATACACTTTGTTATAATTCAGTAAACGAGGTGCAAACCAAACAATAAACACGACGGAATAACTTTTATTTAAAACATTTTACAGTCATACTTTAAACCACTAGCTTGCATCATTAATCAACCACAAACCAATAAGAACATTTAAAAATTGCAATATGAATTCATAACCAATGCTTTCGTTCTTTCCCTGGCCTCAACTAAAATCAGTTTAAAACTAACATTAGACTTTTTTGTCACATTTTATTTAGTTAATTAATTTCAGTAGAAAAGAGTGCTTTGTGTTCAACAATGGCAAAGTCAATAAAGGAATGGAAAATATTTTCAAATAAAAAAGCAAAACCCTTTCATCTATATGAAAATTATTCATGTGCATTTGGTGCAAGCAGTTTTTTAGTGCCTCTCTCTGCTCTGAAGTGCTCATCTAACTTATTTTTGTGCATTCACAGCTATTAGAAATCCATACACTAGGTGATTTATTTATTCACCTCAGGCTCTTAAAACCATTATGCCATTGGCTTAAGGAACTGATTCCAAAGTAATAGAAAAAGAGCTTGTTGTAAAATTAAATGAAAATGAGTCACAATTTGACCATATTGCTCAATCATATTTGACATTTTGAATGATTTATTATTCTCAAAAAATAAATATTGAACCCATTATTAAAAACTCTGCCATTAGGCTTTGACTATGAAACAATGCTTTGCTCCTTCTTGGAATTGAAGGGGTCAAAGATCCGATGGGACACAAGTGGCTCATGAATTCAAACAATAGTTTAAATAACCCGAAATACTTATTCTGCTTTTAAGCACTGGCATAATAATTTTGCTTCTGGCAGTCTTTCAACTCAACCAATCAATACTTGAAAGTTATTAACTTTAATATTTCAGAACTGCAGCATTTAAGATGTAATTATGTTAGCCACAAAAATTTGTTAAGGATAAAATGAGCCACCATGTAAAGAATGTTGAATTGTTGGTGGATACAAATGAGGCAGTTAATTCAAGGGGAGAAGATGGCCTCGTGGTGTTATCACTAGACTGTTAACCTCGAGACCCTGGTAATGCTCTGGGGAACTTGTTTCAAATCCTGCCATGGCAGATGGTAGAATTTGAATTCAGTAAAAATCTAGAATTAAGAGTCTGATGCTGACTATTGGTGGGAGGGGAGGCAAAAATAAACTGGCTTTTTTTTTCTGCCTTACCTGGTCTGGCCTACACAGCTATGTGGCCAACTCATAAACTGCCCTCTAGGCAATAAATGCATTTGTTGCCGGCCTAGCATGTGATGGCCTCAGTCCGCTAATGGCTGAAACAAACAAAAAAGTTCATGCCATCTCAAATGCCAGAAAGCATTCGTATAACTCAGTGCTGGAAAGTTAATAGACCGTACACTAGTAATATTTGCCGAGACAAATTACATTTCATGAATTAAAACCTACTGACTTATTCAAGAACACTTATGTAGCTATGCAAATTAGTCTGAAACAAGTGAAACTGAAATGAGTAATCTTCTGAACAGCTCTTTCCATTTACCTCTTTTGGTTTAAATTGGTTAGACCACCAAAACAAAACATATATTCTTCAGGTAATCTCTCACTGATGGTCCAAAAGTAATCAGTGTCGCTCCAGCAATGGCAACATTCAACTTAATAATGTTTGCAAAACAAAAGCAGTATATATAAATAGATGCACATATATCTATATATTATATAAAATATATTCCAACTGAATAAGGAGCTACAAATTACATGTTGATCAAATAGAACATAGAACAGTATAGCACAGTATAGGCCCTTTGGCCCACAATTTGTCAATAAATTTTAAACTTTCCAACCAAAGTAGCTGAAATATAAAATAATGGTTATGTAAAAATCTCATTTAATCTTAAGTGGCCTCAGTTCTCATTTCCTATGAGGCTTTACCACTGTATTTTCTTTCCCATTTCATAATAGCCATAAGAACCAATGTTGACAGTAAGATCCTCCTGCTTATCACTGCTGCATTGCAGCGTTGCTTATAGCCATTTCCCTCTGTATTCTGATTTGTATCCCTGGATGCGACAATAGTTCTTTTATTTGATTAAGTTTGCACAGTACTGTAATGGTTTCTTTCTGCAGAGCATTCCTAATTACGTCAGAATCACGCTTTTTCCCTGAAGAAGAAAAGATAAAAATGTGTTTCATTTAACAAAAGCTGACTTGGTTCTACTATTTATGATTCAAATTTTCTAAAAATGTAGAAGAAATGTAGATTATGTCACAAACACAACCATCATTATAAGTAAATTCTGGTAGATTCCATGCACATAAACTAACTCAGCTTACATACAGTAGTTTTGTGAAATGAATAAATCCACTTCATCTTTTGCAAGAATTCAAACAGGTTTATATATGGACTATTTTCAATCATTTTAGATTTATTTTGTATTGTGTTTCACTCCCTTTGCTGCTTCAATAAAAAGAACTGTAGTTGTACAAATTAAATCCATGAAATTGGTGACATTAAGAACCAAATCAATATTTCGATATGCGAGACCCTTTTGACACTCGAGGTCCAAACACACGATTTAGCAGACGACCACTCTTTCCTGCTGTTGATTTGGGGAACCTTGGAAGGATAAATGTATTGGTCTTTGTTATTTTCATTTCAATTAAATTTTTCTCCCAGCCTTTTCATCCTCGGCATTCAAGGCTTGAGATAGTGACCATGTGTTTTCATATAAATATTCTTTGCTCACACTAAACATGTGCTTTCAAATGTAACGTTTTCATTTCTTGTTCTCATTGTTTGTGTCAATGTCAGTAAAGGTAATTCTCTTCCCGTTCCAATTTGCTTTAGTTTGTGTTTCCTCTAGGTATTGCTGTACAGCCTTAATCACAGCGGTCTCCACTAGTTGTTTACTCAGACTGACCAGTTCTTCCTCATCAGGTTCTTTCTTTTGTCCTACACACCACAACAAACAAAAGAAGTCAGGAACCACCTTCAGAGCAGGGCACACTAAATTCTTACCACATTCAGCAACAACAGTTTGCATTTATATAGCACCTTCAAAGAAAAAACATCACAAGGTGCTTCACAGAAATACAATATAAGTTCTAACTTATGTTAAAACCTTAGATAATCAACTTCTCTGAGGAAGTGCTCGTACAATATTGCACATTTTGTCATGTCGAGATTTAGTCACTGGACGATGTACTTTTGTTCTTCAAAATTATGGATCCAATACTGAATGTCACTTTTTTTATAAAGCAGATCAGGGTTAATGGTGAGGGAGGTCAGTATTGAGAAATGAAGATCTTCTCATTTTTGCTGCTAAGTGTTCACTATCATTCACTCCTCGCTCTACAACAGAATATTTATCTCCCCAGTTGAGATTATGGGCTGATTATTTCACGCCACCTCCTAATGCGCTTTCTATGTTGGGGCACAATAGCTAAGTTAGGTGGCTAGCCTGCCACCTTCTCACCCATCCCCAAACACAACTGCAATGGAAAAGATGGACAGATGCTGAAGTCAGTAGTCCATCCACCACAGACGAACAAGCTCAAGTGATTCCAATAAAATGCTGCCTGAGACAGGGCTGGCATGATTAGCTTGTTTTTAATGACCTCCATGAACAAAGGCAGGAAGCAAAGAGTTCACTTCATTTGGAGGATGCAGTGGGCGCATTAGGGGCTTCCTCTCTTTCTTCCACTCCACCTGCCTGACAAACCTGTCCCTGGGGCCTATGATCCCTCTTCATCCAAAACTCCAGCACATATCTTATCAGGGCAGCCATGATCCTCTTCAGGCCTCTCCGTACAGTCAGTCCCGGCAACACCCACTGCAGGTCGTTCTGCTATAAAGGTAACAGTTGCGTTCCTCTGCAACCCTGTGTTATAGAAAATCATGACATGGAAAAACCACTCTAGAAAATTGCCACAGAAAACCATTCAGTAGAAAGTTCACCTTATCCAAACTTCATTCACATTTGGTCAATCGCGTTATAGCCAATTCGCATTGACAAAACAGGTTATACCAGAACGACCTGTACGGAGTACCGGCCCTGCTGGAGTAACGGAGCTACCTCAAATCAAATTGACTTCTAGCTCTGGATGACAGGCCTTCCACCCAAGCGAGTGGCAGAAGTCAAGGTATTCCAAGTCATTGGACAAGATAGCTCACTCGCAATGTGTTGTGCTGCAAGGTGGAATTATTTTGGTCCATCAATTCAATGCTCACTTTTCTTCTGGGGTAAGGGTGAGAAATCTGCCTAAATGTAATTGTCTGCCCTTTAGGTTTGAGGTGAATGCTTATGCCTCAATAACAATTGCACTAAGACTGACAAAATTAACTTTATGTCTTACAGGCATCAAAGAAAGATACTCCATCCCATTAGTCGGGACTGGTTTAAACCATGGCAATTGTGTGATTACAGATGGAAGGGGCCACTCTGTAATTGTGCCATTCAGCTTTCCAATAGCCTGAGCCTTATGAAAAACCATACAGCTGAGTTCTCTACAATGCAGATATCGAGATTTATAATCTGATATTGTACAAATCTTATGCAATATCACATAGGGGTTTGAGGTAATCAACAGGAGTTTACCTCAAGATTCAAGTCCTGGATTCTAAAAGTCTTTTTATTGAGCAAACATGATCACATGGATTGTCCTTCACACCATGTAAAACGCAGCCTGGCAGGAATTGATCTCTCAATTCTTTTCTTTAAAAATTTCAAATATGTTCTCCATGAAGAACAGGCTGCTAGTCAAGTTATCTTTTTAAATACATTCTCAAAAATATTTTAAAAGATCATGCAATAAATAAATAAACACACCTCAATTATTATCAATAATATAATTCTCAAAAATTATGATACAAATTTATCAATCTAAAAATATTAAAACAAAAAAGTCTATTAAAAGTGTTGCCTTTTCATGCTTACACTTTCAAATAAGAAGCTGAATATAGAAATCCAACAGAATCAAGTGCACAATTACCATATAAGAATTGGACCAAAGTGACCAGGACAATATGTATCTAAAGTACAACAGACATTGAAAAAGGATTTAAAAGAAAAGGAACAAAGTTATCTAAGCTTACTAGCATCACCTAAGTGAGATATTATGACAATGCAGTCTTGTTCTGCACTATGCAAAATGTTGATATCAATATAAATAACAGTGACAAACGTTGAAAAGACAAACATTTGGTAAATAGACTGTTCTCAATTTGTGAACAGGGTGAGAGATGACTACACTATTCACTCAGTACCACACTTTGAAAACAAATTAGTTCTTCATTGAGGAACTACTCATTTCTCTATACTTACCTAATAATGTGACAAGTTCATCTGAGATAAAACAATTTAGTCACTTCTGAAAACAAGAAATTTAGTAGCATGTGCATCTCAAATTATTGGTTAAGCATACTTCTGTTTCCTATGAAACAATTCACATCGGGACAAACACATTAAAAGTGTGCATGAATATCCTAAATATTGCATCACACTACTTGGAAGTAACTGCAGGTCAGTACAACTATCCTTTATTTAGTATCGTTAATGTATTCCTAACAAATCACATGCTAATGGAAGCACCCTAAACAAAAACCTCTTCCCCATAAAAAGCTTGAAATATGGGTGGGTTACAGTCCTGACCTGTAATATTTACATGAAGATCTTTTTGGTAGCTATAATTTTACTGGATAAAAAATTCTCTTTTTACTACTCTTGCTTAATAACGTACAGCTTTTAGGACCAGACTCTAATTCACTGCTACTAAGTCAGTTGTTTATCATTCCTCTCGCTCCTTCTGGCATGATAGTTCCTATTCAGCATTTTCCAGTTCTGATCCTCTCCTGCTCAGTGCCCTTGCTGCTTCTGTCTCCCAGCTCCTTTCCACTCACAATTTTTCAACTACTTCACTCTTCCAAACCATCTCCATTTGCCATTTTCCTCTCCTGACTCCCTCATAGGTTCTGTTTTACCCACCACCTCCTTCCCAAGCTCTTGCTTCTGGAGAACAGTAATAAGCAGGAAGCAATAAATGCTCAGGAGGAGAAAGTGCCACTGTGTTTAAAAAATACAAACAACCCCTGTCTGCGTGCTTGAACTAACCACATGAAAACTAAATAGAGGCAGTTCTATTTGGTTTTTTGTTTGTGATTTTGTAATTTGCAGATCATACTAAGACATAAAAAGGCATTATTAGAACATATTTTATATGTATAAGGAGGTTCAAGGTCAAAAACTAAAACCAAAGATCATATTCTTCAAGAGAATCTGGACAGTAAGGTTAGACAAATTTACATATACTTATTGGTAAGTTTGTCAATTTTGGTGTTTTTAGAAGAAAATAAACCTAATGTTAGATTTAGAAGTGCTGTTTGAATGAATGAAGACAAGGAGAAAGTAAGGATTTACATAGTGCCTTTTCAGAACATCCCAAATGCCCTTTGCAGGTGACAGTTTAAGCAATTAGAGGCAAATTGTAGGCTAGCTAGAAAATTGGGGGCTTGGTAGATGACAAACAGCAGGGGGAGGAGTAGGCTTTAGTTGGAAGGATGTGACTAGTGCGCCCAGTTAGTTAGAACCTCAACAATTGACCATATCTATTAACAACCAATCTCAGTTTTTCAAGGAGAGGTGGAACTGTAAACAATGTAGACAGAAGCACAAAATTAAAAAGATATTAAATGAACTTAGATTAACTGAACAGGCAAAACCGTGGCAAAGAGATTTCAATGTAGACAAGTGTGAGATCATCAACTTTGGATCAAGGAAGGATAGACTAGCAGTTTCTAAACAGTTATAAATAATGGAGTTTTAAAGTGACTTAATGATCCATAGACTGTTTAACTGTCATAAATTAGTCTAGCAGATCATCAAAAAGGATAATGAAATACTGGCATCTATATTCAGAGAACTTGAATATATTGGGGTAGAAGTCATGATACATCTGTACAAAACCCCGGTTAGACCATATGTAAAGCAGTACAATGTTCTCTTCTGGTCACAACTTGACTCCATTTGCTCTTCCCTCTGCTTGGGAAAGCAATCAACATAACCAAAGACTACTCCCACCCTGATTATACTCTCTTCCACCATCGGGCAGAAGATACAAAGGTTTGAAAACACATACCAACAGATTCAAGAACAGCTTCTTCCCCAGTTATCCGACTTACGAAAAGACCCTGAATATTAGAGTTGATCTTTCTCTGCACCTTCTCTGTAGCTGCAACACTCTCTTCTGTATTGTTCTATTTTTCTGATGCACTTATGTAAAATATGATTTGTTTGGTTAGTGCACAATACTTCTCACTGTATCTTGGTACATATGACAGTAATAAAAAAACGTATGTAGAGTTTATTAATGATCCATACAAATGGAATCGTTCATAGTGAAAGTATTTTCCTCAATACAGTATCACTCGATCAAGCTAATCTTACTTTTGGAAGTGCTTATGAGTGAAGATAAGGAGGGTTGGAAGAAGGAAATTGTGCAATCTCATTTAGAAAATCTCAACCTCCCAGCCAACAAAGTAATTTTGATGTATAGTCATATAGCCATGGTAGCAATTAGTTAAAAGCAAGCTCTCACAAACATAAAATAGGTAACTAACCAAACAACCTGTTTGTTATTTTGATTAGGTGTCTGGAACAGTAACACTTCCTCTTTGTCAGACACCACCATGGCATCTTGAACATGCATCTGACAGAGCAGATAGGGCCTGAGCTTAATGACTCATCCAAAATTCAGCACATCTGAGTGTGCAAACTCCCTCAGCACTGCAACATGGGTACTCAATGTGGTGTGAACATCCATGACCAAGGACAGTTAAGCTTATCTCAGGATATATTTATGTTGTCATAATGGAGGAGTATTGTCATAATAGATTAAATTACAGGCAAGACAATGATCTAATAAGTAACAACGACTATAGTTACATGGCATCTGAAAGCTCCCAAAGCTCTCCACAGAAAAGTTATAAAGAAAATCTGATGCTGAACCACATAAGGAGAAGACATCAGAGCAGGCAACCAAGAGGTAGGTTGTAATAATCGTTTTAAAGGAAGAGAAAGACACAGAGAGCTGGAGGCATATTGGGAGGGAATGCAACAGCTTATGACTTTGGTAGCTGCAAATGGGTGGAGTGATTAAAATCTTTCACAAGTTCAGAATTGGTGAAGTGCAAAGATCATTCAGGGTTACCTGGCTACAGAAGGTTATAGAGATAGCGATGGACAAGGCAAGGGTGAGAATCTTTATATGGAGGCAGTGCTAGACAGTGAGCCAACAAGTCAACAAACACATTGAGATGTTTGAATAAACGTAGAGTAAGGTTACGAATAGCAGTATTTTTGGATGAACTTACAGTTACAGAACATACAATGGGTAGCAAAATTACAGTTCTTCAACACTGTCCTTTAAATTACATATGGGTACAGTTTATGAATTTGCTGTTCAGAAACATTTGGCAGGAATTCATTAACAGAAGCGACCATTCAATGCAAGAACTGTTGGATGCTCTAAGCTCTAATTACTCCATCACAATTCCTCCTATGCATTCTTGCCAGGTGAAAATTCATGTCAGAAACAGAAATTTGAAAACTCCACTTTTTAGACCAGGAGATTACTCATGCAGTTTGTGGTTTGTACTGAGTAAGGCAATGCTAATGAACATTGGTGTTCCTAGGCTAGAATGGAACATAATTCAGGATTCCTGCTCTGTCACTAACCCTTGCTCTAATGTTTGCTTGTGAAACTGTGTGTGCATATAAATCTTGCTCTCTGCATATGTGTATGTCTGAATATAAGAAGTGGGAAGGGAGTGGTGAGGAGTACAATGTAGTGATTGGGAAACCTGTTAAGTACAAACTTCTCTCAGATCCTATCAGAAAGATTGGATTATGTTTGGCATCTGTTTCCTAAGCACAATCAGCCAGGTGAGAGGTTGGGTTGACTAGCTGTAGGATAGGTAAGCTTGTGGTACCAGATTGCTACCAGTGAGACGAGAGGAGGAAACAGAGAGCAGGGAAAACACATTGTTTTGCAGGGATGGGAAAGGGTTCTTGGAAAGGCACAAGAGGACATCTATGTGTTGGGGGAGGTTACCTAGAGAAATTGAGGGGAACAAGAGAATTAAGGGCAGAGGTATCAGATGGTGGTTGTGGTCTGCGAGACACTGCATGGGAACCATGGAACAGAGTCGAAGATCGTGAATGACCAAGCTGGGGGTGAGGAGGAGATCAGAAGAGCAAACAATTACAGAGAAAGTGCCTTCAGGGTGCTAGGAGGTTTATAAGGTAGCCTGCCAGACTAGTGGTTTCTCATCGTCTGCAAACAGTTCTGAAGGAACATTCAGCATACTCTGAGATAAAAATATTAGGCATGCACTCTCATTCCAACGGAAGGTTAAATTTTGCCTTGGGACTTCTAAAGGTTTTAAAATGTTAATTTCCCACCTCATCTGAACTCACCCATTGTCCAGCATTTAAAATTGCTGTATTTTTATTTGTATGGGAGTAACTTTTAAGTTTGAGAGTAAGTTCCCTTTATGGTTGAATGATATGATCTATGGTTAGTTTGCTGAGATACACATCAAAGATGAGCATTTGGTGAGGTACAGCAGACCTGTCTGACACAGAATGAACTAAATTCTAGTAAAAAAACAAGTGATACACTCATAACAAGAAATGAAAAAGGAAAACAGCTTGTAACTGAAGATCTACAGAAAAGTGTGTGTAAGATTAACAATGGTTAAGGTGAACGAGAGACATTAATGAAACCTTTCCTGTCAGACTGCTTAGGAACATATCACATGGTTTAATTACTCATTGTTAGTTCATCACAACAAGGAACCCAATGTAAACAATAGCTTTTCCCCCATAATGCAATGGCACAACGATTCTGATACATTTTATGCTCATTCTAATTTCCCTAGCAACATTCCCATCTCAACATCAAACACAAAATCATCTACAGTGACAGGATAATATGTCCAATTTTACAGATAATTATTTCCAGGCGTCAGGAAGTGGAACCATTTTATGCCCAATGTGCACTGTTGAAGAGATCAGTTTAAAGCCAAAGGTCAGACCCAATTCCAATATATAAAAATAAAAAGAGGAGGGCTCTTTTAGTAAAATCCCTACATCTGGGTCAAAAGGCCCTGATCTCACCTGCTCCAGATATGTGTCATACCTGAACAGGTTGATTAAAAATATCCACAAATAAAGCATTTACAGAGATAATGAATAAAAAAATCAAGATTTCAGGGTGGAACTAATCACTGATACTTTGATTGTTATCAATAATCAAACACTAACAGCTAATGAATTTGAATGTTTTTTTGTTGTAAATCACCACAAAAGTATTACTGCAAGAGGAGGATATGCAATAATGTTCACTTTTACCAGTGACAAAGTTGATTTATATGCATCTCCCGGCTGCCACATACAGAATCCTACAAATAACATACTCAATTGTCTCTTTAGTGAGACATATCACTTATAGATGAGTACAAAAGAATATTGAAATAACTTCACAGACACTGGTACCCCATCACCATGTTACCCTTTATTTACATGTCAAGTGTTCTTGATACTGACCCAGCTCTCTCAGAGCTAGCTCTCAGAGTGCCAAGATGTCAGACACTCCTGTTCTTATTTGTCAATGAGATTGACTGCCCCAATCAGGGAACCCATATTCTATGATGTCCACCTGGCTGACCTTGTTACACTCACTACATCCCTCGTCCTCTGAGTCCGAGGACATACGCTGGTTCTTTTTTCTGTCACTCATCCTGAGGCATTTTAGCACTGGGTTAGGTTCCTCCAATTTTGCCTCTGGTACAACAGCATGTAACGCACAGTGTCTCACGTCTTGCGCCCAGAGCATCTCTGAAGAAATTCATTCTCTTCTCCAGGCAGAAAAGGCATTGAGATGGCAATATCCATCACGTCCATCTCACATCCTGAGATTTCTTCAATGCTTGTTGGAAGGGAGAACCCATGGGTTATGGAAGATTCGGAAAAGCTATCGAGGAGTTGAGCACATTTTGCTTTCCTACTCTTGGCACATTTGCAGGTTTCATATGGTCCACATGCTTTTTCAGCACCCTCACACCTACCCCAATTTTATATGTCACTAGACCTGACCTCGCAAGGACCATGCCTCTTACCCATGCAGGGCCATTCCCATGGTTCCTACACCAAACTTTGTCCCCTGAAGTAAACAGTCTCTCTCATGCTTAGTAAAGTCTTGTGTCCAGTATTGGCGTTCCTGATGTTGTTTCACCCACTCTCCCCCAGGTCTGGGATGATCAGGATTAACCAAAAGCAGCGTCTTCTCCCCATTGCAACTCTGCTGGAGGTAACCCTGTAGTTGGAACAGGGGTGGTCTCATAATCAAATAGGAACCAAGACATTTTGGTATTTACTGAAGCTGCAGGCTGCTCTCTAAGCCTGACTTCAAAGTTTGGATTGCTGTTTCTGCTAGACCATTATGGATGATAGGGAGTTGTCCTTATATATCAAATACCATTCAACTTTAGGAAGTACTCAAATTCTCTGCTGGCGAACAATGGCCAATTATCTGTAACCATCACTTCCAAGAGTTGCGTATTGTAAAAGATGCGCGAGTTTTTATATCGTCATCCCCATGTTTAACGAATGAACTCTATACATGCCTAGCCACTTTGAGTGGGTATCCACAATGACTAAGAACGTTGAACTTATGAAAGGACCTGCACAGTCAGGTGTAACTTAGTCCAGGGTTTAGCTAACTATTCCCATGTATGTGGAGTAGCTGCTGCCGGCAATTAATCTCTTTGTTGGCAATCTGAATACAGTCCCACCAACATGGCTATGGAAGCATCTAATCCTGACAACCAAACATAATGTCTTGCCATCATCTTCATTCTGGAAACCCCTGAATAAAACAGGTGGTGTTCAGCTGGTAACTGGCAGCGACCTTTGCTCGCGACAATTACACCTCCACCTCATAATCAACTGCTGTCCTCTACTGTGATCTGGTCTCTCTGGGTCCGAAAAGGTTTCCAATTTGGTTGTTACATCCTTTTGGTTTCCCACATCACCACCAGGTGTTTCAGTTTTGAAAGGACTGAACCTTTCTGCATCCAAAGTCTGATATTATCAGCTGTAACTGGAAGTGTGTTCAGAAAATTTAAAACAATTTAAACCATCCAGTGGTGGTACCATTGGTGTTGCTTCTGCCAGTGGGAGGTGGCTCAGTGCATCCACATTCGCTAACGTGGTCTTGTCGACCTCTGTAGCACAAGTAAGTCACTTGGGATGCCCGGAACACACATCTTTCCCTTCTAAGCTTCTTGGATGGTGTTCCAAATTGTAATTATATGCAATTAATATTAGAGCCCACCACTGATTCTGGCCTGAAACTATGGGCAGCACTGCCTTGTCCTCTTTAAATAGATTTTAAAGTGGCTCGTGGTATGTTATTATTACAGATTTAAATCTGTAAAGATATTGGTGGAACTTCCTGACTCCAAATATGACTGGCAAACGTCCTTGTCTATCTGGGTGTATTAACGCACTGCATTAGCTAAAGTCCTAGAAGCATACGCTATTGGGTGTTCCTCTTCATTTGGCCACCTAAGAGCTGGTACTACCCCAACAGGAAGGCATTTCATGTCAATAGCAGATCTCACTTGGGATCATTGTGTGTCAACATCTGAGAGGTGCTGTCATTTTCCTGAAAGCTATGGCTTTGCTGCACAACCATTTCCCAAGCCACAACCATTTTTTAGAGTTGATGCAAAGGTGTTCAGGAGGGGGCGGGGGGCAGATTATGTATGAACATTACATAATAATTCACCGATCCAAGGAAAGACTTGAGCTTCAGTACAGATGTGGGAGCCGGGGCACTTTTGATTGTGTTCACTTTACCTTCCAATGGGTGTAACCTGGTCTTGTCTACTCCATAGCACAAGTAAGTCACTTGGGATGCCCAGAACATACATCTTTCTCTTCTAAGGCGTATGCTCACCTGGGAGAAACATCTAAGGACAACATCCAAGTTCTCTCTGTACTCATTATTGATTTTTCCTGTTATTAACACATCATCTAGATAAATGGCTACCTGGGGTAGACCTCGTTAAATGTCTTGACAGCTGATGACAAATTGCAAAAATTGCAGTCTCGTATATTGATTCAAACCCTTATGGGTATCAATTGTAGCATACTTCTGGGAATCCTCCTCTAACCGCAATTGCACGTATACGTGGTTCATGTCCAGGTTTGTGAAGGGGTGGGGGATTGTGTATTCATCCAGCTGTAAAAAGCAGTTTAACATTTGTTTAAAATCCTGTCAACTTTTGAAAGGTTTTAGTAACTCATGTCTCAGGAAATGGTAGACTCTTCATAACCAAGAAAGCTGCAAGTCCACAAGCTGTCGGGAGCATAAATCATTGCTTTTCATCTGCCCTGTCATTTACTCAGAAAAAAATAATACATTTCTTCCACATACTGCGTCCTGTCTTCGATGGCAGGATCAAACGAGTCAAACTTCCCAAATAATGGCATCATGCCAGAAATGCTTACCCCAACTCAAAGATGACTGTTGTGTGCAAATTTCGTCAGAAGCAAGCTTTTCTCTCGTCGCTAATTAAATAACTCCACAGAGGCTGGTATTCCAGAAACAAGTCACATTTTATTTACACATGGAGCGTCTTTGACGTTGATCCAGCTTTCAGCCTGAATGAAAACACTGACACTCCTGTTTTATCTGACAGCCAGGGCTTCCTAATTGGATCAGATTAACAGCCTTAGAGAACTCATATTCTCTGATGTCAACCTGGCTGACTTCGTTACAATCACTACAAACATAAAACATAACTTAGGTATTCACCATCATTCCATTCATCTGTGCAGTCCTCCGTTGTGCTCCACATTCAAATCTTTCCAACACACAATCAACTTGGCATAATCACTGTCCTTTAACTTCATTATTTAAACTTAATTACGAAATAACAAATTTTATTCGTAACTTGATTTTTTGTTTGAGGCATTGAACTAAATGACTTTCGGATCTAGTTACTTTGGACCACTGGGTATGGAATGAGCTGCCAGAGGAAGTGGTGGAGGCTGATACAATTGCAACATTTAAGAGGCATTTGGATGGGTATATGAATAGGACGGGTTTAGAGAGATATGGGCCGGTGCTGGCAGGTGGGACTAGATTGGGTTGGGATATCTGGTCGACGTGGACGGGTTGGACTAAAGGGTCTGTTTTCATGCTGTACATTTCTATAAGCACAAGTTAAAATTTAAGGGCAGCCAATGAAAGTCTGGGATGAGAGAGATAAAGGACACAAGCTTAGAAAACACTGTATGGTGACTAATTAATCACCAAACTATTTGACAGAATAAATTTGCCATGTCAAATGTATTTTCCCATTTTGCAATTATTTTTGACCTTAATACTCAGCATATTTATGGAAAGGAATGTTTAATAGCTCAATTAACTTGAGCGCTTAGGGACATAAACACAATTTATCATAAATTAATGAAAATAAATTGTTAGTTGTTAGCAAGAGTAAGCAATGAAACATTGTCCTGTTATTCTTATAAAGAGGTCTATCTTGGTAGACAGACAATACCTACCATTCCAGAGCCAAAAAATGCAGCTTGATTTACACAGATGTCAAATAGATTTTCATCATCATCACATGAAAAATGTTTAACTAAACCTCAAAAGTAAGCCAAATAAAGTACTCTTCCTGGAAGATTAAACTATAATTGGCAAAAGTTATTTCAGTATGATGAGCTTTATTATTTTAGAAGATATACAATTTTTTAAGGAAATGAACAACTATCAATAAAGTTA